>NC_059202.1:9282119-9587952 GCF_020615455.1 Coregonus clupeaformis
TTAAATCAGTTTTACCTAATTTCTACCAGCATGTCACATGTGCAACCAGAGGGAAAAAAACTCTAGACCACCTTTACTCCACACACAGAGCTCTTCCTCGCCCTCCATTTGGCAAATCTGACCATAATTCTATCCTCCTGATTCCAGCTTACAAGCAAAAACTAAAGCAGGGAGTACCAGTGACTCGCTCAATACGGAAGTGGTCAGATGACGCGGATGTTTCGCTACAGGACTGTTTTGCTAGCACAGACTGGAATATGTTCCGTGATTCATCCAATTGCATTGAGGAGTATACCACCTCAGTCACCGGCTTCATCAATAAGTGCATCCACGACGTCGTCCCCACATTGACCTTACGTACATATTCCAACCAGAAGCCATGGATTACAGGCAACATCCGCACCGAGCTAAAGGCTAGAGCTGCCGCTTTCAAGGAGCGGGACACTAATCCGGACGCTTAGAAGAAATCCCGCTATGCCCTCAGACGAACCATCAAAGAGGCAAAGAGTCAATACAGGACTAAGTTTGAATCCTACTACACCGGCTCTGACGCTCGTCGGATGTGGTAGGGCTTGCAAACTATTACAGAATACAAAGGGAAACCCAGCCGCGAGCTGCCCAGTGACGCGAGCCTACCAGACGAGCTAAATGCCTTTTATGCTCGCTTCGAGGCAAACAACACTGAAGCATGCATGAGAGCACAAGCTGTTCCGGACGACTGTGTGTTCACACCCTCCGTAGCCGATGTGAATAAGACCTTTAAACAGGTCAACATTCACAAGGCCGCAGGGCCAGACGAATTACCAGGGCGTGTACTCAGAGCATGCGCTGACCAACTGGCAAGTGTCTTCACTGACATTTTCAACCTCTCCCTGACCAAGTCTGTAATACCCATGTTTCAAGCAGACCACCATAGTCCCTGTGCCCAAGAATGCGAAGGTAACCTGCCTAAATGACTACCGACCCGTAGCACTCACGTCGGTAGCCATGAAGTGCTTTGAAAGGCTGGTCTTGGCTCACAACACCATCATCCCGGAATCCCTAGACCCACTCCAATTCGTATACCGCCCCAACAGATCCACAGATGCTGCAATCTCAATCGCACCCCACACTGCCCTTTCCCACCTGGACAAAAGGAACACCTATGTGAGAATGCTGTTCATTGACTACAGCTCACTACAGCTGTGGTCCTCTGTAGCTCAATTGGTAGAGCATGGCGCTCGTAACGCCAGGGTAGTGGGTTCGATCCCCGGGACCACCCATACGTAAAAATGTATGCACACATGACTGTAAGTCGCTTTGGATAAAAGCGTCTGCTAAATGGCATATTATATTATTTATTATAGCTCAGCGTTCAACACCATAGCGCCCACAAAGCTCATCACTAAGCTAAGGACCCTGGGACTAAACACTTCCCTCTGCAACTGGATCCTGGACTTCCTGACGGGCCACCCCCAGGTGGTAAGGGTAGGCAACAACACATCTGCCACGCTGATCCTCAACACCGGGGCCCCTCAGGGGTGATTGCTTAGTCCCCTCCTGTACTTCCTGTTCACCCACGACTACGTGATGAGATGAGACAGCCTATAGGGAGGAGGCCAGGGACCTGGCAGTGTGGTGCCAGGACAACAACCTCTCCTCCAATGTGAGCAAGACAAAGGAAATTATCGTGGAATAGAGAAGGAAGGCCGAACAGGCCCCCATTAACATCGACTGAGCTGTAGTGGAGCGGGTCTAGAGTTTCAAGTTCCTTGGTGTCCACATCACCAACAAACTATCATGGTCCAAACACACCAAGACAGTCGTGAAGAAGGCACGACAACACCTTTTCCCCCTCAGGAGACTGAAAAGATTTGGCATGGGTCCCCAGATCCTCAAAAAGTTCTACAGCTGCACCATCGAGAGCATCCTGACCGGTTGCATCACTGCCTGGTATGGCAACTGCTTGGCATCCGACTATAAGGCGCTACAGAGGCGTACGGCCCAATACATCACTGGGGCCAAGCTTCCTGCCATCCAGGGCCTATATACTAGGCGGTGTCAGAGGAAGGCCCAAAAAACTGTCAAAGACTCCAGTCACCCAAGTCATAGACTGTTCTCTCTGCTACCGCACGGTAAGTGGTACCGAAGCGCCAAGTCTAGGTCCAAAAGGCTCCTTAACAGCTTTTACCCCCAAGACTGCTGAACAATTAATCAAATGGCCACCCGGGCTATTTATATTGACCACCCTCCCTCCCTCCCTTTGTTTTTACACTGCTGCTACTCACTGTTTATTGTCTATGCATACTTATTTTACCCCAACCTACACATACAAACTAGCTCGACTAACTTGTACCCCCGCACATTGACTTGGTACTGGTACCCCCGTATATAGCCCCGTTATTGTAATGTAATTTTATTGTGTTACTTAAGTTTATTTTGTAAATATTTTCTTAACTTTATTTCTTAACTGCATTGTTGGTTAAAGACTTGTAAGTAAGCATTTCACCGTGTTGTATTCGGCGCATGTGACAAATATAATTTCATTTGACCAATCACAGGCCGGCAGGCTATGAGGAGGGTCCATTAAACGCTCAGGCAGGACGAAAACGACAACATTGACCATGATCCTTTGCTAGGTACAGCCACTTTCACCATGATCCTTAGCGATTTTTTGGGTGCCATTCAGCAATATGGCTTGCTCAAATTCAAATTCATGCCTGTCGGGAAATTTCCATAGGAATACGTGGATGACGTCAGCGCTATCTACTTGTTTTATGGTGCTTTCAAGACAGGTCAAATCATGAGATCAGTTATTTTCAGGTCGGAAAGTCGCGCTCTAGAAAGATGCCCGAGTTTCCAACTTGGAATTCCGAGATGGATGACTGTTCAAAATGATTTTCCGAGTTCCCAGTTGTCTTATATGCAATTTAGTGTCAGATTTCCCGGTTGTTTTGAACGCTGCATTAATGCCTATAGTATGATGAAAATTCAAAAATATTTTTCACAGCCGGAGGTAGTTTTTTTCCCGAGTTCCCGGTTGTCTTGAACGCGGCATAACCTACTGTCTCTAGCCTAGAATTAAGTTATTCCTGGACCATGACCAAGCACGTCGGAGTGGAATCGCGTCCTTATCAAACGCCTAGTAATGGAATGCAACTTCCGCAGTGCTCCAATTCGGTTTTCACTGTGACTGGGCGTCACCCGTGTCTGTGTGGTCTACAAACTACAGACGCTGGGCGGCTGTGGAGCGCTCATTGACTGGCCATAACATACCAAAAAAAATGGCAACAGCTTAACACATTAATTTCTTCACAATGACAATGAAAATGTGCCTTCCATGGTTTAGTTTACATATCAGCATTTAATTATCCTCCCCTGTCCGTGAAGTTTAGGCGGCGAGGCGGGATTTAGCCTACGAGCCTACTAACTAAATATAGCCTATATTTGATAAAATAGTGGTAAACACAAATTCTATACCAATATGTTGAATCAATGATCACGTAAATAGCAGTTTGTTTGGCAAAACGTTAGGCTACACTTCCCAATGTTGTGCTTGCCAACGAGATTCAGCCTGATGCAGGCGTGAATAATGTCGTTAAAACAAAAAATGTAAAGGTGCAGTGGTTGCCGTGTGAACGAGCTGTATACAGTTGTAGCACATTTTGGTCCCCTGGTCAATGCACAAACAACGTTGAGCGACACATTTCAAAAAGCATACATTTGTGTAACAGATTAAAAATGTGCACGGAATACTTACAATAATCAGAGCTCTACTCTAATTATCAAGAGGACGAGGTGGTATACTGGAAACAATGTTTCAACTCAGTATCTTCTGGGCGTTCCAAGCATAGAAATCCAAATGGTGTTTCCTCAACGAATGTCTCAACAGTTTTCGACAACAGAAATGTATGTTGCTATTCCAGACATTGTTATTTTTAAGTTAAATTTCTCAAAGCATTCGTTCAGTGTTGTACCCGAGGTTAGCACACGGCGAACAATGTGCTTCGAATAGGGAGAGGAGACTGTTAGAGCCCACGCCCAGCCCCGTATGAACCGCCCCGGCGAGAACAGTTCAGTTGCCTGTTTTGACCATCGTTAGTTAGCACATTGGGCGGTTTCCGTATAACTGCAAAATATAAAGGGGCAGTGTGGGCATACATCATTACAACTACAAATTCCGTAGTAGCCTAGCTTAATGTGATTTATGCATTAAACATTTTCGAACCTTAGCCCAGGCATAGATAAAGTCAACCTAGGAGCTTTAGTATTTTATTTTTAATATTAATGTGTGGCTGAATGTGTAGACTAAAATGTGCGGTAACTTATCATCGTAGTGTTGTTATCGATCATGCAATAAATAAATACACTTTAGACTACATATCCCAAGGGGCAAAGCCCATTTTATTACCGTATCCAGGAAGTAATTTGCTGTTTTCAAGCAAACTTGTGCGTGTCTTTGCAAATGCTCTCTGAAGAATGTGCACTTCATACATTTACTAATGTAGCTAGCTATCTAAGGTAAGATAAAATACGACATTGTTATTGGATAACTAAAATGAAGAGTTATTTGTGATTCCATTTTGACTTTTAAATTAATTTGTTATCTGCAGCCAATCAACACGTCAACAAACTTGTATAAGATTGAGATGTTAGCCAGCTTGTTTTCATACTGCTAACTGTCTAACCAAATAACCAGGTAACAACCAGATAAGCTACTTCTTCTGACAATATACCTCAGATAAAATGTATTGTTTAGGAATTGATGCAACAAGTACTTTAGATACATCAGTAGAAGTGGTGCTAGCTAGCAATTACAAATATTATATGCTTTATTTTTTTATTTTTAGTAACTTAGCTATATTTGTCAATGGTTTCCATTGCTGTTACAGTAACCACATCGCACTCATTTACACATACTAGCCATCTCACACACAGAAATATGTTGACGCTTTCACTAACATATTATTATTCACCTTTATTTGATTGCTTCCAGGTGTCTGTGAGTGATGAGTTGTTCTCAGGACTCTGTGCCTTTGGCGCGGCCGGGCACAGAGAAGGTACTGGTGACTGAGCTGACTGGGTCAAGTCAGATGAACTCAACCTCTGCTGCTTACGAGGACTCTGACATGCTGGTGGAACTCTACCTCTCTCCAGAAAAGCTGGTAAGGCTCTTATTGGTAATGGATGTGTGGCCCTTTATAGGCTATTTATGGATATGGAAGCATGCTTCTTCACTAAATGTAGTGCATTGAAACAATTCTGTAATTGTAGTTTGCACAAAATCTATACACTCCTATATTCGTATGCATTTAAAGGATGCTTGAAAGAACAAGAATGTGACTCCACAAATGAGCTATGACTCCTATGCGAGACTGTTCTTAAATCCATTAACATGCTCCATGACCTTGATTGCTGAGTGGACATATGGGGGGGATATTCATAAAAGTGTCACTAGCATCAGAGGTTGATGAATGGTACACTGGACACTCAGGGTGTAGGCCTAAGCATGGCATTAGAGAAAATAAATGACACACAGCCTCGGTCTGTGTAGAAGTCTTCATATTCAATACCCTGATAAACAATAAGGCTAACATCAATACGATAACGTTTTTTTTGTAATCTCTCCTTGCAGTGTATGTTTTTTAAATGGTTTTATCAAAATGATAAAACAAACACTCTTTGCCCTTTCCGTCAGCATCACTGTTGGAATTACTTGGTAGGCTAGTTTATAAATGAAGCTGTGGTGCGGTTCCCTGGTGGGAAACGCTATTAGCCTCTTCATTGAAATTGATCTCTGGAAAGGAGGAGACAGCTGGGTGCAACTACTGAGAGCTGGCCATTAAAGCTTTTGGGGAGGTTTTGATTTATCTCTGGTGTCTGTGCATCGTTCTGATTATTCTAAGCCAAAAGGCATGCGGCGCAAACACTCCCATCCATAATCATCTGTGGTGTTAAAGGCCCAGTGCAGCCAAAAGCTTCATTTTCTTGTGTTTATATATATATATTTGGCAATTCCATGGTCACATCACCATGCAGCAAATTAGTTAATAGAACAATAAGAAAGAGTTCCAAACCTCTCTGCCAATAACAGCTAGTTTTCCGTTTTCCCCTCCCCACTCAGTCTTAGCAAAATTCTTGCTTGAGTAATAGCTCTTTGCTAAGAAGCTATTTTTGTTTATTTGACCATTTAACTTTAAAACAATCACAGTAAGGTACTTAATTGTTACCCAGAAATTATTTATTTGATATTGAGATATAAACGGCTGCATTGGACCTTTAACCTAGAGCCTGACTGCCTCCTCCAGTAACAGACAGACAATAGACACAGTCACTTGGATTACATTTTACATTTTAGTCATTTAGCAGACGCTCTTATCCAGAGCGACTTAGTTAGTGAGTGCATACATTTTCATAATGGCCCCCCGTGGGAATCGAACCCACAACCCTGGCGTTGCAAGCGCCATGCTCTACCAACTGAGCTACACAGGATCTCTTTTACTTTTTCACGAGTAGAATTTTGAATGTTTTCATTGCCTGTTTGATGCCAAAAGCAAGAATAATTACTGAAAACGCACATACATTCTTCTTTTAGATTTTTTAAAATATATTTTTTAAATGTAGGGGTAGATCAGCTTTAATATTGCAGATTGTGGCTTCCATCAATGTAATTGTCTGCATCATTTCCAATCCACCATACATATTTTTGATGTATATATATTTGATAAATATAAAGTACCAGACAAAAGTTTGGACACACCTACTCATTCAAGGGTTTTTCTTTTATTTTTTTACTATTTTTTACATTGTAGAATAATAGTGAAGACATCAAAACTATGAAATGACACATATGGAATCATGTAGTAACCAAAAAAGTGTTAAACACATATATTTTATATTTGAGGTTCTTCAAATAGCCACCCTTTGCCTTGATGACAGCTTTGCACACTTGGCATTCTCTCAACCAGCTTCATGAGGTAGTCACCTGGAATGCATTTCAATAAAACAGGTGTACCTTCTTAAAAGTTAATTTGTGAAATTTCTTTCCTTCTTAATGCGTTTGAGCCAATCAGTTGTGTTGTGACAAGGTATACAGAAGATAGCCCTATTTGGTAAAAGACCAAGTCCATATTATGGCCTGAACAGCTCAAATAAGCAAAGAGAACCAACGACAGTCCATCTTTACGTTAAGACATGAAGGTCAGTCAATACGGAAAATGTCAAGAACTTTGAAAGTGTCTTCAAGTGCAGTCGCAAAAACCATCAAGCGCTATGATGAAACTGCCTCTCACGTGGACTGCCACAGGAATGGAAGACCCAGATTTACCTCTGCTGCAGAGGATAAGTTCATTAGAGTTACCAGCCTCAGAAATTGCAGACCAAATACATGCTTCAGAGTTCAAGTAACAGACACATCTCAACATCAACTGTTCAGAGGAGACTGTGTGAATCAGGCCTTCATGGTCGATTTGCTGCAAAGAAACCACTACTAAAGGACACCAATAATAAGAAGAGACTTGCTTGGGCCAAGAAACACGAGCAATGGACATTAGACCGGTGGAAATGTGTCCTTTGGTCTGGAGTCCAAATTTGAGATTTTTAGTTCCAACCGCCGTGGCTTTGTGAGACGCAGTGTGGGTGAAATGATGACATCCGCATGTGTATTTCCCACCGTAAAGCATGGAGGAGGAGGTGTTAGGGTGTGGGGGTGCTTTGTTGGTGACACGTCCTGTGATTTATTTAGAATTCAAGGCACACTTAACCAGCATGGCTACCACAGCATTCTGCAGCGATACGCCATCCCATCTGGTTTGGGTTTAGTGGGACTATCATTTGTTTTTCAACAGGACAATGACCCAACACACCACCAGGCTGTGTAAGGGCTATTTTATCAAGGAGAGTGATGGACTGCTGCATCAGATGACCAGGCCCCCGACCTCAACCCAATTGAGATGGTTTGGGATGAGTCAGACCGCAGAATGAAGGAAAAGCAGCCAACAAGTGCTCAGCATATGTGGGAACTCCTTCAATACTGTTGGAAAAGCATTCCAGGTGAAGCTGGTTGAGAGAATGCCAAGAGTGTGCAAAGCTGTCATCAAGGCAAAGGGTGGCTATTTGAAGAATCTCAAATATAAAATATATTTTGATTTGTTTAACACATTTTTGGTTACTACATGTTTCAATATGTATTATTTCATAGTTTTGATTTCTTCACTATTATTGTACAATGTAAAAATAAAGAAAAACCCTTGAATGAGTAGGTGTGTCCAAACTTTTGACTGGTAGTATATATATACAGTGAGGGAAAAAAAGTATTTGATCCCCTGCTGATTTTGTACATTTGCCCACTGACAAAGAAATGATCAGTCTAAAATTTTAATGGTAGGTTTATTTGAACAGTGAGAGACAGAATAACAACAAAAAAATCCAGAAAAACGCATGTTAAAAATGTTATACATTTATTTGCATTTTAATGAGGGCAAAGTAAGTATTTGACCCCTCTACAAAACATGACTTAGTACTTGGTGGCAAAACCCTTGTTGGCAATCACAGAGGTCAGACGTTTCTTGTAGTTGGCCACCAGGTTTGCACACATCTCAGGAGGGATTTTGTCCCACTCCTCTTTGCAGATCTTCTCCAAGTCATTAAGGTTTCGAGGCTGACGTTTGGCAACTCGAACCTTCAGCTCCCTCCACAGATTTTCTATGGGATTAAGGTCTGGAGACTGGCTAGGCCACTCCAGGACCTTAATGTGCTTCTTCTTGAGCCACTCCTTTGTTGCCTTGGCCATGTGTTTTGGGTCATTGTCATGCTGGAATACCCATTTTCAATGCCCTGGCTGAGGGAAGGAGGTTCTCACCCAAGATTTGACGGTACATGGCCCCGTCCATCGTCCCTTTGATGCAGTGAAGTTGTCCTGTCCCCTTAGCAGAAAAACACCCCCAAAGCATAATGTTTCCACCTCCATGTTTGACGGTGGGGATGGTGTTCTTGGGGTCATAGGCAGCATTCCTCCTCCTCCAAACACGGCGAGTTGAGTTGATGCCAAAGAGCTCCATTTTGGTCTCATCTGACCACAACACTTTCACCCAGTTCTCCTCTGAATCATTCAGATGTTCATTGGCAAACTTCAGACGGGCATGTATATGTGCTTTCTTGAGCAGGGGGACCTTGCGGGCACTGCAGGATTTCAGTCCTTCACGGCGTAGTGTGTTACCAATTGTTTTCTTGGTGACTATGGTCCCAGCTGCCTTGAGATCATTGACAAGATCCTCCTGTGTAGTTCTGGGCTGATTCCTCACCGTTCTCATGATCATTGCAACTCCACGAGGTGAGATCTTGCATGGAGCCCCAGGCCGAGGGAGATTTACATTCTTTTGTGTTTCTTCCATTTGCAAATAATCACACCAACTGTTGTCACCTTCTCACCAAGCTGCTTGGCGATGGTCTTGTAGCCCATTCCAGCCTTGTGTAGGTCTACAATCTTGTCCCTGACATCCTTGGAGAGCTCTTTGGTCTTGGCCATGGTGGAGAGTTTGGAATCTGATTGATTGATTGCTTCTGTGGACAGGTGTCTTTTATACAGGTAACAAGCTGAGATTAGGAGCACTCCCTTTAAGAGTGTGCTCCTAATCTCAGCTCGTTACCTGTATAAAAGACACCTGGGAGCCAGAAATCTTTCTGATTGAGAGAGGGTCAAATACTTATTTCCCTCATTTAAAATGCAAATCAATTTATAACATTTTTGACATGCGTTTTATGGATTTTTGTTGTTGTTATTCTGTCTCTCACTGTTCAAATAAATCTACCATTAAAATTATAGACTGATCATTTCTTTGTCAGTTGGCAAACGTACAAAATCAGCAGGGGATCAAATACTTTTTTTCCCTCACTGTAGATATTATATTCCTTCTCTTTTAACCAGGTAAATACTGATCGTCTTTCATTATCTGTTTAGCCATTACAATTATAACATGATAAAGAAGAATCTGGACCAATAGGAGTGACATTTTTGGAGAAAGTGGACCCCTGCCTATTGGCGGATCCATTTGTGGTTTTCAGGTGAGAAAGGAGTTGGGGGCAGTTGAATCAGTCAAAGTAACCTGTAGTGGACTTGTGATATTTGTTTGTGTTTCTTCTGACCAGAGGGAGCGGGCGCTCCGTGTTACGCAACTTGGGTCAAGATCTGTTTCTTGCTTTGCTCATAGGAACAGGGAACCATTGTAAGGGGTGATTTCTGGGGTAGCGTTAAGTGTGGAGGTGGAGCCATTGAAGTAAAATTCCTGGTGTTTGTGATGCCCGCCGTTTGGTGTGACGCCCGCCGTTTGGTGCGACGCAGACCCGGTGCGGAGCGTGGTAAAACAAGAGGAGTCATTGTCAGTCCTTTTGAGTTTTGAGTCTCTACCAGACAAAGTAATGTTAGGATATATCAGTTATCTTGTTAGAGCTTTTGTACAGATTCAGAATCCACTGCGTAGTTTCAGGTGCAATGTTTCAGCAGTGTGTAGGAGGGAGATGTGGGACATGTGCAGCAGGGCATGGGACAGAGGATTGTGTAGTTTCGGTGGATAAAGTTGTGTGTGTGTCAACTGTAGGGGTGCTCATGTTGCTGGGGATCTGAAGTGTCCGGTGCGAGAGAGGCAGGTTGAAGTGGCCAGAGTCAGAGTAGTGCAGAGGCTGTCGTATGCTGAGGCAGTGAAGAAAAAGGAGGAGGATGGGTCAAGGGTGAGGGATCCTGAGAGGACCCCAGTGAGTAGTATATTTATGCCAGCACAGAGGGATAGGGCAACAAGTGAGTTATGCTTCAGTAAGGTTGCCTTCTTAGCGTTCATAGCAATGGCTATCAACTGTACCGCAGAAATGGAATGTAAATCACAGCGAATAGATGTTGTGGTGGCAGCTGCAGAGAAGTATTTGGGTATACGAGATTTGACTTCAGAAGAGTTACAGGGTGTGTTGAGGGGTGGTGTCCTGTCCTCCCAGACCGTCAAAGTAGTGGAATGGGTTAGTGGGTTTTTAATGAGTGTAGGTGGCAGCTGCAGAGAAGTACCTGGGTGTATGAGATTTGAATGCAGAAGAGTTAATGGGGTGATGATTTTTATTTTTATGAAATAGTGGTGTATATAGGTGTAGGGTTAGTTGGTGGTGCAAGTTTTTCCTTTTAGGAACAGGAATAATGAAGATAATTTAATGTAGGTCGGCCGTGACTGGCCTCACAATTTAGTATAGTAGGTGGCGGTGTATGCACCTTTTAAGATGGATGCGATCCGCCAACCCAATGCCAAAGAAGAAGAAGGTGTGGTTACGGAGTTAATTAAGCAATTAACATCCATAATGCTAGGGTCATGTATGAAAATGCTGGGCAGGCCATTATTTAGGCTACTATGGCTAGGCCCCCATAGGATAACAATGCCCCCATCCACAGGGCACGAGTGGTCACTGAATGGTTTGATGAGCATGAAAACGATGTAAACCATTTGCCATAGCCTTTTCAGTTACCAGATCTCAACCCAATTGAACACTTATGGGAGATTCTGAAGTGGCGCCTGAGACAGCGTTTTCCGCCACCATCAACAAAACACCAAATGATGGAATTTCTCATGGAAGAATGATGTTGCATCTCTCCAATAGAATTCCAGACACTTGTAGAATCTATGCCAAGGTGCATTGAAGCTCTTCTGGCTCATAGTGGCCCAACGCCCTATTAAAACACTTTATGTTGGCATTTCCTTTATTTTGGACGTTACTTGTAAATACAGTGAGCTCCAAAAGTATTGGGACAGTGACACATTTAGTTGGAATCATTTGCTGTTTGTTTTGGTTGTGGTTCAGATTATTTTGTGTCCAATAGAAATGAATGGTAAATAATGTATTGTGTTATTTTGGAGTCACTTTTTTTGTAAATAAGAATATAATATGTTTCTAAACACTTCTATATTAAATGTGGATGCTACCATGATTACAGTGCTGAAGTACAGAGCCAAAACAACAAAAAATGTGTCACTGTCCCAATGCTTTTGGAGCTCACTGTATTTTTGCATGCATTATTTGCAATTATAGGGGACTATGTACTGTATATTTTACTGTATATGAGGTTTATGTGTACAGTACTGTATGTGAATCCTTGTTTTAATCAAACATGAAGTGGGCATTATGCAATACCTACTGTAAGTGTGAAAATGTATAGTGTTGACAGACGAGTTCATATTATGTGTAATGACTCATAGTAGAGATACATTAAGACAATCACAATCTACACAGACATGGTTTCCTGTTAGACAGATAAAGGCCAGACAAAAAACATACCGTAGCTGTATGACGCACACAACCAGGGGCTGGAACCGGTTCAGGGAACAAAACAGAAAACCGGAAACAGAATCAGAACCGGGAACGAAAGTGATCAGTTCCAGAACAGAAACATTATTTTAAAAGCATGGGAACTGGTTAATAACGTTATTTTACATTTCGGGAATTTTTTCCAGTCCCAACACAAATATGCAACAAAGCGCCTATGCAATGCCCCCACTCTCACTCAGAAACTTATTCCAGTGTCTGCCTGCCTGCCAGCTGAAAATCTTTGCCAGTGTATGTGTGTAGGCTACCTGCCCCTCCCCCTCCGAAGCATAGTTTACTGTAAGCTACTGACGTAACAAGCGTGATTCGGAAATTAGGGACAGAGATTTAATTAGAGTAAAATGGATTAACTTTTTCAATGCTAGTTAAGGATACTATAGTTATCACATTTCACATTGGATTTATTAACTACATAAAGCTAAGACGTGATTTTATTTTAATTCTGGTGCCACTCTGCACACACAAGCTTGTTAGCTAGCTAGCTAGCAACTCTCTAAAATAAGCCAACTCTCTAAAGTTCAAAGACATTTAAAGTTCCTTCATTGAAGCCACTCCTCCGTAGGTATAATTCTGTGAGCATCTCGCGCCCTACACTTGTCTGTCCAATGCATGTAAATAGCTTTCCCGCTCCATAGCAAGCTGCTCTATCCGCACTGATTGGTTATGTAATTTAATGTTGAGGTAAAAATTCAAAAGGAATGTCAATTTCAGAGGTTTAAAAAGGAACCGTTATTATTTTTGGGGTTCGAACTGGTTCAGAACTTTATTTTGCTGGTCAGAACAGTGGAACGGAATGGAAAAAATAATGGTTCTGTTCAGAACGAAACGATTGGAAAATAATTCTGGTTCCAACCCCTGTACAAAACAGAACATGCCAAATTCACCATCAGGTTTGTACTGTACCATAGCTCTCTCACTGAGAACAACTTCCTCCAACTCTTCTCACTGCTTTAAAAGATAAGGACAGAAAGAACCGCACCATCATGCTCACCTACAGTGGGGAAAAAAGTATTTAGTCAGCCACCAATTGTGCAAGTTCTCCCACTTAAAAATATGAGAGAGGCCTGTAATTTTCATCATAAGTACACGTCAACTATGACAGACAAAATGAGATTTTTTCTCCAAAAAATCACATTGTAGGATTTTTTATGAATTTATTTGCAAATTATGGTGGAAAATAAGTATTTGGTCAATAACAAAAGTTTCTCAATACTTTGTTATATACCCTTTGTTGGCAATGACACAGGTCAAACGTTTTCTGTAAGTCTTCACAAGGTTTTCACACACTGTTGCTGGTATTTTGGCCCATTCCTCCATGCAGATCTCCTCTAGAGCAGTGATGTTTTGGGGCTGTCGCTGGGCAACACAGACTTTCAACTCCCTCCAAAGATTTTCTATGGGGTTGAGATCTGGAGACTGGCTAGGCCACTCCAGGACCTTGAAATGCTTCTTACGAAGCCACTCCTTCGTTGCCCGGGCGTTGTGTTTGGGATCATTGTCATGCTGAAAGACCCAGCCACGTTTCATCTTCAATGCCCTTGCTGATGGAAGGAGGTTTTCACTCAAAATCTCACGATACATGGCCCCATTCATTCTTTCCTTTACACGGATCAGTCGTCCTGGTCCCTTTGCAGAAAAACAGCCCCAAAGCATGATGTTTCCACCCCCATGCTTCACAGTAGGTATGGTGTTCTTTGGATGCAACTCAGCATTCTTTGTCCTCCAAACATGACGAGTTGAGTTTTTACCAAAAAGTTATATTTTGGTTTCATCTGACCATATGACATTCTCCCAATCCTCTTCTGGATCATCCAAATGCACTCTAGCAAACTTCAGACGGGCCTGGACATGTACTGGCTTAAGCAGGGGGGACACGTCTGGCACTGCAGGATTTGAGTCCCTGGCGGTGTAGTGTGTTACTGATGGTAGGCTTTGTTACTTTGGTCCCAGCTCTCTGCAGGTCATTCACTAGGTCCCCCCGTGTGGTTCTGGGATTTTTGCTCACCGTTCTTGTGATCATTTTGACCCCACGGGGTGAGATCTTGCGTGGAGCCCCAGATCGAGGGAGATTATCAGTGGTCTTGTATGTCTTCCATTTCCTAATAATTGCTCCCACAGTTGATTTCTTCAAACCAAGCTGCTTACCTATTGCAGATTCAGTCTTCCCAGCCTGGTGCAGGTCTACAATTTTGTTTCTCAATTTGTCAGTCATAGTTGACGTGTACCTATGATGAAAATTACAGGCCTCTCTCATCTTTTTAAGTGGGAGAACTTGCACAATTGGTGGCTGACTAAATACTTTTTTTCCCCACTGTATGTCCTTAAGAAAACCTAAATTGCACAACGTGTGCGGACATGACGGAAGTTTGTCTGCACAGGGGTGAATCACGCCTGGCTAGCAGCACTAGCAGCAGACTCTCTCTCGCTCCGCTAATGAATGGAGTTTATAGGTCTGTTAAGGCGTGGCTGGGAGAGAGCCAGCCAGTTGTTTAAGACCCAATTGAATCAAGTCATCGGCCCTCTGTGACGTGTGAGGAACGTCTCTCTATATCTCTCTCTTTATCTTATCTTGCAGGTGCCTACTTGCCCAAGTTGTTGCAGCTGTGGTATTAACAACAGTATGATAACGTCAGTGAGGTAAGCGGAAAGTCCCACTCTATATTGCTTGGTCTCTGTCTCTATATGTCTATTGCAGTTATGTGTTGGAATTTTCTGTTACTTCTGTTTGACTGGGTAAAACAAAGCACTTTCTGCTCTGAATACTACAAACACTACTACTAGCAGTAGCTAACAGTAAAAAGGCAGGTAGCCCTAGATGCTCCATCCCTATGATAGGGGACAGAGTAGGAGACCCACTGTGTGTGGGTTTCCCATCCTCCCACAAAGAGAGCTGTAATTGGAACCAGAGCTAGTGTCGTCCCATGGGGATCTCTGTCACGCTTCACCGTGACCTGGCTGTCTGCATCAGGAAAGGTCCAGAAGCAGAAGGCTCTGGAGGCCTGCAATGTGGTTTAGAGCTGGGCTTTGAAGACCGAGACCCTGGGTCCTGCTGGTAGGATATGGGATAGGAAAGTACACAGTACAGGTGCAGTGGCTTTATTTCCACTAAGGCAGGCCGTAGGGAGCTGTAACACTAGGGGAGCGAGGGGGAGCAGAACATCTGATTGAGGACCTCTGTCTGTGGAGAGAGAGGATGCACCCGGCCTGTAAATCGCACAGCAGACAGGCAGACTGTAGCCTGGTTGCCAGATCAGTTTTTGATTTAGCCAGAACCTCTGTCATCCGTATGTATAACGGCACAAAGCACACAGATCTGGCAACAAGGCAAGGCTGACAAGGTGCTGCTGGAAAAAGCCTGTCGTTCGAGGATGAAGATGAATCCATTGTGCATCTGGGTAAGTGTTATAAAGGAAACAGAGGATGCGAGAGGAGCAGAGGGGAGAAATAGATCTGTGTTACATGCCCTAGAAGTTCTGTAGAGGGAGCGAGGGAGAGGAGAGGGAAGGTAGAGAGTGGTACAGGAACAAGGCATAAGAAAGAGGAGAGGAGTAGAGAGGAGTAGAGGGGAGATAGAGAACTGTGTGACCCACCCTGTGAGGAACAGCCAAGGGCCGGCCGGACGTGAACAGTCCCTGATAGCATTTCCTGCTCTGGGCTGCGGAGGCTGATGAGGAGAGAGTTTTTTTTTAGGGGACAACTGAATACTGAGCCTGCTGGCATTGTGAGGTGTCAGGAGAAAAAGGAGGGAGTGTGCTACTGGGGCTAAGGTTTAAAAGTGTGCTAAAGCTGGGGACTGACCAGAAGTCATAGATAAACAAGGCTTCAAAAGGTTTCCCATGGACCTGGGATTGAATGCGGGGGCTGGGTAAGTGTGCAGAGAGTAGGGATAAAAAGTCCAGAGGGGTTGTGGAGGCCAGTCAGGGGGGACTGGAAGGAGTGTGCTAAGGTCCAGGGGTACTGATAAGAGGCTGGTGAGAGAGGGGAGAGTGTGCAGGGGAGGGAGGGCTGGGACAGTGGCCGATGGAGGTGTCAAGTGGGGACTGCTTCGGGAAAAGGGGCAGTAGGATCCTTTTCAGATATGATTGTTTTTCCTTATCATGAATTCCTAATTTTCGGACCAATACTATGTCTTCAAATCAAATTTTATTTGCCACATGCGCTGAATACAACCGGTGTAGACATTACAGTGAAATGCTTACTTACAGCCCTAACCAACAATGCATTTATTTTTTAATAAAAAAGTAAAATAAAACAACAACAACAAAAAAGTGTTGAGGAAAAAAAGAGCAGAAGTAAAATAAAATAACAGTAGAGAGGCTATATATACAAGGGGGTACCGCTGCAGAGTCAATGTGCGGGGGCACCGGCTAGTTGAGGTAATATGTACATGTGGGTAGAGTTAAAGTGACTATGCATAAATAATTAACAGAGTAGCAGCAGTGTAAAAAGATGGGTGGGGGTGGGGGGGAAGTGCAAATAGTCCGGGTAGCCATGATTAGCTGTTCAGGAGTCTTATGGCTTGGGGGTAGAAGCTGTTGAGAAGCATTTTGGACCTAGACTTGGCACTCCGGTACCGCTTGCCGTGCGGTAGCAGAGAGAACAGTCTATGACTAGGGTGGCTGGAGTCTTTGACCATTTTGAGGGCCTTCCTCTGATACCGCCTGGTATAGAGGTCCTGGATGGCAGGAAGCTTGGCCCCAGTGATGTACTGGGCCGTACGCACTACCCTCTGTAGTGCCTTGCGGTCGGAGGCCGAGCAGTTGCCATACCAGGCGGTGATGCAACCAGTCAGGATGCTCTCGATGGTGCAGCTGTATAATTTTTTGAGGATCTGAGGACCCATGCCAAATCTTTTCAGTCTCCTGAGGGGGAATAGGCTTTGTCGTGCCCTCTTCACGACTGTCTTGGTGTGTTTGGACCATGATAGTTCGTTGGTGATGTGGACACCGAAGGAACTTGAAGCTCTCAACCTGTTCCACTACAGCCCCATTGATGAGAATGGGGGCGTACTCAGTCCTCTTTTTTTTTTCCTGTAGTCCACAATCATCTCCTTTGTCTTGGTCACGTTGAAGGAGAGGTTGTTATCCTGGCACCACATGGCCAGGTCTCTGACCACCTCCCTATAGGCTGTCTCATCGTTGTCGGTGATCAGGCCTACCACTGTTGTGTCGTCGGCAAACTTAATGATGGTGTTGGAGTCGTGCCTGGCCATGCATTCATGGGTGAACAGTGAGTACAGGAGGGGACTGAGCACGCACTCCTGAGGAGCCCACATGTTGAGAATCAGTGTGGCAGATGTGTTGTTACCTACCCTTACCAGGGCGGTATGCAAATTGGAGTGAGTCTAGTGTTTCTGGGATAATGGTGTTGATGTGAGCCAGGACCAGCCTTTCAAAGCACTTCATGGCTACAGACGTCAGTGCTACAGGTCGGTAGTCATTTAGGCAGGTTATCTTAGTGTCCTTGGGCACGGGGACTATGGTGGTCTGCTTGAAACATGTTGGTATTACAGACTCAGTCAGGGACATGTTGAAAATATCAGTGAAGACACTTGCCAGTTGGTCAGCACATGCTCGGAGTACACGTCCTGGTAATCTGTCTGGCCCTGCAGCCTTGTGAATGCTGACCTGCTTAAAAGTCTTACTCACATCGGCTACGGAGAGCGTGATCACATAGTCATCCGGAACAGCTGGTGCTCTCATGCATGCTTCAGTGTTGCTTGCCTCGAAGCGAGCATAGAAGTGGTTCAGCTCGTCTGGTAGGCTTGTGTCACTGGGCAGCTCGCGGCTGTGCTTCCCTTTTGTAGTCTGTAATAGTTTTCAAGCCCTGCCACATCCGACGAGCATCAGAGCCGGTGTAGTACGATTCAAACTTAGTCCTGTACTGACACTTTGCCTGTTTGATGGTTCGTCGGAGGGCATAGCGGGATTTCTTATAGGCGTCCGGGTTAGAGTCCCGCTCTTTGAAAGCGGCAGCTCTACCCTTTAGCTCAGTGCGTATGTTGCCTGTAATCCATAGCGTCTGGTTGGGGTATGTACGTACGGTCACTGTGGGGACGACGTCATCGATGCACTTATTGATGAAGCCAGTGACTGATGTGGTGTACTCCTCAATGCTATCTGAAGAATCCCGGAACATGTTCCAGTCTGTGCTAGCAAAACAGTCCTGTAGCTTAGCATCTGCGTCATCTGACCACTTTTTTATTAACCGAGTCACTGGTGCTTCCTGCTTTAGTTTTTGCTTATAAGTAGGAATCAGGAGGATAGAGTTATGGTCAGATTTGCCAAATGGAGGGCGAGGGAGAGCTTTGTATGCGTCTCTGTGTGTGGAGTAAAGGTGGTCTAGAGTTTTTTTTCTCCTCTGGTTGCACATTTAACATGGTAGAAATTAGGTAGAACTGTTGCTATGTTCTTATCATTATTAAATGGACAGGTAGGCATAGGCATATGCTCTAAATATTTCTGCTGTGCTACCTGGAGTATTGATAATTTGGTAGCACCTAGTCTCACGTTGCCATACCTCCAAAATCACATCGTTGTCACGCCTCCCTTGGCAGTCTGGAGAATTTTGTATTGCAAAAACAGTTTAAATGGTACACTGGCTCACAGTGGCAATATTTTGATTGGATGTTACATTTCAAGAAACCTCCCCCCAGACGCCATAGAAGGGGTGCTGTTTGTTATGTGTTGTTATGTGCATCACAGTTTTCCGTCCGGGTAGGACACATTTTGTAGAGTTGCGGATGCTAGTTTCAAGTGCTAGTTTAGAAGTTATCAAGTGTGGCCGACAGTCTGCGATTTTTATTTATTTATTGAAACTGAAAGTGGGTTATGCTGGTAAAGTCAAAAGTCCCAACACATTCTAAACTGCTCTGGTGACAAACACGTTTTGCCTTGTCTCCATAGAGCCCCACAGTTGATGTGTCATAATACCCCAAAAACCTAGCGGTCAAACAGGGAAATGGTTCCAATCGTTTTTTCACCATTCATTTTGAAACACTTAAAATAAGGGCTGTGTTTCATGTAGGCTTACCCTGGCGTGACATTTTAAAAACCATATAAATCTCTCGGACAAGGTGACTTATCAATATATTCGGCTCTATTTACTCTCAGATTCAAAAATGCTAATAAGCATACAATTAGACATCATGCAAGCCTACAAATATCTGCAAGCTCCTGCATGTCATCTCTAGCTGGCATCTTTGCTAACAGGTACATTTTAAAGAAATGAAGCCAATTTATTCATTACAACATTTAGCTAACATTAGATAGTTAATCCAGAGATTCATACCTTTGCCTCGTTTCGGCAGTCTCGTCCAGATCATCATGGCATTAATTCTTTATGATAGCCACATTAGCAGCTAATTAGCATTTCATTTGTTTGGGGTAAATACAGGCAAATATATTGATAAAAATCACCTTGTCCGAGAGAGATTTACACGGTTATCAAAACGTCACGCCAGGGTAAGCCTACACAAAACATAGCCCTTATTTTAAGTGTTTCTAAAAACCCCTATGGGAAAAATGAATGGTTGAAAAACTTTTGGAACCATTTCCCTGTTTGACCGCTAGGTTTTATGGGTATTATGACTCATACAGTGGTACTCTATTCGTCTACATGGCTGCACTTTGCTACCACAGGCAAAATCTTGAAGATTGCCCATTATTTCATTGTGGTAAGGACCGAAAAAACAAAGGCAGTGGGAGAGCCTTTTCAAGTAAGTAAATACATTTTGAAAATGTAAAAAAAAATGTATTACAGTACTAGTAGTAGGCCACTTTATAGGCTAACTCAACTGATCTGCTAGCTAACGTTACACACTGTTTAGCGAAGTGAATTAAATGTAATCAGCTAGCTAACTTTCTATTAGCTAGCTATCTTGATGTAATTATTGTAAATTAAAAACAGTCTCCAAATGCATTTGTAGATAACAGTCATGGAAGAGGGGGAAATTGCAGCTCCGGCTGTCAGTAAAGGGAGAGTGTAGGCTACTAGATAGTGCAGGTAACTTTGTGGGAGGACATTATGAAAACATTCTCCAGTTCCAGACCCTAGAGGGAAAAACTTTGAGGACAGAGTGATAATAGCGACATAATATTCAGTGCTGTCTAATTTGAGTATAATGAAACCTGTTTCTTTGTGATGGTTTCTGTCATCAGATATAGAAAGCCTGTGTTTGCAAATGAAGAGAGGGGTCCCAATGAATGTCCCAAAAGACTAATGGTGCATTTCCATACAGGATTTACCCCAGTGTTTTACCCATAAGGCTCAGACTTTTTGGTTTCCATTACGCGGGCCAGCACCCTTGTGCCACTGGGCCATGGCTCCGGCAGACCTGCTCTCACTTGGGGCCAAAGCCAGGCCACTGGTACTTTACAGTTTTCATTTACATAAAAGGCTAACTGTGAACCAACACCATCTCACAAAGCAACTGTGTATACCAGCTATATTTTTGTATACAACATTTGATAACATAGGTAGACCTACCTATATTTCATGGGTTATATGTGTAGGCACAGGTTGTATACAAAAATACAGTTAAACATCACACACAATATTACAATTGAGGCAGGCCAACCCTGCTGGAGGTCTGCTGGGTGTGCAAGATTCTGTTTCAGCCCAGCAATAACACTGATTCAACTTATCAAACCTAATGAGTCAAACCTAATCAAGTGTGCTATTGCTGGGCTGGAACAGAAGTTTGCTCACCCAGTTGACTCCCGAGTGGCGCAGTGGTCTAAGGCACTGCATCGCAGTGCTAGCTGTGCCACTAGAGATCCTGGTTCGAGTCCAGGCTCTGTCGCAGCCGGCCGCGACCGGGAGACCCATGGGCGGCGCACAATTGGTCCAGCGTCGTCCAAGGTAGGGGAGGGTTTGGCCGGCAGGGATGTGGGTTTGTTTCCCACGGTGGGCCAGTATGAAAAAACAAACAAAAAACATGTATGCATTCACTAACTGTAAGTCGCTCTGGATAAGAGTGTCTGCTAAATGACTAAAATGTAAATGTAAATCAGGGATCAGTGGAGCAAGGTGAAATTATGCTTTAGTAATAATAGCCTACTTGTTACTCCTCAATTATTGTTGTTTTGATTAAGATGTCTAATCTTTACATACAAGTTCTAATGTTATAGTGATGAATTGTTGATTCTTCAAGTAAAGAGTTTATACTTGTTTTAATTGTTAAACTATTATTCAAATGAACTAGTGTCAATGTTGAATTAATCCTATATCACAATCCTGCAATAAAGAGGCTTCTGTATGTGTCTGTTTCTGTGTTGTATTCTCAAATTAACATTTCCTTTTTGTCTAGTAGTTGTAAGATCTCCAATCTGTTTTGTCACAGTCTCAGTATACCAGCTATCTGAGGGGGGTATTTGAAGCTGTCATCAAGGCAAAGGGTGGCTATTTGAAGCATCTCAAATATAAAATATTTTTTCATTTGTTTAACACTTTTTGGGTTACTACATGATTCCATATGTGTTATTTCATAGTTTTGATGTCTTCACTATTATTCTACAATGTAGAAAATAGTAAAAATAAAGACCCTTGAATGAGTAGGTGTGTCCAAACTTTTGACTGGTAGTGTGTGTGTAGATATATATATATATATATATATATATATACAGTGGGGGGGGGGGAAAGTATTTAGTCAGCCACCAATTGTGCAAGTTCTCCCACTTAAAAAGATGAGAGAGGCCTGTAATTTTCATCATAGGTACACGTCAACTATGACAGACAAAATGAGGAAAAAAATCCAGAAAATCACATTGTAGGATTTTTTATGAATTTATTAGCAAATTATGGTGGAAAATAAGTATTTGGTCAATAACAAAAGTTTCTCAATACTTTGTTACAGTGGGGAGAACAAGTATTTGATACACTGCCGATTTTGCAGGTTTTCTTACTTACAAAGCATGTAGAGGTCTGTAATTTGTATCATAGGTACACTTCAACTGTGAGAGACGGAATCTAAAACAAAAATCCAGAAAATCACATTGTATGATTTTTAAGTAATTAATTTGCATTTTATTGCATGACATAAGTATTTGATCACCTACCAACCAGTAAGAATTCCGGCTCTCACAGACCTGTTCGTTTTTCTTTAAGAAGCCCTCCTGTTCTCCACTCATTACCTGTATTAACTGCACCTGTTTGAACTCGTTACCTGTATAAAAGACACCTGTCCACACACTCAATCAAACAGACTCCAACCTCTCCACAATGGCCAAGACCAGAGAGCTGTGTAAGGACATCAGGGATAAAATTGTAGACCTGCACAAGGCTGGGATGGGCTACAGGACAATAGGCAAGCAGCTTGGTGAGAAGGCAACAACTGTTGCCGCAATTATTAGAAAATGGAAGAAGTTCAAGATGACGGTCAATCACCCTCGGTCTGGGGCTCCATGCAAGATCTCACCTCGTGGGGCATCAATGATCATGAGGAAGGTGAGGGATCAGCCCAGAACTACACGGCAGGACCTGGTCAATGACCTGAAGAGAGCTGGGACCACAGTCTCAAAGAAAACCATTAGTAACACACTACGCCGTCATGGATTAAAATCCTGCAGCGCACGCAAGGTCCCCCTGCTCAAGCCAGCGCATGTCCAGGCCCGTCTGAAGTTTGCCAATGACCATCTGGATGATCCAGAGGAGGAATGGGAGAAGGTCATGGGAGTGGCAGTGATGTTTTGGGGCTGTCGCTGGGCAACACAGACTTTCAACTCCCTCCAAAGATTTTCTATGGGGTTGAGATCTGGAGACTGGCTAGGCCACTCCAGGACCTTGAAATGCTTCTTACGAAGCCACTCCTTCGTTGCCCGGGCGGTGTGTTTGGGATCATTGTCATGCTGAAAGACCCAGCCACGTTTCATCTTCAATGCCCTTGCTGATGGAAGGAGGTTTTCACTCAAATTCTCACGATACATGGCCCCATTCATTCTTTCCTTTACACGGATCAGTCGTCCTGGTCCCTTTGCAGAAAAACAGCCCCAAAGCATGATGTTTCCACCCCCCATGCTTCACAGTAGGTATGGTATTCTTTGGATGCAACTCAGCATTCTTTGTCCTCCAAACACGACGAGTTGAGTTTTTACCAAAAAGTTCTATTTTGGTTTCATCTGACCATTTGACATTCTCCCAATCCTCTTCTGGATCATCCAAATGCACTCTAGCAAACTTCAGACGGGCCTGGACATGTACTGGCTTAAGCAGGGGGACACGTCTGGCACTGCAGGATTTGAGTCCCTGGCGGCGTAGTGTGTTACTGATGGTAGGCTTTGTTACTTTGGTCCCAGCTCTCTGCAGGTCATTCACTAGGTCCCCCCGTGTGGTTCTGGTATTTTTGCTCACCGTTCTTGTGATCATTTTGACCCCACGGGGTGAGATCTTGCGTGGAGCCCCAGATCGAGGGAGATTACCCGTGGTCTTGTATGTCTTCCATTTCCTAATAATTGCTCCCACAGTTGATTTCTTCAAACCAAGCTGCTTACCTATTGCAGATTCAGTCTTCCCAGCCTGGTGCAGGTCTACAATTTTGTTTCTGGTGTCCTTTGACAGCTCTTTGGTCTTGGCCATAGTGGAGTTTGGAGTGTGACTGTTTGAGGTTGTGGACAGGTGTCTTTTATACTGATAACAAGTTCAAACAGGTGCCATTAATACAGGTAACGAGTGGAGGACAGAGGAGCCTCTTAAAGAAGAAGTTACAGGTCTGTGAGAGCCAGACATCTCGATTGTTTGTAGGTGACCAAATACTTATTTTCCACCATAATTTGCAAATAAATTCATAAAAAATCCTACAATGTGATTTTCTGGATTTTCTTTTCTCAATTTGTCTGTCATAGTTGACGTGTACCTATGATGAAAATTACAGGCCTCTCATCTTTTTAAGTGGGAGAACTTGCACAATTGGTGGCTGACTAAATACCTTTTTTCCCCACTGTGTGTGTATGTGTATGTGTATATATATATATTTTTTTTTTTACATGTATTTAACCCCTTATTTTTGGCACCAAACAGTTTAGCCCTGTTTATGCCGGGGGAGGGGGTGGGGGGTTCTACTAAGCTATTTATAATTGTTTTAAGAAGGTCATACCAAGGATCTTTTAGCTATTTGATTTTGAATTTTAAGACCCCTTGAAGTATAAATATTTGATGAAAAATGTTATTTGGCCTTACTGCTATTAGCCCATACAAACGCATTAAATAACAGATTCACTACATGGAACAACAGATAGTCCCCCCAAAATTCAGTTTGTTCTGAAGTGTCTGTCCTATGTCTAAGAGATTTAAGAAAGATCAGGAAACTTCTTTTTGGGACATGTATTTAACCCCTTATTTTTGCCAGTAAACAGTCTCCATATATACTTCCATTCATTTTTTCAACTGGTACCGGGGACCTTCAGATGAGTCTTGTGAGGCCGGTGGGCGTCCTAGAGCAAAACAACCGACATGTTCGTGAGAGTCTCACCTTTACATAGGGGGATCATATTCGTGTGTAGCCCAAACTGTTTGGACGCTACAGACATAAGTTGGCAGATCGGCTGTACCAACTTCAGCTAAACGGAGAACATCATCGTGAGAGTCTCTTCTTTCCATAGAGGGGTCATAATAGTTTAAAGGCCGTTCGGACGCTACAGACAATTTTGTGAGAAGACTGATTTTCGGGATGAATCATGGTCAGACAAACACCGCTCTAGCTTGGTCACCTTTCACCGTAGATGCGGAAGTGCGACATACAGTGCATTCGGAAACTATTCAGACCACTTGACTTTTTCCACATTTTTTACGTTACAGCCTTATTCTAAAAATGATTAAATCGATCAATCTACAAACAATACCCCAAAATAACAAAGCAAAAACAGGTTTAGATTTTTTTGCACAAAAATAATAACTGAAATATCACATTTACATAAGTATTCAGACCCTTTACTCAGTACTTTGTTGAAACACCTTTGGCAGCGATTACAACCTCTTCTTGGGTATGACGCTACAAGCTTGGCACACCTGTATTTGAGGAGTTTCTCCCATTCTTCTCTGCAGATCCTCTCAAGCTCCGTCAGGTTGGATGGGGAGCGTCGCTGAACAGCTATTTTCAGGTCTCTCCAGAGATGTTCGATCGGGTTCAAGTCCGGGCATTCTACAGGGCCACTCAAGGACATTTAGAGACTTGTCCCAAAGCCACTCCTGCGTTGTTTGGCTGTGTGCTTACGGTCGTTGTCCTGTTGGAAGGTGGACCTTCACCCCAGTCTGAGGTCTCGAGCGTTCTGGAGCAGGTTTTCATCGTCTGGCCACTCTACCATAAAGGCCTGATTGGTGGAGTGCTGCACAGATGGTTGTCCTTTTGGAAGGTTTTCCCATCTCCACAGAGGAACTCTGGAGAGCTGTCAGAGTGACCATCTGGTTCTTGGTCATCTCCCTGACCAAAGCCCTTCTCCCCCAATTGCTCAGTTTGGCTGGGTGGCCAGTTGTAGGAAGAGTCTCGGTGATTCCAAACTGCAGAAATATTTTGGTACCCTTCTCCAGATCTGTGCCTCGACACAAACCTGTCTCGGAGCTCTACGGACAATTCCTTCGACCTCATGGCTTGGTTTTTGCTCTGACGTGCACTGTCAACTGTGGGACCTTATATACAGTGGGGGAAAAAAGTACTTAGTCAGCCACCAATTGTGCAAGTTCTCCCACTTAAAAAGATGAGAGAGGCCTGTAATTTTCATCATAGGTACACGTCAACTATGACAGACAAATTGAGAGAAAAAAAATCCAGAAAATCACATTGTAGAATTTTTTATGAATTTATTTGCAAATTATGGTGGAAAATAAGTATTTGGTCACCTACAAACAAGCAAGATTTCTGGCTCTCACAGACCTGTAACTTCTTCTTTAAGAGGCTCCTCTGTCCTCCACTCGTTACCTGTATTAATGGCACCTGTTTGAACTTGTTATCAGTATAAAAGACACCTGTCCACAACCTCAAACAGTCACACTCCAAACTCCACTATGGCCAAGACCAAAGAGCTGTCAAAGGACACCAGAAACAAAATTGTAGACCTGCACCAGGCTGGGAAGACTGAATCTGCAATAGGTAAGCAGCTTGGTTTGAAGAAATCAACTGTGGGAGCAATTATTAGGAAATGGAAGACATACAAGACCACTGATAATCTCCCTCGATCTGGGGCTCCACGCAAGGTCTCACCCCCGTGGGGGTCAAAATGATCACAAGAACGGTGAGCAAAAATACCAGAACCACACGGGGGGACCTAGTGAATGACCTGCAGAGAGCTGGGACCAAAGTAACAAAGCCTACCATCAGTAACACACTACGCCGCCAGGGACTCAAATCCTGCAGTGCCAGACGTGTCCCCCTGCTTAAGCCAGTACATGTCCAGGCCCGTCTGAAGTTTGCTAGAGTGCATTTGGATGATCCAGAAGAGGATTGGGAGAATGTCATATGGTCAGATGAAACCAAAATAGAACTTTTTTGGTAAAAACTCAACTCGGCGTGTTTGGAGGACAAAGAATGCTGAGTTGCATCCAAAGAATACCATACCTACTGTGAAGCATGGGGGTGGAAACATCATGCTTTGGGGCTGTTTTTCTGCAAAGGGACCAGGACGACTGATCCGTGTAAAGGAAAGAATGAATGGGGCCATGTATCGTGAGATTTTGAGTGAAAACCTTCCATCAGCAAGGGCATTGAAGATGAAACGTGGCTGGGTCTTTTCAGCATGACAATGATCCCAAACACACCGCCCGGGCAACGAAGGAGTGGCTTCGTAAGAAGCATTTCAAGGTCCTGGAGTGGCCTAGCCAGTCTCCAGATCTCAACCCCATAGAAAATCTTTGGAGGGAGTTGAAAGTCTGTGTTGCCCAGCGACAGCCCCAAAACATCACTGCTCTAGAGGAGATCTGCATGGAGGAATGGGCCAAAATACCAGCAACAGTGTGTGAAAACCATGTGAAGACTTACAGAAAACGTTTGACCTGTGTCATTGCCAACAAAGGGTATATAACAAAGTATTGAGAAACTTTTGTTATTGACCAAATACTTATTTTCCACCATAATTTGCAAATAAATTCATTAAAAATCCTACAATGTGATTTTCTGGATTTTTTTTCTCTCAATTTGTCTGTCATAGTTGACGTGTACCTATGATGAAAATTACAGGCCTCTCTCATCTTTTTAAGTGGGAGAACTTGCACAATTGGTGGCTGACTAAATACTTTTTTCCCCCACTGTAGACAGGTGTGTGCCTTTCCAAATCATGTCCAATCAATTGAATTTACCACAGGTGGACTCCAATCAAGTTGTAGAAACATCTCAAGGATGATCAATGGAAACAGGATGCACCTGAGCTCAATTTCGAGTCTCATAACAAAGGATCTGAATACTTATGTAAATAAGGTATCTTATTTTTATATGCATTTGCAAAGATTTCTAAAAACCTATTTTCGCTTTGTCATTATGGGGTATTTTGTGTAGATTAATAATTATTTTATTTATTTAATCAATTTTAGAATAAGGTTGTAACGTAACAAAATGTGGAAAAAGGGAAGGGGTCTGAATACTTTCCCCGAATGCACTGTAGGTGGATGCGGTGGATTGAGACGCATCCAATGCAAAATAACATATCTCTAGCTTAAACTGATGGATTTTGGGGGGATTTATTTATTATGCTTATTAGATTTCCTTGGGGGCGCGGACATCGACCTTAAGGGGATTTAAGTGCTGAAATATAAAATTGTTTAGTGCAAATCCAACCCTTAATGTAGGTACAGTATGAAAATAAGATGACAACTAGGCTACAGGAGATTAGCATTACAGTTAACATATGACGTTCATTTTATTTGATTCATTTTAGCAATGTTGCTTGCAAAAGGTTGCAGTTGTTCCTATAGTAAATAGACCAGGGGTATTCAACTCTTACCCTATGTGGTCTGGAGCCTGCTGGTTTTCTGTTCTACCTGATCGCGGTCCAGAGTTGAGTTTGAGGGAGATAGTACATGGTTGCTCTACGTATGCCTGTCTATCACTGACCCTGGATAAGCTAGATACTGGGCTCCCAGCTAACCTTTTCGGTCAATAATATCCTGTTTTTATTATTAACATTTTGTTGGCTTTATAATCATGAGAAGTTGAACTATACTGAACAAAAATATGAGCGCAACATGCAACAATTTCAAAGATTTTACTGAGTTAGTTCATATAAGGAAATCAGTCAATTGAAATAAATTCATTAGGCCCAAATGTATGGATTTCGTATGAATGGGAATACAGATATGCATCTGTTGGCCACAGATACCTTTAAAAACAAAAGGTATGGGCATGGATCAGAAAACCAGTCGGTATCTGGTGTGACCACCATTTGCCTCATGCAGCGCAACATTTCCTTCGCATAGAGTTGATCAGGCTGTTGATTGTGGCCTGTGGAATGTTGTCCCACTCATCTTCAATGGCTGTGCAAAGATGCTGGATATTGGCGGAAACTGGAACACGCTGTCATACACGTCGATCCAGAGCATCCCAAATATGCTCAATGGGTGACATGTCTGGTGAGGCCATGGAAGAACTGGGATATTTTCAGCTTCCAGGAATTGTGTACAGATCATTGCATCATGCTGCCGTGCATTATTTTACATTTTAGTCATTTAGCAGATGCTCTTATCCAGAGCGACTTACAGTTAGTGAGTGCATAACATTTTTTTGGGGACAAAACTGCACATTTTTGAGTGGCCTTTTATTGTTTCCAGCACAAGGTGCACCTGTGTAATGATCATGCTGTTTAATCAGCTTCTTGATATGCCACACGTGAATTGAACATTTCTGGGATCTTTTATTTGAAACATGGGACCAACACTTTACATATTTTTGTTCAGTGTAGCTAGTTATACCTAGGTAGCTTACAAGGTTAGCTGACTTTTCTCAAAACTTACCTCGTTGTAGCTAGCTTCTTCTTGGCCCTCATGCTAGCTTGCACAGCCAAATATCACTCCAGAAACATGTTTACCTCCTATGGGATCAGGCCAGGGACCAATCACAATGGGAATACAACACAAAACATAGTTTGATTGGTCAGATTGTGGCCACACCCAATTTACCAATGAGGGGATTCAATTATCTGGCCCGGGTTACCCCCCGGTGGGAGGAGTTTGCACCGGTTGAAAAGTGATTGCATTCATTTTGGAGGCGGTGTTATGATACTAATGGTTTGTTGAACTGATGGTTAGTACGGGTGTGGCTACCAGTACAGCTCTATCTAGTTGTCACGTTGGGGATAACAGTTGACAACTGTAGCATTTTAGCTAAGCCTAAACCAAACCCTTTTCCTAACCTTAACCTCATTCTCCTAACATGCTACATTAATTCTCAGAACCTGCTGCATTAGTTCTCCTAACCAGTTACGTAAAGTCACTTCTGTCCGTAGCTGGGTTAGGCTTAGCTAGAATGCTACAGTTGTCAACAAACCATCAATCTTGACAAACCATCAGTATCACCACAGGGGCTCCAAGAGGTTTCATATAGGCTATCTAAATACATTTAAATAAATCTATTACTCTGGTGCTTGTTTTTAAAGTTGGGAACACCAGTGCTACCAGTACCAATGAACAAAGCCCTGCCGGTAGCCTTTTTCCCCCCTGAAGTTCTGTTGTGACAATTCCACCCTTGCCTCTGGATGATGGCTGTCTAGGGACCTGGGAACCATGCTGTCTCACCTTCAGGTGCTGTGGATATCTCGCTGCAGCCTGGCAGACCTGGATGGTATCCCCTCCTTCTCCTCTCTCAAGGGAGAGTTTGTAGTGGAAAACTTTTGCAGTGTACCATCTACAAGACCTGTTAATCCACCTGGCTTCTAGCCACCTTGTTCAGCTGTGAAAACCTCACAATTCAACAAAGGTTGAAGTTTTATGTATTTTACTATGTAAAAGTTGAGTTCCACTAAATCTGAGCCTGTGTTGGTATGTCCTCTCTCTACGCTAGGTGCTCTATGTGGCCTATACCAGTGTGTCGGACCTGAGTCAGGCGAGCATGCTGGAGAATCTACAGCTGTTGGACCTGGAAGGGAACGCTGTGGATGACCTGGTGCAGGTGCAGTACCTGGGCCTGTGCTCCCAGCTCCGCACACTCACCCTGAAGGGAAACCCTGTCTGTATGCGCCCCCACCCCAATACCACACAGGTGTTTGCATACACTCCTACACTCCTAACCCTCACCACAACCACAATCATGTGTATTATTGTATACATTACTGAATCTGGATTTTAGATACTCAAGATGTGTGCATATATATATGTGTGTGTGTGTGTCCAGGCATGGGGGTTGTGAGTGTTTGAGTCTGGTGATGAGATTATCCGGAATGACTGTACTACCATGGCTCTGCATGCTGAGCTCAGGCTGTGAGTCATGCTCTCCCCAATGTCTCCCATATGGGCCCAGATGATAATGGCCAAAATGCAGAGACTGTTTGGAGACATGAAAGGCTGGCTGTGATCTCAGGCTCCTGTAAGGGTGTCTGTCTGTCTGCATCAGGCAGAACAGGGTGGGACTGGAGAGCAGGGGACAGGGAATTGGTGTTCAGAGCAAAACAGGCTTTGCTTGTGTGAGTAGGGACGGTACAAGCTGTGGTAAAGTGGTCATGGTTAGTATAGACATTGCTCAACTAGGCAGGGTGGAAAATATACTCTCTTGTCTGTAGGAAGGTTTTTAGCACGTGTTGAGATGGGAATGAGCCCATATTAAAGTGGTTTATTAAGGTTTCACTATAATGACGTGATGCAGTGTTGAAGTGGTATGAATGGACGAGTGAATATGTTAATTTTTTACCCACCCAACCAGCAGCAGGAATTAGGAAACTAGGGCAGTGAGGGAGGGAAAGCTGATCTGAATATGCATTAGGCTTGGTCCAAGCACTGAGAGAGGGGTCCTTGGGTTTGCTTTTTTTTTGTCGACTCTGGTTGTCTATACCCTTGGTGGAGCACAGAAAGTGCAGCTCTCTCTTTCTTCTCTCTCCTCCCCCTTTGTCTCTCCTCTCTCTTATCTCTCTCTCTCCCCCCTCCCTCTTTTTCTATTGGTTGGTGAAGGGTGAGAGTACTCAGCTCTAATTTGATCTCTTAGCAGCAGCATAGTGCCTTTACTGGTCTCTCTCCCTCCTCTCTGTCCTCTCAGTGCTGATAAAGGACTAGACCACAGTACAAAGTGCAGATTATTGGCATTATTAGCACTTAGTTATCGGCCCACTCAGAACCATGTTCTTTGTTCCTTCTTTGAACAGAAGTTACACTCATTGTGGCTTAAAGCTCTTCTAACAGGGCTATGTTCTGTTACAGTATGTTATACTGGTGTTATGGGGTATGTTTGGCATTGAAAGGCTAACTTTGAAAGGTTGGACTTTCCTTGGCCTTTATCAACCATTCAAATCACAACCAGAGCACAACCTTGGACCCTTTATGCAGTCACCTATCATACTTTATCACCTGTGTAGTCCAGGGGTAGGGAACTCTGCTTCTCCAGGGCTGCACTGGATGCATTTATTCAAACCCTGTTTTAACACACCTAACCTAATTCAACCTGTCATCTGCTTATATGGACCTCGATTAGTTGAATGAGTGCTGGGCTGAAACAAAAGCCTGCACCTACTGCAGCCCTCCAGGATTAGATTCCCCCCCACCCTTTGACTGGGCTGGTCTTGTGCAACGGAAAATAGTTGGAGTGGATCTGTTAGCGTCTATTATGTGCCGGCTCTCTTCCTCTTGTGTTTCTTCATCCTGTCTTCTTCTCCTTTCCCTAGTCCGAGGAGGAGGAGGGTTACAGCTACTGGTTGGCGGTAAGGGAGCTCGTCCCACAGCTGCAGTACCTAGATGACATGTGTGCAGAGGAGTAGTCAGGGCCTGGCTGCAGCAGCTCCATGAGGGAAGACTGGGCCCTTCTCAGAGAGTCCATCAAAGACTGCAGAGACGGCACTGTGTGTGTGTGTGTGCGCACGTGCCTTTCTGCTTCCATCAGGCCGTTAATACTACTCTGCATTATACTCTTCTATATTTTCCCTCTTCCCTGTCTGGCCATAGAGGAGAGAGCAGCCAGTGTGATTGCCTACTCCAGACCCAGCTCTGGCCAGCGCCCAGCTAGCAGCCTCTCCAGTTCCCGTCCCTCCAGTCGACCGGTCACTGCCAGGCCCCTCTCAGCAGCCGGCTCCAGACCCCTTTCTGGGTTGTGACCCTTATCAGCGGCTGGGTCCAGAGCCCTCTCTCCTTCCGGGTCCAGACCCAGTTCTGCTGATGCAGATCCAGCCTCTGTGGACCCAGACGCTAGCGTTCTGACGCACGGTGAGACACTGTATTGGTGTCCTTGGCACTGAAAGCCCTACCATCTCCACATCAATGCCTCACTTTCAGTCACTGAATAGGGCCCATATAGTGAACCAGTCTTATTGTTTTGTGTCCTTTTTGTGAGTTATTCAACAGTTCTAATGTATTTGACTTAATTTCAAAAAGTAGCATCCAATTTATAATTACTCGACACTGCCACCATGAGGACATAATGTAACGGTGTCTGAAGATTCATCATCATGTCGTTTTAAATCAGAGCTCATTGATTTTCTGACCCCGGTATTCAGGCATACTATGCCTTCTTTATCCAGTTTCCTAATTTCCTATGTTGTGACAATCCCATCCCTGATTAGCTATCCTCCACAGTAATTCAATGTTTTTTTGTTTCTCTCCAGGTGCAGGGAAGGTCTTGTTCTGTGGAAACCCTGTCCAGGCCATCAGAGCCAGGCAACAGAAGATGAGGGTATGTTAACCCATCAGTGGGGATAAACTAATAAACTGCAGCATCTCAGTTCTTACCTGACAACCTTGAAAGCCATCTCTGGCACGTTGAACACCACAGCAGAGATTTTACAGTTTTCCAGCGCCAAGGGAAAGTGGCCCAGAGTGAAGGTGGAATAGTTATGTGTTGTGACAGGCCATTATGGCTGGGTGGCGTCGCCCCTTGTCTCTCTAATGTGATGTCAGGATGAACAGAAGAAGATAATTATCAGAGAGAGGAGGGGAGGGTGATGGAGGGATGCAGCTGTGGCCCAGGTGACATGACAGACGGAGCTCCCTGCCAACGGCCAACGATCTGTCATCTCTACACACGTCCGTCACTCTCTCAAACTGCTGTCACTCTCTCATTCTCTCTTGGGCTGTCATTCTCTCTCTTTTATACTCTTTCCCTAATTTCTCTTTCGGTTCTTCACTATATTTCTTCTTCCTCTGCCTCCATCCTTATTCTATATCTCCATCCCTCTCTCACCATTCCTGTCGTTCTATCCCTCCCTCTTAGTCCCTTGCTACCTCTGATTCCCTCTCTCTACTCCCTTTACCCTCTATCTTAAACCTCATCCATCTCTCTCTCCCTATGCAGATGCCACTCCCACCTCTGTGTAAACCTCTGTCTTTAACATCATAATGTCTACCTCCCTGTCTCATCTCCCTCTCCCTACCTTTGTATGCAGACTGCAGCCCCCTCACCTGTGTCCACTCTGAGAGCCCCACCCCTCTATGTTTTGGAGCACATGTATGACCTTTTGGAGCAGGATGGACGCCAGCGCAGCGACGTGTTCTCTGAGGGGGGGGAGGAGCCGGGTCGAGTCACTGGGCAAACACTGGCCCGCCAGACTTATCTTTCCAATCCCCCTCTTCAGGCGAGTCTCTCTCACCTCTGGTTTACAAGGTCATCAAACATGTCAAACCTAATCAGTATATGAAATATAAAACCAAGAAACTTAAATATAAATCCAAGGATTTGAACACAGAAGAACTTGAAATCACACTACCACAATGCAATATCAAATGTTCTCTAATAAACTGTTTCATTTACAGATGTGTTTCAGATAAAAGCCAAATCCCCTGAAGGGCCTCTATCTCCCTGTCCCCTGAATCCACTCTGACGCCCTCTCCCCCTCAAAGCGCCACATCAGCCCCTGGTGGCCGGAGGCTGTCAGAGCTGCGAGCGCGCAGACTGAGGCTTAGTGGTGGGGTGGCTGAGGCTGGGGCTGGGACTGCTGTAAAGCCTACTAAAGACCACACAGAGCTAGGGCCAATTAGAAGAGACCCAGGCTTGAGGAACCAAGGGCTCCAGGAGGCTGTGAGGCCCAAAGTCCCTCTGCTTCCCAAGGCTACTCAGCACATGCCCCACAGTCCAGCCCCTGGTCCGAGGGCTCAGGTCACCGACAGGCGGAGCTTCTGTGCAGTCGAGCAAAGGGCATCAACTAATCACCTCGTGCAGACCACCAGAGAGGCCGGCCATCATGCGTCCTCACACAGCCAGGGCAGCTCTGCAGAAAACGCCACAGCCTCTCACACTCCAGCCCAGCAGGGGGAACTCTCACTTAGACTGAGTCACACACTGTGTGTGTGATGTATGGGGTTGTTTCCTGAGAGGGGAACCCTTAAGACAGGAGCAGAGGCAGAGATGGAACGGAGGCAAAGATTGAGATTGTCCTCCGCTCTCTTTTGAGCTGAGCTATCTTGTGATGTGGAGACTTCCTTAGAGAGCAGTGACAGGTCTCCATCTATGTTATGTTTAGGGAAGAGGACCCTTGGGGCTGGATTACATCCAACAATCGCCTGAAGAGTGGAACATAGAATCGATGGAATCCAAGTGTGAACTTCCTATCTCAGTGTTTTGACTCCCTCTGCTGTACAGTTAGAGAATCACGTGCATTCCTCTTTTCTCTCCCAGCTCAGAATGATACAGTACTGACACTGATACTGATCTCACAGTGCCATTACTGAGGACAACGGCCCCATTTTAAAGTGTTTATAGTTTGGTCCAAGATATATTTATTGGAATGACCTTAAAATTAAATTAGTTTTTTATGCTGAATTGTTGTTGAACTTAAGTGTGTTTCACGTCTTTTCTCATATGTGTTTTTCAGGTTGTACAGTTTTATTCACTCAAATACTACCTTATCTGCACCTTAAATAAAAACATAATTTGATCAACTAATCATTCCTTTAATGGAACAATTTGTTCTTGACTAGCTTAGTAAGATCAAATGTTTTAGTTGTTAAATCATGTCTAAAGGTTGAATCTATCACGTTTTGTTAAGCTATAAAGAAAGCGTGTAGCGCTCAATCAAGGATTATTCTGCAATGGAACAAACTATCATCCTTCAATCAATCAATCAAATGTATTTATAAAGCCCTTTTTACATCAGCAGATGTCACAAAGTGCTATACAGAAACCCAGCCTAAAACCCCAAACAGCAAGCAATGCGGATGTAGAAGCACGGTGGCTAGGAAAAACTCCCTAGAAAGGCAGGAACCTAGGAAGAAACCTAGAGAGGAACCAGGCTCTGAGGGGTGGCCAGTCCTCTTCTGGCTGTGCCAGGTGGAGATTATAAGAGTACATGGCCATTTAAGGCCAGATTGTTCTTCAAGACGTTCAAACGTTCATAGATGACCAGCAGGGTCAAATAATAATCAGTGGTTGTTGAGGGTGCAACCGGTCAGTACCTCAGGAGTAAATGTCAGTTGGCTTTTCATAGCCGAGCATTCAGAGGTCGAGACAGCAGGTGCGGTAGAGAGAGAGTGTAGAAAACAGCAGGTCCTGTACAAGGTAGCACGTCCGGTGAACAGGTCAGGGTTCCCTAGCCGCAGGCAGAACAGTTGAAACTGGAGCAGCAGCACGACCAGGTGGACTGGGGACAGCAAGGAGTCATCAGGACAGGTAGTCCTGAGGCATGATCCTAGGGCTCAGGTCCTACGGGAGGGAGAGAGAGAGAATTAGAGGGAGCATACTTCAATTCACACAGGACACCAGATAAGACAGGATAATTACACCAGATATAACAGACTGACCCTAGCCCCCCGGCACATGGACTATTGCAGCATAGATACTGGAGACTGAGACAGGGGTGGGTCGGGGGACACTGTGGCCCCCGGACAGGGCCAACCAGGCAGGATATAACCCCACCCACTTTGCCAAAGCACAGCCCCCACACCACTAGAGGGATATCAACAGACCACCAACTTACTACCCTGAGACAAGGCTGAGTATAGGCCACAAAGATCTCCTCCACTGCACGAGCCCGAGGGGGCGCAAAACTGGACAGGAAGATCACGTCTGTGACTCAACACACTCAAGTGACATACCCCTCCTAGGGACGGCATGGAAGAGCACTAGTAATCCAGTGACTCAGCCCCCGTAATAGGGTCAGAGGCAGAGAATCCCAGTGGAGAGAGGGGAGCCGGCCAGACAGAGACAGCAAGGGCGGTTCGTCGCTCCAGTGCCTTGCCGTTCACCTTCGCACCCCTGGGCCAGACTACACTCAATCATAGGACCTACTGAAGAGATGAGTCTTCAGTAATTACTTAAAGGTCGAAACAGAGTCTGCGTCTCTCACATGGATAGGCAGACCATTCCATAAAAATTGAGCTCTATAGGAGAAAGCTCTGTCTCCAGCTGTTTGCTTAGAAATTCTAGGGGACAATAAGGAGGCCTGCGTCTTGTGACTGTAGCGTACGTGTAGGTATATACGGCAGGACCAAATCAGAGAGATAGGTAGGAGCAAGCCCATGTAATACTTTGTAGGTTAGCAGTAAAACCTTGAAATCAGCCCTAGCCTTAACAGGAAGCCAAGAGGCTAGCACTGGAGTAATATTATCACATTTTTGGGTTCTGGTCAGGATTCTAGCAGCCGTGTTTAGCACTAAGTTTATTTAGTGCTTTATCCGGGAAGCCGGAGAGTAGAGCATTGCAGTAGTCTAATCTAGAAGTGACAAAAGCATGGATGAGCTTTTCTGCATCATTTTTGGACAAAAGGTTTCTGATTTTTGCAATGTTTACGAAGATTGAAAAAAGATGTCCATTAAATATTCTTGATATGTTTGTCAAAAGAGAGATCAGGGTCCAGAGTAACGCCGAGGTCCTTCACAGTTTTATTTGAGACGACTGTACCATCAAGATTAATTGTCAGATCCAACAGCAGATCTCTTTGTTTCTTGGGACCTAGAACTAGCATCTCTGTTTTGTCCGAGTTTAAAAGTAAAAAATATGCCGCCATGCACTTCCTTATGTCTGAAACACAGGCTTCCAGGGTAGGCAATTTTGGGGCTTCACCATGTTTCATCGAAATGTACAGCTGTGTGTTGTCCGCATAGCAGTGAAAGTTGACATTGTGTTTCTGAATGACATCACCAAGAGGTAGAATATATAGTGAAAATAATTGATTTGTCAGAGGACAAACCATCCACAGAGATGAACTGATATCTTTCCGACAGATAAGATCTAAACCAGGCAAGAACTTGTCAGTGTAGACCAATTAGGGTTTCTAATCTCTCCAAAATAATGTGGTGATCGATGGTGTCAAAAGCAGCACTAAGGTCTAGGAGCACGAGGACAGATGCAGAGCCTTGGTCTGACGCCATTAAAAGGTCATTTACCACCTTCACATTTTAGTAGACGCTCTTATCCAGAGCGACTTACAGTTAGTGAGTGCATACATTTTCATACTGGCCCCCTGTGGGAAACAAACCCACAACCCTTGCATTGCAAGCGCCATGCTCTACCAACTGAGCTACAGGGACTGCACTGAGACGAGTGCAGTCTCAGTGCTATGATGGGGTGTAAACCCAGACTGAAGCATTTTGTAGACATTATTTGTCTTCAGGAAGGCAGTGAGTTGCTGCGCAACAGCTTTTTCAAAAAGTATTGAGAGGAATGGGAGATTCTATATAGGCCGATAGTTTTTTTTACATTTTCCGGGTCAAGGTTTGGCTTTTTCAAGAGGGGCTTTATTGCTGCCACTTTTAGTGAGTTTGGTACACATCCGGTGGATAGGGAGACATGTATTATGTTCAACATAGGAAGGCCAAGCACAGGAAGTAGCTCTTTCAGTAGTTTAGTTGGAATAGGGTCCAGTATGCAGCTTGACGGTTTAGAGGCCATGACTATTTTCATGAATGTGTCGAGATATAGGATTAAAAAACTTGTGCGTCTCCATTGATCCTAGGTCCTGGCAGTTCTGTGCAGACTCAGGACAGCTGAGCTTTGGAGAAATACGCAGATTCAAAAGAGGAGTCCGCAATTTGCTTTCTAATGATCAAGATCTTTTCATCGAAGAAGTTCATGAATTTATCACTGCTGAAGTGAAAGCTATCCTCTCTTGTTGAATGCTGCTTTGTAGTTAGCTTTGCGACAGTATCAAAAAGAAGTATTGGATTGTTCTTATTCTCCTCAATTAGGTTGGAAAAATAGGATGATCGAGCAGCAGTGTGGGATCTTCGATATTGCACGGTACTGTCTTTCCAAGCTAGACGGAAGACTTCCAGTTTGGTGGAGCGCCATTTCCGTTACAATTTTCTGTAAGCTTGCTTTAGGGCTTGGGTATTTTCTGTATACCAGGGAGCAAATTTCTTGTGACAAATGTTTTTTGTTTTTAGGGGTGTGACTGCATCTAGGGTATTACGCAAGGTTAAATTTAGATCCTCAGTTAGGTGGTTAACCGATTTTTGTACTCCGACGTCCTTGGGTAAGTGGAGGGAGTCTGGAAGGGTATCTAGGAATCTTTGGGTTGTCCGAGAATTTATAAGCATGGCTTTTGATGGTCCTGGGTTGGGGTCTGAGCAGATTATTTGTTGCGATTGCAAACGTAATAAGATGGTGGTCCGATAGTTCAGGATTATGAGGAAAAACATTTAGATCAACAATATTTATTCCACGGGACTAACTAGATCCAGGGTATGACTGTGGCAATGAGTAGGTCCGGAGATCCACTGAGTCGATGATGGCTCCCGATAGCCTTTTGGAGTGGGTCTGTGGACTTTTCCATGTGAATATTAAAGTCACCAAAAATTTGAATATTATCTGCCATGACTACAAGGTCCGATAGGAATTCCGGGAACTCAGTGAGGAACGCTGTATATGGCCCTGAATGCCTGTAAACAGTAGTTATAAAAAGTGATTGAGTAGGCTTTCCCTACTCTGTGTTGGTGTGGCAATATTGTGCCAATTGGGGGCGCCACAACACTCACTGCTGCCACTACCCTCTTGTGAACACACTACAGCCATGAAACTATTCAAGACCCACATTCTACTCTCCACTTGGGGCAGGATCAAAGAGAGTATAATAGCCAGGGGTGCTACTTTCACTGTGGAAATTTGCATTTTTGTCCCCCACAATTTTATAATTGGTATGTGATACAAAATGGAAACGGTGTGCTTTAGGACCATGCAGACGCCTCTGAGCGGTTGGGTAGGCTGTTTGGAGTGTTTATCCGACTGGATTAAAAAAGTAATAATAATAATATCCCCCCCCCACTTCTAAAACCAAAGTTGCGCCCCCGATAATAGCAAAAGTAATTAAGACATCGCATGGAGTTTTCTAAATGAAATAGTGTGTGTGCCTATAATCAGACTGTGTCTGAGTGCTTTAGGCTAGTACTAACCCTACTGGAGTTTTTTCAGAATATTTGGAAAAAGTTAGTTGGCCGGTGTTCCTGCTTGGAGAAATACCCATAAGCTGCTGGATCAGGACCAGTGCTATTGTGAAGCTTACAATGGAAAGGTCAGGACCAGAGAGAGGAAAACTGATCCTAAATCAAGGGTAGAAAGTAAGATGAGTGCTGTTTGTTTTGACTGGAGAAACTGTGTGACACCCTCCTCTTCACGTGGCGTCCCATGTCGACAACAGGTGAACAATTTTAACCAAGCTGACATTTTTGAACAAGCCCAATCCTGTTCCGGGAGACCGGGAATCCACACACATACACACTCACACAAAGTGAGGGAAAGATTCCACTTTACATGTCTGTCAGTTCTGCTTCACTGCTGTCTCCGGCAACAGGACACAAATAAAGGAGCCATAGAATAACAAAACATGGTCTGTCATCACAACCACAGACTACTGTTTGATTACTCACTACCATAGAAGACTTGTGTGGGATTCATGGATACACAGTAAAGACTGTACGAAGGTGTGTGTTTCAACCATGAGACTGTCCTTACATAACACGAAGAAGCTGTTTGTTTGACTTGCCTGAATGACCTGATGCGTTTTGCTGCCATCCTATCTGAGGCCATCTGTGCAGCCGTTTTCCCATCACGCACCTGTGCTCTGACCAGCCATGTCTCACATGATTTGTATAGCTGGCACCCTGTTGGGCCTTCTCAACCGCAATGCCTACTTACTGCTCATCTCATTTAACCAGAGAATTTAATTCTGTGAGGTTAACACTCTTGGCAAAAGGGCAATCATCCACACTGCAGAGAGAGAGAGAGAGAGAGAGAGAGAGAGAGAGAGAGAGAGAGAGAGAGAGAGAGAAGGAGAGAGAGAGAGAGAGAGAGAGAGAGAGAGAGAGAGAGAGAGAGAGAGAGAGAGAGAGAGAGAGAGAGAGAGAGAGAGAGAGAGAGAGAGAGAGAGAGAGAGAGAGAGAGAGAGAGAGAGAGAGAGAGAGAGAGAGAGAGAGAGAGAGAGAGAGAGAGAGAGAGAGAGAGAGAGAGAGAGAGAGAGAGAGAGAGAGAGAGAGAGAGAGAGAGAGAGAGAGAGAGAGAGAGAGAGAGAGAGAGAGAGAGAGAGAGAGGAGAGGAGAGGGGGGGGGGGGGAGAGAGAGGAGAGAGAGAGAGAGAGAGAGAGAGAGAGAGGAGAGAGAGAAGAGAGAGAGAGAGAGAGAGAGAGAGAGAGAGAGAGAGAGAGAGAGAGAGAGAGAGAGAGAGAGAGAGAGAGAGAGAGAGACTCAGTCAGGGGTCCAGGTAGTAGCCTCATTTAACAGGTTTGTAATTTCACTGTGGAAAGACAGACTCCCAGCTGGTGGTGACTGACTGGAATCTGGATTGTAGAGAGCTTGGCCCTGCTCACCAGTCATTAGTATTTAACAAACCAGGTGCGCTGTAAATGTAGCCTGCAAGTTGTATACCTACTCTCCCACCATTACTCCACACACTGAAGTCTACCAGCGTTATCATAACACTGGAAAAGACCTTCACCAGTATACAAGGCTGCTATTTGTAACCAGCTGACCACTACATAAAGATGACAGACAACATAGTAAAGGGCCTGGTAACAGACTGTAAGTCAGGGTGTGGGTACATTGGTTGGACCCTTCTGCCCCTGGGTTACTGTGAATGGAACACTATCATTACAACCTTGTTGTTGGGAGATGATTGACTGTTGGTAATGACAGCAGGTGGAAGGAAGATGCTTTTACTCTGATATCAAATTAAAAAGACAATTATACCACCACACCACTCCTCCCCAAATCTGCCTCTTGATTCCCAAGAGATAGCTTTCAACAGAACATTGATTCTCTTTAGAGGGTGGAGGAAGGGTGTTTAGGCTCAAGTCAAATTAAAAAAGTAAACAGTACTAATTATAATGTCACCTGTTTACCAAACATCTGAAATGCAAACAAGATGTCCAAGTGCTTGAATGTTTATCGTATCATTCAAAGATTTATATTCTTTCTTAGAAGTAAACAATCTTATAGGAGTCTCTGAGAGGAGATGGGGACACCCCATTCCTAGCTTCAGTGGACCTGCGGCATGCAAACATTAACCAGCGTTCTTACACTGACAACATACTTATAGTGAAGGCCACAAATAGAAATGTATAAAGACATGGGATGAATAACTGAACACAGAATACTCAATAACAGAATATCTATGGGCCCATACAAGTATGGTACTAAGGGGTAACTAGCCCCCCCTCGGAACAATGTCTAATTGGTAACACAAAAAAGCAACATTTTGAGAAAAAGATTGTATATGGATGAAGGTCATGCTTAGGCGAATAAACTATAAAGGGAAATAAATGGCTACAGTTTAAATTTTTTTAGTTATTTCATGAAATGTTTTTTTTAAAGTACTGGGGTAACTTGCCCCCCTCCCCGGTAGAATTTTATGCATAGGGTTTCACACAAGTGTGTTCAAATCCATTTAATCAGTTTTATTTAGAAATTCTTTAGTAAGTAATACTTAAAAGCCAAGTCTAGTTGTCTTATTTTAATTATTTAAATACAATGGGGGGTGCTGTTGCACATGTCACCATTAATACACTATGAGGAGATTCGATGTAAAGTCCCTCTTTTTAACTCACATCATGCACATACATTTTCTTTGTTCTTTCTTTGTTGTTCCTTTTCCATACAATCAATTATGTACAATTTCACTAAATATTATTTGAATAATGCAAGATTTTAAATCCCAGCAGTCTTTAAAATGACATTCAGGGGCGAAAGGTTTTCAATAGTTGTTTTTAATTCATTAAAATAAATATTAATTGGAATATAATATTGGAATAGAATATAACTAATAACATTGGAATATAACATTTAATAACAATAACTTAACTCATTAACTCAGTGTAACATTGATGTGGCAACTCTCTTATGCTCTGCTATTGCATGATTGTAATTTGTACACAAATAAAGCTATCCCCAGTCAAATTGGAGCACAACTGATGAGCCCACCTCCTGCACTGCTCACACCTAATCCAGTCCCCACCTGTGACTGAAAACAGGGGGAGAGATGTCAATTGAAAAGCTGTCTCTTAAAAACGTATCTAGCTATATGACATAAAATGCTGTGTAAAATAGCTAAAAGGCTATAAAGTAACATTAACTGTAACGCTATCAGTCACTAGTGAAAACATTTACAACTGCAATTAAGTTACGTTATACTTTTAATGTATTTTACCTCAGACGATCTGGTAGTAAGGTTGCTAGCTAACACTCCTAGAAGCTTATGCGAACTAGCTAGATGGCTAGCATTTACTGCTAGTGAAGTTAGCATAAACTAGCGCTAAATGGGCTAGTCATTGTCTAAATGACAGGTAGAAACACATTCATAACCATAAAGGGGTAACTAGCCTCCAGAGGCCCAACACACTCATCCAACATATTACTACCTTTACTCAAAAATTATTGACATTTTTCTCTCTGAACAAGTGGATTATTTATCTTAAGGCTTTCCTACCTGTACTGTATAATGAAACAATTATAAATCTAACTTCATTGGAATATATCAACAACTTTTTCAAAATTTCAAAAAATTAGATCAACTTACCACAAAATAGTTTTTTGTTGAAATATCTCCAAACGTTGTGTTGACACAGAGGAAATATTTTGTTGAGCAAGAGCAGTGGCAGCCAGGGAAAGTGTAGAGAAAATAATTTGGTGACATCTTGTGTCAACACAACATACATACTAGCTATAAATATGGACTCAGAAATAATTGGGTTTGGATGTGATTTACAATCTTGTCAGGTAGGTTTCAGTTACAATCACAATCCGACAGCCTCAATCATATGAGGCAGGAGAAGAGGCGATATAACAACTACAGTATATGAGTTACAATATAAGTTAACAAGGCAGCATGCACAAATTCGCATTCTGCGCCTGATGCCAAGCAAGAAACATGTAATTATATAACAGACATGCACTCTCTGACATAAACAACTTTGTCAAGTGTGTGCAATTAAAACATAATTATTAGAGGAGCTGCCTGCCCTGGTCTGTTACTTTAGGTGGAGGCATGTCAGTTTTCCATTATCGGAATGATAACAAAGCTCAACTGGGTCCAGTATTGGAACATCCTATGGGTTCAGATATGTACAGTATGGAACAGAATCCTGCCCACAGCAGTGTTCATTTTGGCACTCTTTTTTAGATTGAGTCTACTCTTAGTAAATTTGAATAAATATAATGATATTTTTTTGTCATTTGAATAATGATTTAGTCTAGTTATTGTCAAAATGACAAAAACAGTGGGCCATTTTAGTCAACTAAATGCCCTTTCATTTTAGCCACATCACACATTTTGTATTGCCTCATTAACCTATAGTAAACATAAATCATTGACTTCAATGTGCAGAAACATACATAGCCTTGTCCTACCAACATATTTTTCTGCATAACATCCTACTCTCTTCCCAACAGCAGAAATATGACAAACATACATGTAAGAATATACGCTGAGTGTACAAAACATTAAGATGACCTTCCTAAAATTGCGTTGCACCCCCACCTCTCCTTTTGCCCTCAGAACAGCCTCAATCTGTCGGGGCATGGACTCTTCAAGGTGTCGAAAGCGTTCCACAGGGATGCTGGCCCATGTTGACTCCAATGCTTCCCACAATTGTGTCAAGTTGGCTGGATGTCCTTTGGGTGGTGGACCATTCTTGATACACACGAGAAACTGCTGAACATGAAAAACACAGGAGGGTTGCAGTTCTTGACACACTCAAACTGGTGTGCCTGGCACTTACTACCATACCCCGTTAAAAGGCACTTAAATCCTTTGTGTTGCCCATTCACCCTCTGAATGGCACACATACACAATCCATGTCTCAATTGTCTCCTCCCCTTCATCTACATTGATTGAAGTGGATTTAACAAGTGACATCAATAAGGGAACATATCTTTCACCTGTATTCACCTGGTCAGTCTATGTCATGAAAAGAGCAGGTGTTCATAATGTTTTGTACACTCAGTGTATAACAATTATCTACATAGATAGATATTGCACATTACATACAAAACAAACAGACACACACAAGCGCAGAGCGCGAGAGAGAGAGAGTAGCACAATCACCAGATGTTACCGCAAAGTATTGGCAAAGTAGTATGGGTTACACCTCCATCACTCGGTAACGTCATTGCCATTGTTATAAACGTTCCACAGATGCCGCAGCCACATTGATGTCCAAAAGTAGAACGGGGGCTAATGACTTAGAACGGGGGGCTAATGACTGTTTCGCCCAGTAATGTAATCAAGTCACTAAACCTCAAGTTCGAAACAAGTCCCAATTCCCCTGTGCTCGACTCCGAGTCCAAGTCCGAGACATCAATGGTCGAGTCACGAGTCCCTATGGCTAAAGTCAGAGTCCCCGTGCTCGAGTCCTGGTCTAAGTGCGTAAGTATGAGTCATTGGGTCCAGATGAACCCAAAATGAAATTATTTACCCAGTCAGATATTGTGTAGTGTCAAGAGGGATTTAGTCAATTGTTTGCTATCCATTTTCCTTTCTGTGCCACCAAATGTTTGCATATAGGCTACTGGTAATGCTACCTGGGCGACGTTCAGAGAGGCATGTTTGTTCTACATAGCATATTTCTATATTAACTTTCCAAAACGTTGCGTCCTGCTGAACGTGCCCCAGGTTGTTTGCTATAGCTAGCTAATAAGGTAACATGACTGAACAAGGTGGATCCTAAACAAATGGTTAACGGTCCAGTCCGCAAGTAGCCTAGTTTTATAACGGCCTGCGATATGCTTTATGAATGTAAAGATGAGAGAAAATAAAAGGGTTTTACATTTGAACACATCTGTAGCCTGAACAAATGCAGAATGGTATTAAATGCCTGTAAGCTTGGGGAGGACAATTATTTCACAGATTTAATAATGTAACCTAATATTAGGCCTACTGTTTATTTCTCACACTTGCCAGCTACTCCTTGACATCCCGCGAGCTACCAGAGATGCAGTTTTCTGATAAGGTGTAACCTTTGGTAGGCTGATGGAAGGCTACTCAGAGTCAGAGTCTGCACTACAGCAAAGCCTAATCTAATCAGACATGCCTGTGCTCATCATGATTCTTAAAGGCAAAGTGAAGTTATACAATGAATTTGCTCATGGTGCACGCCGCGCAAATGATATGTAACAACACAATTGGACCAATACCGTCGGCCATGAAACAACGATTCAAATGTAATGACAGCACAACAACATAGGATTTTGCACCCTTTGCAGGTGCCTTTTCATTTTAAACACCAGTGGTGCAACTACTGCTTTTTAACAGCACTGAACCAAAACAGCGGCATGCTGGAGCAAAGCAAAACTGGTCAAAACCATTCCTCTTGCGAGGATGGGGGGAGGGGGTGCAAAATGCAATCTGTTAATTATTATATGCTATATAAAATAGACACATATTTTAATACAGACAAGCTCAAAACATTACTAATAATTTTAAAATGACAAATTACCCAATTGATCATGATAATTTTCTGTTAAAAAAGGTGGGGGTGCAAAAACATTACGTTTGCACCCCTATTTTGAAAGTGGGGTTAAAGCTGCTCCATTTGCTCCATTGCTCAGGCACCTATGCAAGCAAGGAAGGTGTTTTGAATTCCATTCTCTCTGTGGCACCATCTCTGGTCCATGTAGGCCTAACTCATGTGGGCCTCTGCACTAATCTTTGCTGTAACAATCTAAGTGCATGCTTTGCCTATGCGTTAAAAACTGTGATCAAGAACATGTTCATTGATGTAGCCAACAAGCCAATGCATGTGTAGCTTAGCGTAGTGCTAGTACTGCTAGAGCTGGCGGCTAGGGTTTAATATTTGCAAAAGTTTAGCAAAATTGGATTACAACAAGTGTAGGCTATTACAAGTTGCTACAATTTGATATCACAGACAACTCACTGAAGCATTGTACAACTTTCAGTTTGTCATTGTGAAAAAACTTTTTTGTTGTTGCTTTTATAAAAGTAACCTACATCGAACTGATTTGTTGTCACGTTAGTTGTTGTTAGCACCATAGATAATATTTAAGTGATAATGCCCGAGGGTTTGGAGGATATATTGGCATTGGTGTTGTTAGGCCCAAGACGAAGTCGAGGTATCTATGTAGGTATCATACAGGTATTATACAGCATCTATGGTTAGCTCAACCTCTAAGTGTGGGCCTACACGGAATCTGATTATGTTGGGTATGTGAAGTGTTTTTCCAAGGCCGTTTACTGTTGCTATGAGCGACGATGCCTTTGGTTTCTTGGCGGGGGCAGAGCATAGAAATAAAAATGGTCGGGAGAAAGGGGTGAACCTGTTGCTAGGAGAAGTTCGTGGAACGCTGTTAAAGGCAGGGAGCTGATATGAGAACTATCCGTTGTTTTATAGTTCAATGGAAATATGGCAACTTTATGAGATCAAAATGCACTGAAATTCTCCAAGTAAAAACTTCAAAATCCAGCGTCTATTTCTTACTTTCAAGAAAAAGAATTAAACGGCATATGCCAGCCTGGACACGAGTCATCGTCATGAACTTTTTCTATGCATGTCGGCCAAATACTCCGGACACTACCCCTTTAAGATGTCAATCAGACTGTTGTTTACACAGTGGCCTGGGAACTGATGTCCAGTAGAAAGTAGCTGACAGGGACCATCGGGAGTAGATTCAACGGGACCATGCGCTCCATGGTAAAACAACTGCTGAAATAAGAGACGAAGATCTCTGTAGTTTGACCTCGAATTGCTATAATCCGGTAAGAGACAAAATTGGTAAAACACCTGCACAAGAAAAAAACACCTGTTAGCCAGCTACAATAATGTTAGCTAAGTAAGCCATGCTAGCCAACTTTATTTTGTGTGTATGTATTTGTTTTCAGTTTCTGATTGCCTCCTCCAATAACCATAATGTATCAAAAGAGGCACCTGCAAGCAATTGTTCTTCCATTTAAATATTTGCACGAGTATGTAAATATCAGGTTCATATTTGCATGTGTGCATCCCCCCCTGTGCATAAGACCTGTGCATAAGCTTTCATTTGTAGGCTAGGTTGTAGCAACCTCATGATGGGTATAGGGCAACTTCGAGTATCATGTAGTAGCCAAAACCTATCGAATGAGCTGGGTGAATGGAATATGAATGACAGTCATCCAATATGCTGTAATAGACATAAGGCCATGTTCCCCCCCAAAATCGTCCTCCCTAATCTTAAACGGCACCGACCGCCACTGTTACTGTGAAATGCCAGTAAAGTATTTCAGCATTAAATTAGTTGGCGCTCTGTTTGTATCATATACTTTTTGTTAATAAATGTTGTAACAGAAGATACGCCTCTGCTCTGCTTGTATTTGTTGTACTTGCTTACATTGTACCATGAAATAGGACCTTGCAAGACATCCAGTTTATGGTATTTTGAGGACAGGTAATAGTATGTACTGTGCTGTAATGCTCTATAGTGACTGCATTGTCTGTTTGGTTTGTGTGCGGTGGGATGCCTCCAGCATCACTAATGGCATTAGGATCCCCTTCGCTACTCTCTCTGCTATAGGTGCTGATGTAGGCAATATACAGAGATGAGAGAGAGAATAGGCTGATATCCCATCCCCCTGATCTGTATACTAGTCCTTCCATTCTGCTCCTCCTCAACTCCTAATAAGTGGTGGAAGTAACAGTTTCCTTCTGCAATCTAAAAACTGCAGTGCAAAATGAGCCACATTTGCATCTTTCTATTTCTTTGGGAGCTGCACTTCAGTGAAACGCAAAAACATAGTTTGGTATGATCATGGTGTATTTTCCCATGATATGAATACATTCCCTCCCCCGGTGTCTATTGGGTCTTATCATATTGTTGTAATGAAACAAAAGATGTGTATCTAATTGTGTGTCTGCCCCCTCCTTGCCCTCCTCCTCCTTCCCCTCCCTGAAATCCCCCCCATACTGAATCATCCCATCCTGCTGCTTCTCCATTGGAAAACAAAAAGGCTTGTGTACCAGCTGGAGAAAGCACTTTACACACATCAACCACACACACATCACTCATCCTTACACACTGTTAGCTGTGGGGTAGACAGAGTGCATTTCGTTCATGGGCATGACCCCAAGTAAACTACGTACTCCCACATCAGTCCACTCTCAAACACTATGATGTCATTGTTGACCAGTCACCCAGTAGGGGAAAGATCCATAGAGGCACTCCCTGTTCCCTTCACCCCAACTAGGCTACTCACTGGGTGCATCTCAATACACTCTCTTCCTCTGTCCCAGTCAGAATAGTTTGAAGTGTTTGTGTACTTAAACCTGCCTGTACTCCTGCAACAGCCTAATCAGAGCTGTGACTCACATGTTCTCCTCTGATTGAAAGGCCCATAAAAACAGACCTTAGGCTACTTGTGGTTCCTCCTGTCAGCTCCAGGTTATCTCTACAGTCAGTCAGTCACTGTTATACCGGAACACAGTATTTACAGAACGTGCTGCTCACTGCTCAAACACAATGCCTCATTGTTCAGTCTCTGATTATGGGGATCTATGATTTTGAAATGACTGTCATACTAGGATGTTATAAAGCTACTTTTGTTTGGCTACAGTAGGCTATATCCATTCAAAGAGCATGTCAGATCCATAGCTATTAGGCTACCCTCGATTACTATTAGGCTACAGTGCAATAGGTCATTCATTTTTCATTTTGGGGATAAATCTAATTTTCAAATAGGCTAGGTGATGTATGCCTGCTGCTGTATCTATGTAGCCTAAATATCTATGCTAGATTGAGATCTATGGTACAGCTATTACTAAAACCCTCATGCAGGGCTATCGCAGAGCAGTTAATTCCCAGTCAGAACTCCCCATTACCCACTTCAAATAAATAAATCCTAGCCATTTAGACCTGTCTGTTCTCTCTATGGTGTGAGAGCATTTACAGAGAGAGCATTTACTGATGAAGGAAGGTAATTTAGTGAAACAGATCATGTGCTCAAGTATTGCTGACAATGTGAGGGATGTGTGAATGCAAATATACAGCTATCTTTTCTGTTTAGCCCATCTACATGTATGTGTTTCACTCTCCCTAGTCCCTACACATTAGCTGTTGTTGGGAAATCAGGGCTATTCTGCACAGCACTTTTACAGCACTTCTGAAGTTAGTCACATTCTTATCAAATCACACGGTACACCAGCCACCTGTGACAGTGTTATCATCAGCAGACCAGTTGACAGCACCAGAATGGTGTCAACAACAGATAATAATGTGGAAGTTCAGCTGTTTCCGAACGTAGGACCAACTGAAGCTGTAGCACTTATCATCAGGCTCACACGGTGGTGTAGACTAGAGAGAGCATTGGTTCCTCTCAGCCGTGGGAAATACAGGGAGGATATGGGACTGTTATCCTTAACCACTGATACAGGGTCAGATATTTTCCCATTCTCCTAGTAGTTAGGCCTAAGGTTAGGATTGGGGTAATGGGGTATGCTGGCCCTAGATCTGTGGTTAAGGGCAACTTGTGCCTCGAGCACAGTGAGGCTGTGGGGGTGTTAGCAGGTCAAAGGGCGTGATGGCGGGCAGGGAGTTAAAGTTGAGCTGGACTAGAATACGGACAATGGGGACAGTTCTTGGTCTGGTGGTCTCTTCACTGCCCCGACCCCCTTTGTCACTCACTGACTTCCATTCCATCCCCTTTCTTTCTCTCTGTTTCTCTCTGTCTGTTTTTCGATCATTCTCTCTCTTCCTCTGTCTCTCTCTTCCTCTGTCTCTCTCTTCCTATGTCTCTCTCTTCCTATGTCTCTATCTTCCTCTGTCTCTCTCTTCCTCTGTCTCTCTCTTCCTCTGTCTCTCTCTTCCTCTGTCTCTCTCTTCCTATGTCTCTCTCTTCCTCTGTCTCTCTCTTCCTCTGTCTCTCTCTTCCTCTGTCTCTCTCTTCCTCTGTCTCTCTCTTCCTATGTCTTTTCCATAAAATCTTCCCTGTCTCTTTTCTTATTCGCTCTCTCTCTCTCCCTGTGTTTTTTTTGTGCTGAGGGAACGGCAGTCCTGCAGTCATGTGACTTTTTTGTCTCAACACAATCGCCAGTGTTTGTCATTGGTCGATTTCTTTGAAAAAGTATTGGTCTCCAGGGCGACAGAGAATGGCGGCACCACTTCACTTTTTTCTCCTGCCCCCACCCCTTCCCTCCACATCGCGCTGAGTGTGTGGGGCTCTTATTCACTCCACTGGATCAGGGAGCAGTGTAACACACACTCTCACTGTGTGTTTCTCTCTCTTGCTCTTCTTTCACAGCACCACAGAGACCCAGACAAATGGTTGGAGTCTACTAAAGAAAGTGAGTAGTTGTTGGGTTTTTGTCCCCTGTTTTGGAAGTTTGTTCTGGCTCTTTTTCTGTTGGCTGTCTTTGTCAAACTGTTGCTTTCAGAGTGTTTGAAATAATGTGAAGTAATAGACGTTGATGTTGTTCTAAGGCAGATTGTAACAAAAAACGAATTATGAAATCAGTCTGCAATTTAACTTTTTGTTCGCTTATGTGTCATTCACATTGTCTTATGGCAACTGACTGATGAAAAATGCTCTTACCAGTAGCCTATCTATTAAAGACATTACCATGGTAATGACAAGAGCAGAGCAATCACTTGAGTGTCTAAAGGTGAATGCAGGTCTAACACTGGCACAAATGTCTTGTCTTCATATCAGGTGAGGGTACATTTATCAAAGCTCTCATGTAGCCTATCTACGGTCTGAACATCTTTTAGGAGTCATAGATCTTTTGTTGTTATTGTTGCATGCTGACTATTAATTAAGATGAGTATGATTCATTTTCTGGCTAGATTGGTGGTGGATTTCCCTTCCATGGGAAATTAAATTGACAGTAATTTTAGTGTAATGCTGCGTTAGCCCTAAACATGGACCTTACAGTTGTCTTCATTTCAGTGAAAGTCTATGGAAAGAATTTGTGTTCAAACTGATGCCGTGACAATTGTGTCTGTGGTCTCAAGATTTGTGTTCTTTAAACCATTTGGTCGTATTGGTTGTGTAGTAGAGAAAGCTGCTATCTTGAGACTGCAGCTGTGAGCTGTCTTGTGTTTCTCTGGCCTTGTCCCGACACAGACAATCTTTGGGCTGTGTCTGTGAATTAGGCTACTTTGTCACATTTTGGCATGGCAACTGCTTTCAAGTGTTGTCCTCTTTTGGCTGCCCTGCTCCTGCTCCACCAACCAGGTGGCTTGCCTTGTGTTTGGTAACCGTGACAACGCCAGAAGCAGAGCTCTCGGCCACTCCCACAGGTGCACTCTTGTCTGTCTGATGGCCTGAGGATCTCCTGTTACACACACACACACACACACACACACACACACACACACACACACACACTGCTCGATCGACCTGCCTGTCCTGTGATACTTGACCTGCGCAGATCAGTCAGTTACCAGTTCCTACACAATAGAGCAGACATACCAGGTTCATTTCAGCATCTCTTTAGTCAGGGGAGACCAGTCCTGTGAGAGGTTATCGCTCATACTCAGAGCTGGGTTGCTGATAAGAGAGCCTGTATTATTTGCCTGTGTCTTGTGTGAAAAAGATACAGGATGAATGGGAAGGCTAATGTACGGGAGGCAGACTGGCTGGACCTAGACAGGGAGTTTGGGAAACAGCTGTTCTGTTACAAGTGAATAATTGTTTACAGTGAGGGAAAAAAGTATTTGATCCCCTGCTGATTTTGTACGTTTGCCCACTGACAAAGAAATGATCAGTCTATAATTTTAATGGTAGGTTTATTTGAACAGTGAGAGACAGAATAACAACAACAAAATCCAGAAAAATGCATGTCAAAAATGTTATAAATTGATTTGCATTTTAATGAGGGAAATAAGTATTTGACCCCCTCTCAATCAGAAAGATTTCTGGCTCCCAGGTGTATTTTATACAGGTAACAAGCTGAGATTAGGAGCACACTCTTAAAGGGAGTGCTCCTAATCTCAGTTTGTTACCTGTATAAAAGACACCTGTCCACAGAATCAATCAATCAATCAGATTCCAAACGCTCCACCATGGCCAAGACCAAAGAGCTCTCCAAGGATGTCAGGGACAAGATTGTAGACCTACACAAGACTGGAATGGGCTACAAGACCATCGCCAAGCAGTTTGGTGAGAAGGTGACAACAGTTGGTGCGATTATACGCAAATGGAAGAAACACAAAAGAATGTCAATCTCCCTCGGCCTGGGGCTCCATGCAAGATCTCACCTCGTGGAGTTGCAATGATCATGAGAACAGTGAGGAATCAGCCCAGAACTACACGGGAGGATCTTGTCAATGATCTCAAGGCAGCTGGGACCATAATCACCAAGAAAACAATTGGTAACACACTACGCCGTGAAGGACTGAAATCCTGCAGCGCCCGCAAGGTCCCCCTGCTCAAGAAAGCACATATACATGCCCGTCTGAAGTTTGCCAATGAACATCTGAATGATTCAGAGGAGAACTGGGTGAAAGTGTTGTGGTCAGATGAGACCAAAATGAAGCTCTTTGGCATCAACTCAACTCGCTGTGTTTGGAGGAGGAGGAATGCTGCCTATGACCCCAAGAACACCATCCCCACCGTCAAACAGGGAGGTGGAAACATTATGCTTTGGAGGTGTTTTTCTGCTAAGGGGACAGGACAACTTCACCGCATCAAAGGGACGATGGACGGGGCCATGTACCGTCAAATCTTGGGTGAGAACCTCCTTCCCTCAGCCAGGGCATTGAAAATGGGTCGTGGATGGGTATTCCAGCATGACAATGACCCAAAACACACGGCCAAGGCAACAAAGGAGTGGCTCAAGAAGAAGCACATTAAGGTCCTGGAGTGGCCTAGCCAGTCTCCAGACCTTAATCCCATAGAAAATCTGTGGAGGGAGCTGAAGGTTTGAGTTGCCAAACGTCAGCCTTGAAACCTTAATGACTTGGAGAAGATCTGCAAAGAGGAGTGGGACAAAATCCCTCCTGAGATGTGTGCAAACCTGGTGGCCAACTACAAGAAACGTCTGACCTCTGTGATTGCCAACAAGGGTTTTGCCACCAAGTACTAAGTCATGTTTTGCAGAGGGGTCAAATACTTATTTCCCTCATTAAAATGCAAATAAATGTATAACATTTTTGACATGCGTTTTTCTGGATTTTTTTGTTGTTATTCTGTCTCTCACTGTTCAAATAAACCTACCATTAAAATTATAGACTGGTCATTTATTTGTCAGTGGGCAAACGTACAAAATCAGCAGGGGATCAAACACTTTTTTCCTTCACTGTATCTACTCAGGATTTTAAGTGTGTTTGTGTGTGTGTGTGTGCGCGCCCATGAGTGTGAGTGTGTGCTCACAGGAAGCTGTGGTGGAGTATGTCATGGCTTTATCTATCCGTAGACATTAATACTTGACTAAGGAAACAGGGACTGGGGCCGCGTTGTTGCTGCCTGCCACATGGTGCCTTGTATGATGTCACTACTGGTGGTGTAATGCAAAGCAGTGTTTCTGTAGATTCTTTAGGCTACTAGATGATTTTTATGCCAGGTTCTGATGAGCCCTTTTACACTAGTACTCTCTAGAATATGAGACGTATAGTATATTGTGAGGATGATATCTATAAATGAATGTGTAGTAGAACAATACAAGTCCATTATGTGAGAGGAGACAGTGTCATGTTCCCCAGGCAGGAGGATGCGTACAGGGGGAAGGGAAGGGTGAGGGTGGGACGTACACTGACTCAACCAGCCACCCCACTGCACACACAGCAAGATTAATCATTTGATCCACGGAAGAGAAAGAGAAGTGGAGTGAGTGAGGGAGAGAGAGCGAGAGAGAGAGAGAGAATGACACAGACAGACAGACAGACAGACATCGAGAAAGACAGGTAAAGGGAGAGGGAGAACCAGACAGAGACAGGGCGACCTCACACACTCTCTGAAAGGCTTACTCTGTTCACCCCTGACCTCTAATCACCTGACTGGTCCATTCACCCTAACCGGGACTTGATGCCCTTCCACTAGCAAAGCACATGCCCTGCTACCTGAGGATCTATTTCCTGTGTTTGAGGGGTGCAAAATCCAGTTGTCACTTAAATCTCGGTGGATTGATTGCTTTCATTTTACTCCTACGACTCTTTCATACTCTTGCTTGTGCTGTTTGTTCTCTTTAATGTTACGACTGCTGAAATGTTTGTAATGACCTGTCGAACACACCCCGGTTATGGCTGAAATGGGCTCAATGGAATACATTATCTTTCTGTTGCATCTATAAGAATGCTAAAGCTTCATCAAGGATTTAACACATTTTATTTTGATGGGTGTACTACTTTTGTGGACTTGAAAAAAGTTATAATTTAATACAGTAGGAAATCTTTACAAATTAGATGCGCTGAAATGAAAGCAACTTCCGAAAATGAACACTCGGATTATAGGGATATTATGTCTGATCTCGCAAGCAATGTAAAGTATGTATAGATAGTGTCATGAGCCCTCTCACTCCACCGGGTTACCACCTTAATTGGTTTCCACTATCTTCCACTCTGCTCACCTCCCTCTCTCTACTCAGCCTAACTAGCTCCACCTGTCCCTGCTCTGCTCGGCTCTAATTACTCTGCCAGCTGCGCTGCATTACCCACTAACCTCTCCCAGTATTTAAGGCCCTGTCTTTCAGCTCTCCGGTGTCAGATCGTCTGCAAAGCTCACACCCGGAACCTGTTTGCTCGCGCTTCTGGCTCACCCTGGTTTTGTGACCCCGGACCTGCCTGGTTTTGGGATACTCTTCTGCCTCAGGAGATCCAGACCTGCTTCTGCCATTACGACTCCTGACTACTCTTCAATCCCGGTAACTCTGACCAGCCTTCTGCCTTGCTACTACGTATTTTGGATTTCCCTTGAACTGTACTGCTGCCTGGTTTCATTCCCACCGTTGTGTCTGTGTTTCCTCCCCCAGGACTTCTGGACCACCAACCACCGGCGTCATCGGACGATCGCTGCCACTGGGGGGAGGCACAGACCCAGCACATCGGACGGGATAACCCCTGGAGCCTTCACTCACTCCTACATCCCTTTCCCCTTAAGTTTAAATAAACTTTCTGGTGTGACGCAATTGTGGTCCTCTTGTCGTCTGTCTGAACCGTGACAGTACGATCTGACCATCATGGACTCAGCGCACACTTCCCCGACATGGAAACCGAAGAGCCTGAGCAACCCACCGCCATGCTACGCCTGGAACACACTGAGAGAGACTAGGCCGCATGAGCGGCGTCATCTCCTCTCTGCTTCAGGTCGGCCACCAACAGCATCAGCAGTTCCAGCAGCACCAGCAGCAGTCCCAGCAGCAGCAACAACACTTCGCCATGATCATTCAACTCCTCACCAACCTGACCCCAGCCAGTCTGCCCACCAGCCCTGCCCCCGAGTTACCTGCCCCGGTCATTGCAGCCGCTGCTCGAACCCAAGATTGGAAACCCCGAGCGGTTCAACGGCGATTCAACCCAGGTCCGGCCATTCCTGACTAGCTGCCGACTTCAGTTCTCCTTGCAGCCAAGGACCTTCGCCACGGAGGGGGCTAGAGTTGGGTATGCCATCACTCACCTGACGGGCCGAGCTCGACTCTGGGGGAACAGCAGAGTTCGAACGTCAAACCCCCGCATGTGCAACCTTCGACCTGTTTGCTGAGGAGATGCTGAAGGTGTTTGACCTGGATTCACCAACCGCAGAGGCGTCTCGTGAACTGTTCAGTATTCGACAAGGCAGACGTACAGTCGCAGACCATTCCATCGACTTCCGAACCCTGGCTAGACGAAGTTCTTGGAACACACCATCGTTGGTGAATGGCGTTCTTCCATAGTTTGGCTGACTATATCAAGGACGAAGTTGGTCTCCCATGAACTGCCTTCCACTCTTGATGAAGCCATCGCACTGACTGTCAGGATCGACAGAGGGATACAGACCCGTCGTCGTGAGAGGGGGCGCCAAGGTCCACCTACTACCGGCATTCGGAGAGATCCGACTGGGCTCCTGTCATCTACTGCCACTCACCCAGGTCAGCTTGATCAGTCTGAGCCTATGGAGATTGGGCGAGCCTCTCTCACTCCTGCAGAGCGCCAGCGACGCTTCACCTCAAACCTCTGCCTCTATTGTGGAGGTGATGGACATCGTGTGGTAACCTGCCCTTTAAAGGGCCGAGCTCACCGGGCATAGGGGGGAGTCCGGTTGAGTTCAATGACCATCCAGTCCTCCGACCGCAAACCCCTGCTGCAAGTTCACCTCCGCCTCCCTGACTCAACTCACACCCTGGCTGCTCTGGTGGATTCTGGCGCCGAAGCCAACATAATGGACATCAAGCTGGCACGCCAACTGGGACTGGAGAACCTCCGTTTGACACCTCCTATTCCTGCCCGGGCACTGGACGGACACTTACTCGGATCGGTCACTCATGTCACGGCCCCGGTCTCGATGGGTCTGTCCGGAAACCATCAAGAAACTATCCAGTTTCACCTGCTCCCCCTCTCCAGGCCAACCCCTCATCCTGGGTTACCCATGGCTCCGCTGGCACAACCCTCAGCTCGACTGGGTGACCGGGAGTGATCAGGGGAGTGGGGAGAGGACTGCCACCGAACCTGCCTGCTTGCCGCCACTACCCCTCGGCCAGTACCTACTAACTCCGCTCCTGACCCCTCCAAGGACCCTGTGTCGATTCTGCCAAGTCCCTGCATCGTTGCAGCTCTGACCTGGGCTGTTGAGGAACAGGTGCTGGAGGCTCTCCGTAACCAGCCAGGTCCCAGCACTTGCCCAGCTGACCGCCTTTTTGTCCCCGAAGACCTGAGGTCCCAGGGTCGTTCAGTGGGGACATGACTCCCGCCTAGCTTGTCACCCTGGCTCCACCCGCAGACTTACAACCTGCTCGCCCAGAGGTTCTGGTGGCCCTCTCTGAGGAAGGATGTACGGGAATTCGTCCAAGCCTGCCCCATCTGCAACCAACACAAGTCGTCCTGCCAGCCCCCAGCCGGATTGCTGCAGCCCCTGCCTGTGCCCAGGAGTCCGCTGGTCCCTGCTGCGCCTTGTCCTCCTCCTCCACGGCTCGTCGAAGGTGGTCTGGTTTACACCGTCCGCCGCCTGCTTCGGTCCAGACGGAGGGGTAGGGGTCTCCAGTACCTCATTGACTGGGAGGGCTATGGACCTGAGGAAAGGACCTGGGTGCCCAGCTAGTCGGATTGTGGATAGGACTCATCACCGCTTTCCACCAACGGCATCCTGATCAACCTGCAATCCGTAGGGGGCCGCCCCAGAGGGGTCCCTAACCGTCCGGCCCGCTCGGCTTCCTGTCCTGTGCCTGACCCTGTCTCGGGACCTGTCCCATCTCCCGACCACGGCCTCCCGGCTTCCTCCGAGGATGAGGACGTTCACTCGGACCCGTTCGGAGGAGTTCTAGCCCTCCTCGGCTCCCCTCCTCCCGCCCGAGCGTGGTGTTGCTCTTGGGACTTCTGGGGCCGTCCCCTTGGGGGGTTCTGTCATGAGCCCTCTCACTCCACCGGGTTACCACCTTAATTGGTTTCCACTATCTTCCACTCTGCTCACCTCCCTCTCTCTACTCAGCCTAACTAGCTCCACCTGTCCCTGCTCTGCTCGGCTCTAATTACTCTGCCAGCTGCGCTGCATTACCCACTAACCTCTCCCGAGTATTTAAGGCCCTGTCTTTCAGCTCTCCGGTGTCAGATCGTCTGCAAAGCTCACACCCGGAACCTGTTTGCTCGCGCTTCTGGCTCACCCTGGTTTTGTGACCCCCGGACCTGCCTGGTTTTTGGATACTCTTCTGCCTCAGGAGATCCAGACCTGCTTCTGCCATTCGACTCTGACTACTCTTCAATCCCGGTAACTCTGACCAGCCTTCTGCCTTGCTACTACGTATTTTGGATTTCCCTTGAACTGTACTGCTGCCTGGTTTCATTCCGCCCGATTGTGTCTGTGTTTCCTCCCCCAGGACTTCTGGACCACCAACCACCGGGCGTCATCGGACGCACCGCTGCCACTGGGGGAGGCACAGACCCAGCACATCGGACGGGATAACCCCTGGAGCCTTCACTCACTCCCTACATCCCTTTCCCCTTAAGTTTAAATAAACTTTCTGGTGTGACGCAATTGTGGTCCTCTTGTCGTCTGTCTGAACCGTGACAGATAGGTGTAATCTAGAGCCAACTGTGCTGATTTTTTATCCGAGGGTATCCTGCTATTGACACACTTGTTGAATTATACAACAGTAATTAATGAGGCAGTCTAGACAGCACAGGTGAGTGCAGGTAGGCCTAGACAGAGCAAGTTTTTGATGGTTGCAGCCCTGTTCCACCCCTTTATATTAATTAATTCATATTTGCAAATATACCCAGTATATTTATGCAAATGAGACAAATATAATTTTCTTTATTTTAACACAAAATATAAAAAAATACCTGTTACCATTAGAAAATGTATATATGAGTGCATTCTTAGAAAATAAAAGTGACATTTTACAATACATTGAATACCTGAATTCCTAACCAAAATCACTGAACTCCATTCATTATTTGTCTGTGCCAATAAAATGTTTTATGTGCTATAATTCAATGTCTGATGGATTTAAAAAAGTTAAAATGTTTGGAGTATTTACATCATTTAACAAATGTTATAACCGTTGCTACCTTCCACTGGCTTTTGTCATCATCAACAACACCACCCTCCAGACCCTCTTTACCGCCTACAGTCTCTCTTTGCCACTCTGTCTCTTTCTCTGTTTCTTTGTCTGTCTGACTGTTTCTCTCTGTCTCTGCCTACTCTTCTCATCAGTCTCTCTCTCTCTCTCCCTGTCAATGTGTGTGTTTCTTTGATCATCTGTCTGTCCATCTCTGTCTGTTTATATCCATCTCTTTCTCTCTCTCCCTCACTTGTCTTTCTGTTTCTCTCTCTGTCTGGCCTGGTGGTTCGTTATCCCACCCACCCCCACCACCAGAACTCCCAGAATGCAGAGGAGCTGAGGGTTGGGGCTTGGGGTCAGTGTGTGATTTGAGCGTACTGTTGACTTAAACCCTGACTGGCTTTTGTGTTCCACCCTGAGGGGCTCCATGCATGACTGAGAGATAGAGAGCCCTTCCCTTCCCAGCACTGGCTGTGGGATGACACCAAAATGGTCTAGACTGGATGACAGCAGAGGAAGAGATACAGGCTACCAGGTTTGCTTCTCTCTTTCCTATTGTTGACCTGGTATATGAACCGTTTTAATGCACAGACAAGACAATGGCCTGTTGTAGTAGTACAGATTAAATTAGGTGGGATTATTATGATTTCCTAATGAGATCATAAAGATATACCTACATTATTCCCTGATTGAGAGAAAGGCTTTGTTTTTAACTTCTGCGGGATGTACTATATTTAAGAGTAAACCATGCAATTACCTAAGAGAAAGCCATCCAGCCTATCTTAATGATACACTGAGCAGAGCTACAATGCAGGAGCAATAGTTCAACCCTGCCCATAATGATATGGCTATGCTATAGCTCTGCTAGGAAGGAAAAACAAAACATTACTACTACCTTGGTCTTACTTACCCTGACCACAAATTCTATGTCAACAAAAGTTCAGAACTCAGAGCGTGTCATTGCAATCCTGGGATGGCTTCAATTGGACAAACAATGAAGCAAAACTTATTTTAAAGGAAAAATAATATCAATGTTCTTATTGGACTGTAGTCCCTTTTAGGTTTAAAGTGTTTTCTCCTGTTGGCTCCTATTGAACACGACCCTGCCTGTATTCTACTTCCTGTATGTTTTAAAGACCTTTCCCACTGGGCACAGACATCAGTTCAATGTCTAGTTTTGATTTACATTTGGTTGAGTTGTCAACTAACGTGAATTCACAGTGAAATCAACAAACAGTTTACCATGTCATTGGATTTAGGGAAAAGGTTGGGTGAAAAACAGACGACATGCCCTTACGTTGATGACTTTTTGCAAATCCAATTCGTTTTCCCACGTTGATTCAATGTCAACACATAGATTTGTTGTGTTTTTTGGAGGGTTGAAATGACGTGAAAACAATGTTGATTCAACCAGTTTTTGCCCAGTGCGGTGTATATCTGACCTGTTCCCATCTGTTGAATTAGGTTTTCTGGGAAACGGGGGAAAAAGAGAGGGAGGTGTAATCTCTGAAGAGGGGGAGGGGAGACGGTTGAGCCTTATACAATGCTAATCAAGCCTGACGCAGAACAGCCTGCAAAAAAAGTACTTAAGTAAAAATACTTGAAAGTACTACTTAAGTAGTTTTTTGGGGTATGTCACGAATGTCGGTGGAATGCGGTAGGCCAGAGTCAAGCGCAGGACACAGAATGAGACGAAGAACCACTTTACTGAGTAGTAAAGAAATACAAGGAAAATCCTCCAAAACAACAAAGGAGGCGCAAAACCCGCTCACACTAATGACACTCGTACATACAATAAACACGCACACCAAACAGTGGACGTGTACAGGTTAAATAGGCAGACAAACTAACATAATGGGGAACAGGTGCGCAACAGACAACAATCAAGTGAACATAGAAACATATAACATAGAGCGGCAGCAGCTAGTACTCCGGTGACGACGAACGCCGAAGCCTGCCCGAGCCAGAAGGAAGGGCAGTCTCGGCAGAATCCGTGACAGTACCCCCCGACGCGCGGCTCCAGCCGTGTGTCGACACCGGCCTCGGGGACGGCCAGGAGGACGCGGCGCGGGGCGAGTGGGATGGTTCTGATGGAATTCTCTCAACAAGGAGGTATCGAGGATATCCCTCCTAGGAACCCAGCACCGCTCCTCCGGACCGTACCCCTCCCACTCCACGAGATACTGCAGGTCCCCCGCTCGATGCCTCGAATCCAGGATGGAACGGACCGAGTATGCCGGTGCCCCCTCGATGTCCAGTGGGGGCGGAGGAACCTCCCGTATCTCAGATTCCTGGAGTGGACCAGCTACCACCGGCCTGAGGAGAGACACATGGAACGAGGGGTTAATACGATAATTAACAGGAAGTTGTAACCTATAACATACCTCGTTCAATCTCCTCAGGACTTTAAATGGGCCCACAAACCGCCTACCCAACTTCCGGCAGGGCAGGCTTCGGGTCGAGAGCCAGACCCGGTCCCCCGGTGCATACACCGGGGCTTCACTGCGGTAGCAGTCGGCGCTCGCCTTCTGACGCCTGCTGGCCCGCTGCAGGCGTTCATGTGTAGCATCCCAGGTCTCCTGCGAGCGCCGAACCCACTTGTCCACCGCAGGTATCTCGATCTGGCTCTGATGCCACGGTGCCAGGGCCGGCTGATAACATAACACACACTGGAATGGTGTGAGGTCAGTTGAGGAGTGGCGGTTGGAGTTTATAGCCATCTCTGCCCAGGGTAGGAAAACCGACCACTCCCCTCGCCGGTCCTGGCAATACGACCTCAGAAACCTACCTACCTCCTGGTTAATGCTCTCCACCTGCCCGTTACTCTCGGGGTGAAACCCTGAGGTAAGGCTAACCGAGATCCCCAACCGTTCCATGAACGCCCTCCACACCCTTGAGGTGAACTGGGAACCCCGATCAGACACTATATCCTCAGGCACCCCGTAGTGCCGGAAAACGTGTGTAAACAGGGCCTCGGCAGTTTGTAGGGCCGTAGGGAGTCCGGACAGAAGAAGGAGGCGACAGGAAGAGAACCGATCCACAACGACTAGGATAGTTGTGTTCCCCCTTGAGGGAGGAAGATCAGTCATAAAATCCACCGATAGGTGGGACCACGGTCGCTGTGGAACGGGTAGGGGTTGTAATTTCCCTCTAGGCAGGTGTCTAGGAGCCTTAAACTGGGCGCACACCGAGCAGGAGGAAATATAAACCCTCACGTCCTTGGCTAAGGTGGGCCACCAGTACTTCCCACTAAGACAGGTCACTGTCCGACCGATGCAGGGATGACCAGAGGAGGGTGACGTGTGAGCCCAATAGATCAAACGATCGCGGACCTCTAACGGTACGTACTTACGACCCTCTGGACACTGGGGAGGAGAGGGTTCATTACATAACGCCCGCTCGATGTCCGCGTCAACCTCCCACACCACCGGTGCCACCAGACACGACACCGAAAGTATGGGAGTGGGCTCCACGGAACTCTCCTCCGTGTCATACAGTCGGGACAGAGCATCTGCCTTAGCATTCTGGGAGCCTGGCCTGTAAGAAAGGGTGAAAACAAAACGGGTTAGAAACATGGACCACCTTGCCTGGCGAGGGTTTAACCTCTTCGCCGCTCGGATGTACTCCAGATTGCGGTAGTCAGTCAAAATGAGAAAAGGGTGTTTAGCTCCCTCAAGCCAATGTATCCACGCCTTCAAGGCTTTGACCACTGCCAACAACTCCCGGTCCCCCACATCATAGTTGCACTCCGCCGGGCTGAGCTTCTTCGAAAAGAAAGCACAGGGGCGGAGCTTGGGTGGCGTGCCCGAGCGCTGAGAAAGTACAGCTCCTATCCCAGCCTCAGATGCGTCCACCTCAACCGTGAAGGCCAAGGAGGGATCCGGATGAGCCAGCACTGGAGCCGAGGTGAACAGCTCCTTCAGGCGACTAAAAGCCCTGTCCGCCTCAGCTGACCACCGCAGACGCACCGGTCCCCCCTTCAGCAACGAGGTAATGGGAGCCGCTACCTGACCAAAGCCCCGGATAAACCTCCGGTAGTAGTTGGCAAACCCCAAGAAACGCTGCACCTCCTTTACCGTGGTTGGAGTCGCCCAATTACACACGGCCGAAACGCGGTCACTCTCCATCTTCACCCCAGACGCGGACATGTGGTACCCTAGGAAGGAGATGGACTCCTGAAAGAACAGGCATTTCTCTGCCTTAGCATACAGGTCATGCTCCAACAGTCTTTCAAGCACTATACGCACCAGGGACACATGCTCGGCCCTTGTAGTGGAGTATATAAGTATGTCATCAATATACACCGCCACCCCTTGTCCGTGCAGGTCCCTGAAAATCTCATCCACAAATGATTGGAAGACTGATGGAGCATTCATTAACCCGTATGGCATGACAAGATACTCATAATGTCCAGAGGTGGTACTAAATGCCGTCTTCCACTCATCTCCCTCCCGGATACGCACTAGGTTGTACGCGCTCCTGAGATCCAGTTTTGTGAAGAAGCGTGCCCCGTGCAATGATTCCGTCATACTAGCTATCAGGGGTAATGGATAGCTGTACTTGATGGTAATCTGATTTAAGCCACGGTAATCAATGCACGGGCGTAAACCACCATCCTTCTTCTTCACAAAAAATTAACTTGAGACAGGTGAAGTGGATGGCCGAATGTATCCCTGTCTCAGAGACTCGGTGACATATGTCTCCATAGCCGCCTTCTCCTCCTGAGACAAAGGATACACGTGACTCCGGGGAAGTGCAGCTCCTACCTGGAGATTTATTGCGCAATCCCCCGGACGATGAGGTGGTAATTTAGTCGCCCTCTTTTTACTGAAGGCGATAGCCAAATCGGCATACTCGGTGGGAATGTGCATAGTGGAAACCTGGTTTGGACTCTCCACCGTAGTTGCCCCCAAGGAAACTCCTACACACCTCCCTGAACACTGACCGGACCATCCCTTAAGAGCCCTCTGTTGCCAGGAAATAGTGGCGTCATGAATGGTTAACCAGGGAAGTCCCAACACCACAGGATACGCAGGAGAATCAATCAGATAGAGGCTAATCCTCTCCTCATGACCCCCCTGCGTCCTCATCAGAAGTGGGGTGGTGACCTCCCTGATTATGCCTGACCCTAACGGGCAACTATCTAAGGCGTGCACAGGGAAAGGTTTATCAACAGACACAGTAGGAATCCCTAAACTACGAGCATACTGGCGATCAATAAAATTCCCAGCCGCGCCTGAATCTACTAGCGCCTTATGCTGGGAATGGGAGGAAACTTCCGGAAAAACAATATCTATACAGAAATTAGCAACAGGAGGCTCTGGGTGAGTCGGGTGCCTACTCACCTGAGACGGTCGACCAGTGCCCTGCCTGCTGCCTCGACTTCCTGAGGACCCTCCCCAGCACCGACCAGCAGTGTGTCCTCTGCGGCCACAGTTGGTGCAGGGGACGGTCCCTCTCCCCGTCTCCCTAACCGCAGCACCTCCGAGCTCCATGGGGGTAGACTCGGAGGTGCTGGGGGATGGAATGGACGGCCCTTGATCAGAACGTCCGCGGGCTGCCAACAGGTTATCCAACCTGATGGACATGTCCACCAGTTGGTCCAAGGTGAGATCGGTGTCCCCGCAGGCCAGCTCCCGACGGACGTCCTCCCTTAAGCTGCAGCGATAATGGTCGATCAGGGTCCTCTCATTCCATCCCGCGCTGGCTGCTAACGTTCTGAACTCCAGCATGATCTCCTGCGCGCTCCTCATCTCCTGTCGTAGGTGGAACAGACGTTCTCCGGCCGCCCTCCCCTCTGGTGGATGATCGAATACCGCCCGGAAGCGGCGGGTGAAATCCTCGTAGCGGACAGTACTTGCGTCTATTCCTCCCCACTCGGCGTTGGCCCAATCTAGCGCCTTCCCCGATAGACAGGAGATGAGGGCGGACACGCTCTCGTATCCCGAGGGCGCCGGGTGAATGGTGGCCAGGTACAGCTCGACCTGGAGGAGAAATCCCTGGCACCCGGCAGGTGTTCCGTCATATGCCCTCGGGAGCGAGAGCCGAATCCCACTGGACCCAGATGGCAAAGCGGTGACCAGTGTTGTAGGTGGTTGAGCGGTTGGAGATGGTGACGGGAAACCACCTCTCTCCCATCGTTCCATTGTCTGGAATACTCGTTCCATGGTGACCCCGAGAGTCTGAATCATGATTTCCTGACGTTGGACTTGTTGCTCCATCGTCTCGGTTACTCCGGCTGCTCCTGCTGACTCCATAGTGGTGTGTGTTTCTGTCACGAATGTCGGTGGAATGCGGTAGGCCAGAGTCAAGCGCAGGACACAGAATGAGATGAAGAACCACTTTACTGAGTAGTAAAGAAATACAAGCAAAAACCTCCAAACAACAAAGGAGGAGCAAAACCCGCTCACACTAATGACACTCGTACATACAATATACACGCACACCAAACAGTGGACGTGTACAGGTTAAATAGGCAGACAAACTAACATAATGGGGAACAGGTGCGCAACAACAGACAACAATCAAGTGAACATAGAAATATATAACATAGAGCGGCAGCAGCTAGTATTCCGGTGACGACGAACGCCGAAGCCTGCCCGAGCCAGAAGGAAGGGCAGTCTCGGCAGAATCCGTGACAGGGTATCTGTAGTTGACTTTTACTTTTACTTCACTACATTCCAAAATAAAATGATGTACTTTTTACTCCATACATTTTCCCTGACACCCAAAAGTACTTGTTACATTTTGAATGCTTAGCATGACAGGAACATGGTCTAATTCACACACTTATCAAAATAACATCCCTGGTCATCCCTACTGCCTCTGATCTGGAGGACTCACTAAACACATGCTTCATTTGTAAATTATGTCTGAGTGTTGGATCGTGCCCCTGGCTATCCGTATTATAAAAAACAACAAGAAAATGGTGCCGTCTGGTTTGCTTAATATAAGGAATTTGAAATGATTTATGCTTTTACTTTTGATACTGAAGTATATTTTAGAAATTCCATTTACTTTTGATACTTAAGTATATTGAAAATCAAATACTTTTAGACTTTTACTCAAGTAATATTTTACTGGGTGACTTTCACTTTTACTTGAGTCATTTTCTATTAAGGTATGTTTAATTTTACTCAAGTTTGACAATTGGGTACTTTTTCCACCACTGGCTAGTGGTGACTATTTAAGAGTCTGATGGCCTGGAGATAAAGCTGTTTTTCAGTCTCTCGGTCCCAGCTTTGATGCACCTGTACTGTCTCTGCCTTCTAGATGGTAGCGGGGTGAACAGGCGGTGGCTCGGGTGGCAGAGGTCCTTGATGATTTTCTTGGCCTTCTTGTGACACCGGGTGCTGTAGATGACCTGGAGGGCAGGCAGTGTGCACCTGGTGATGAGTTGGGCTGACCACACCATCCTCTGAAGAGCCCTGTGGTTGAGGACGGTGCAGTTGCCGTACCAGGCTGTGATACAGCCCGACATGATGCTCTCAATGGTGCATCTGTAGAAGTTCGTGAGGGTCTTAGGGGCCCGGACACATTTCTTCAGCCTCCTGAGGTTGAAGAGGCGCTGTTGCACCTTCTTCACCACATTGTCTGTGTGGATGGACCATTTCAAGTTGTCAGTGATGTGCACGCCGAGGAACTTGAAGCTTTTCACCCTCTCCACTGCGGCGCCGTCGATGTGGATGGGGCCGTGCTCCCTCTGCTGTCTCCTGAATCCCACGATCATCTCCTTCATTTTGTTGACGTTGAGGGAGAGGTTATTTTCCTGGCACCACTCTGCCAGGGCCCTCAGCTCCTCCCTGTAGGCTGTCTCGTCGTTGTTGGCAATCAGGCCTACCACTGTTGTTTCATTTGCAAATTTGATAATTGAGTTGGAGACGTGCATGGCCACAAAGTCATGGGTGAACAGGGAGTACAGGAGGGGGCTGAGCATGCACCCCTGTGGGGCCCCCGTGTTGAGGATCAGCGTAGGGGAGGTGTTGTTGCCTACCTTCACCACCTAGGATCTGCCCGTCAGGAAGTCCAGGACCCAGTTGCACAGGGCGGGGTTCAGACCCAGGGCCCGAGCTTAGTGATGAGCTTGGAGGGCACTGTGGTGTTGACGGCTGAGCTGTAGTCTGTGAACAGCATTCTTACATAGGTTTTCCTCTTGTCCAGATGGGATAGGGCAGTGTACAGTGCAATGGCAATTTCGTCATCCTTGGATCTGTTGGGGCAGTATACAAATTGTAGTGGGGTGTCAGGTAAGGTGGAGGTGATATGATCCTTAACTAGCCTCTCAAAGCACTTCATGATGACAGAAGTGAGTGCTACGGGGCGATAGTCATTTAGCTCAGTTACCTTTGCTTTCTTGGGTACAGGAACAATGATGGACATCTTGAAGTAAGTGGGGACAATAGACTGAGATAGAGAGAGATTGAATATGTCCGTAAACACTCCAGCCAGCCGGTCTGCACATGCTCTGAGGACGTGGCTAGGGATGCCATCTGGCGATCCGGGTTGTGGATTTAGGGATGCTCTCTACGTCTTTTGTGTGTTGTGACTGAGCAGCAGTAAGAGGGAGGAAATGTGTCTCTATTGGGTTTGAATGCGAAGATTAAGCTTTTTTAGACCTCATATGTTCTTTCTTTCTTTTTGCTGGATGCAAACTGGAGGGATGGAGAGGAGGAGGAGGAGGGGGGGGGTGATGAAAAACGGAGGTATAGAGGGAGGAATGCACCCTCAGGAATGCCTGGAAGGTGACTGTGAAATCTCCAAGCCTTCAGACTAATCATTACATCACAGAGCCCACAACTAACCCAACTTGACCTCAGCCCTCAGCTCTCAACCCTGTCCAGTTGGCTCTGTTTGACTTTTGGGATTTCCCAACTAAGTAGGCCCTAATCGTTAGGAAAAAGACGGACTTCTCGAAATTGTCCCTTCAAAAAGTTACTTCCCTCTGACACCTTCTGCTTTTCTCACCCTGGCCACTAGCAGCCGAACCTCTAGGGTACTCTCCCTTTACTGTAGTTCCAGTCAGAAGTGGCCTACTGTGTGTTTGTGTGAGAGAGAGAATTACAGGCAGGATCTGTCGTGGATCTCAGCTCTTAAATTTGGCAAAAGCTTGTGTCAGTGGACAGTGTCAGATGTGAGCAAACTCTCTGAGGGATTCTATAGTTCAGGCTGAAGTAAAAAGCTAGGCCTAGCCTTGTTTAAATGGTATTATGTTTGGGACACATATGGGCTATTGCAAGAAAAACATAGACCAATCCTTTTAGTGTCAATGTGTCTGTGTTTGTGAATGTGTTTAGTTAAAGATGGTTATGAATCATATCAGGTTAGTCTCTGTAAATTAGCATAATGCTCAGTCTGTATTGATTTCTAGTGTGTTTACCCTAAAGGCCATAGGGGAGGCTGTCCTGCCGTGACAATACCAACACAAAAACATCTAATTTGTCTGGCATGGCTCCAAACACAGCCTTAGTAGCTTAGCAGAACATGACACACACACACACACGCATGCATGCACGCACACACGCAGTCTCTAATGTGCAGGGTAGAGTACTGGGTGATAGCCGGCTAGTAACAGTGACTAAAGTTCAGGGCAGGCTACTGGCCGGAGGCCAGCTACTGGTGACTATTTAACAGTCTGATGGCCTGGAGATAGAAGTTGTTTTTCAGTCTCCCGGTCCCAGCGTTGATGGACCTTTACTGTCTCCGCCTACTAGATGGTAGAGGGGTGAACAGGCCGTGGCTCAGTTGGCTGAGGTCCTTGATGATCTTCTTGGCCTTCCTGTGACACTGAGTGCTGTACAATAGATGTCCTGGAGGGCAGGACGTATGTGTGTGTGTTCCTAACCCAAATGGTCAGGTTCGCCCTGCACTCTCTGGGAGAGGCTCCCTCACTGTTTAAACACACACTCACATTCACACACACACACACCTGGCCATGGGACTGTGACCTCATTCCAGGAAGAGAACATCACCTGAGAGCCTCATTTGCATAGTCAGCTGTTCATGTGACCAGAGGCAAGAGGGAGGAAGTCTACTGCCTCGGGTCGTATGTACACAAACACACACACATACACACTATGCAGTGTACGGTGTGAATATTGAGACAGTTCATTACAGCAAATCAAATTCTGAGTGTGTTATTAAGAGTGAAAGAGAAAGGCAGAGAGAGAGAGAGAGACTACTCTACTCCCACTACCTGGAGAGGGGGAGGGGCCTGCCCTGTCAGCAGAGTGTGTGTCAGAGCTCAGCAGTCTCAGATCTTTGCTATGGTGAGAACACCCAGGAGAGCTGCATTCCTGAAGCATCCAGCGAACGAGTGAGGGAGACAGATAGAAACCGAGAGGGAGAGAAAGATAGAAAGTACAGACGAACAGATCAGTTTAGTCTCCAGCCACCTCGTCTGACTCTGACCCCCGCTGGACTTTACCTCCCTCCCTCTTTCACTGGGACTACACTTCCTGATCCCTCTCTCCAGAGCTTGGAGGAGCGAGTGGAATCTACCTGAGAGAGAAAAAGCTAGAAAGAGAGCGAGAGCTGAGAAGGAAGACATTTCCACACCTGGTGAGTGTGACACATCTTGTTTTGAGAAAGAGTGTGTGTGTTTGTGTGAGGGAGTTTATATGTGTTTGAATATTCCTCAGTAGTGTGTGAGGAAGTTTGTGTTTGAACTGTAACTGCGTCAGATTATGTTTGAGTAAAAGTTTACCCAGAAGTGCAAGTTTGGGTAGAAAACCAATCTATTTGCCTCATGAGGAAAATTAATTGTGTTGTCATCCTCACAATTAATCTGTGTCCAGGAAACGGCCCCTTTGTGTGTGGTTTATTCCCTTCAAAAAATGTCTAGAGTAGTTACTGTTAAAACATTAGGATACATCAGTTCTAATGGTTTCAATGTTATGGTCTCTAATGGTCTTCAATGGTAAAAGACCAAATGCATAAGACTGCCATGCAATTACATAATTTTATTAGGGTTGTCACAACATTTTAGTCCCTAGCCCATTTCTCCATCAACGTTTTGGGCTTGTAGAAAAAGTATTCATATGAGCACCAGATTCACTGGGAATACATTGCATAGTATGGAGAAGCAATACTCCAAGCCGCAGCTTCATACTACTTGTCAAACATAGAGAACTGATACTGTATACTGGTTATTGGAGTGGGATTGGCATAGGGTGTGGGGGGTCCGTGGGTGGCTTGGAGTATTTTTTTAAATTCCTCATATCTTACTCATTAGTAGGAATAAGTTTTGTCCAAATCAGATGCTGGGTACTATATTTTATTGAATATTATCTGAATCCTATAAATAAAAAGGGGCAATTTGGGTGCAATAAATGTGCTTAATTTCTCAAAGATCAAATTATATTTCAACAAAATAATGTTTCAGGAATGCTAATCATATCTGTTAATTACTCCAGAAACGATTTCAGAACAATCTGAGATGGTGGGTGTCGAAATCCTCTTTCTAGTGCTTTTTAAGGTGGAACAACCAAAGTGTGTTTACGTGTGTGTGTGTGTTCAGTGTCCCTGAACAGGCTACTGTGTCCTTAAATGTACCTGTTGGTGCTAAGCCCCCTCCTCTGTAGCATGGCACGACTCAAACCTGTTAGGGGGAAACTGTCTGTCCAACACGTGTGTGTACCTGTGTGTGTGTGTGTGTGTGTGTGTGTGTGTGTGTGTGTGTGTCTGTATGTCTATACATGCGTGTGAGAAGGCATGATAAAGCCATGGGTATCTCTTCCACAGCCTGCACGTCACCCAGCTCTTTTTACCCTCACAGATTAAATATACATTTATGGAGGGCACGAGCAAAGTTCACTCATATACAAAGCTTATTTAACTGTTAGCATGCTACGCTTGCTAAAACATAACTCATTATCCTAGCCTATGTGTGTGTGTGTGTGTGTGTGTTTGTTACGGATAGCGTCTCATTATAAGTCTGTAGTTGTTGTCCAATCCTGTGGATCGATTAGGGAGCCAGAGAGAGAAAGAGAGGTGATTTTATTTCCTGGCTTACCCTGAGACAAGCATTTCGCTACACCCGCAAAAACATATACTAAATATGTGTATGCGACCAATAACATTGATTTGATTTGAGTAAACAGCCATACTTCATGTGTTATCTGTGTGTGCATGTGTGTTTGTGTATGTTGGTTTCTCGGAGTGTGTGACTGTACCAGTATGTTAGTCTGTCTGTCTGTCTGTCTGTCTGTCAGTGTGTGAGATGGTGTCAGTGGTAATAGATGGTTATGGAGGGATGTGAATGTTTAGCACATCATCCAGCTGTCTCCTCAATCAGTGACATCACCTCTAAGTTCCCCTCCTGTATTAGCCTGGTTGTTTTAGTTCTCGTCTGTGCACACAAACACACACAGGATCAAACCTGCATTATGGTTAATTTCCCATTACATTTGGCTGGGCTGGGTGTGTTTAGCATGGAGAGAGTGGAGCATCCTCTGAGGGATGGCTGTGTTCACAGTGATGTTATTTTTAATGGCCTTTTATTGCTTCACTACATATCTATGGACAAGCATGACCCCTTTTCTCTGCCTCTGTTATGAATTGTGTGTGTGTGTGTGTGTGTGTGTGTCTAGCTGTAGTGTAATCTTGGTGAGTGCAGTCAGTTCCATCTAAATCATGATGTGGGTGTATAAAGTGACTGTCCTCATGCCGTGAAGTGGTTCTGCCTGTCACTGGTTATCACGACGAGACCTAGGCTACCTACTGAAGGTGGACTCAACTCAAGGCAACAGTATAGGAATGTTTGCATGAGGGAAAGTATTGCTTGTTTCTTATGTGTTTTAGAAAGTGAAGGAGTGTGTGTGTGTGTGTTCTGTGTGTGTATAATGTGATGGCAGGCAGTGTTGTGCTTGGCTCATGTGTGATCTATTAGGAAGGAGAGCGCTATGGTGATAAAAGATTGATCCAGTGCTGCTCTCCTCATAAGCACTCTTCTTCCTCTCTCTCTCTCTCTCTCTCCCTCCCTCTCTCTCTCTCTCTCTCTCTCTCTCTCTCACACACACACACACACACACACACACACTTGTATTTCCCAATATCTCCCTCTTTCTCTCTCTTTCTCTTTCTCTCTTTCTCTTATGCTCTATGAACAGTTTGACTTTCATATGTAACCTCATCAGTCCTTTCAATAAGCCACGTTTACATTGCTTTGAAATAGGGCCCTAACTGTGTGGCAGGAACCAATAGCTTTCAGACTGTTTGTGTTTCTGGAGGGAAATGTTTGATACCAATTGCTGCATGTTTGCATTCAGTCAACCAGTTAGAGAGAAGTTCTAATGGAAAGTCCCGGACAGTTTGGCTGTGGTCATGTAGTCCGGTAGGGAAAGAGCGAGAACTTTGTGCCCCAGTAGCAGCAAACTCCCTCACTGTCAGATTACAACCTGATAACACACATACACCTCAGGATTTGTTGCTACTGACAACAGTCTACCTGGGTGACGGTGGTGTGTGCTTTTCCACTGCACTCTCAGCTTCAGGCCCTGTCTGTTTCTTACTGCTTTACCTCTTTCACCCTGACCTGAAGACAAGGGAGGGTGTGTGTGTGTGTGTGTGTGTTCTGTCAATATCCTTGGCAGTGTTGCCAAGCCTCCGGACACCTGTGGACGTAGAGACGAGGGGCTGTGTGTGTGTGCGCACACTGCAAAAATTGAAATCTAAGCAAGCCTAAATATCTTATATTGAGTGATAATTCACTTATAATTAGTGTTTTATTCTTTCCAAGCTAAATTATCTAACGTCATTGGCAGATCATTTTGCTTATTTTAACCTAAAAAAGGCTTCAAGATATTTGACCTTAATATCTTCAACTCAGATAAATTAATATTTGCCAATGACGTTAGATCATTTAGTTTGGTTTTTTATTTTTTTAAAGTGAATTATCAATCAATATAAGATATTTAGGCTTGCTTAGATTTCCCTTTTCGCAGTGTGTGTGTGTGGTGCGCCTAGTGAGATTTACCTTGACGCAGCTTGTCTCCTCAGCACTGTCTTGTGACCGTGGAAACGCAAACATCCCACAATCCCCTGGGAGAGTCTTGTGACACCAGGCGGAGACATGGCGATGGGGTGTTTGAGGAGCCGTGTTGACTCACAGCATCATACAAGACCGTAAATAAAGCTGTAGTCTTTGCAAGGGGAGGGCCTGAACACACACGAACACACACACACACACACACACACACACACACACACACACACACACACACACACACACACACACAGGGGCCTGAGAGAGGGTGTTTAGGTGCCAAGCATAAGCATAATGCAGGCTGTGAAGGTACTAAATCTATGATTTTAAAGGAGTATCGGCAGAAACCTTTTTTATTATTTTATTTTATTTTTTATTATTAACCCATCCACCAGCCCCCACATATGCTGAGCACTTGTTGGCTGCTTTTCCTTCACTCTGCGGTCTGACTCATCCCAAACCATATCAATTGGGTTGAGGTCGGGGGATTGTGGAGACCAGGTCATCTGATGCAGCACTCCATCACTCTCCTTCTTGGTAAAATAGTCCTTACACAGCCTGGAGGTGTGTTGGGTCATTGTCCTGTTGATAAACAAATAATAGTCCCACTAAGCCCAAACCAGATGGGATGGCGTATCACTGCAGAATGCTGTGGTAGCCATGCTGGTTAATTGTGCCTTGAATTCTAAATAAATCACAGACAATCTCGCCAGCAAAGCACCCCCACACCATAACACTTCCTCCTTCAAGCTTTACGTGGGAAATACACATGCAGAGATTATCCGTTCACCCATACCGCGTCTCACAAAGACACGGCGGTTGGAACCAAAAATCTCAAATTTCGACTCCAGACCAAAGGACAAATTTCCATCGGTCTAATGTCCATTGCTCGTGTTTCTTGGCCCAAGCAAGTCTCTTCTTCTTATTGGTGTCCTTTAGTAGTGGTTTCTTTGCAGCAATTCGACCATGAAGGCCTGATTCACACAGTCTCCTCTGAACAGTTGATGTTGAGATGTGTCTGTTACTTGAACTCTGTGAAGCGTTTATTTGGGCTGCAATTTCTGAGGCTGGTAACTCTAATGAACTTATCCTCTGCAGCAGAGGTAACTCTGGGTCTTCCATTTCTGTGGCGGTCCTCATGAGAGCCAGTTTCATCATAGCACTTGATGGTTTTTGCGACTGCACTTGAAGAAACTTTCAAAGTTCTTGAAATGTTCTGTATTGACTGACCTTCATGTCTTAAAGTAATGATGGGACTGTCATTTCTCTTTGCTTATTTGAGCTGTTCTTGCCATAATATGTACTTGGTCTTTTACCAAATATCTTCTGTATACCAACCCTACCTTGTCACAACACAACTGATTGGCTCAAACGCATTAAGAAGGAAAGAACTTCCACAAATTAACTTTTAACAAGGCACACACTGTTAATTTAAATGCATTCCAGGTGACTACCTCATGAAGCTGGTTGAGAGAATGCCAAGAGTGCAAAGCAAAGGGTGGCTACTTTGAAGAATCTCAAATATAAAATATATTTTGATTTGTTTAACACTTTTTTGGTTACTACATGATTCCATATGTGTTATTTCATAGTTTGGATGTCTTCACTATTATTATTATACAGTGGGGAAAAAAAGTATTTAGTCAGCCACCAATTGTGCAAGTTCTCCCACTTAAAAAGATGAGAGAGGCCTGTAATTTTCATCATAGGTACACGTCAACTATGACAGACAAAATGAGAAAGGAAAATCCAGAAAATCACATTGTAGGATTTTTTATGAATTTATTTGCAAATTATGGTGGAAAATAAGTATTTGGTCACCTACAAACAAGCAAGATTTCTGGCTCTCACAGACCTGTAACAACTTCTTTAAGAGGCACCTCTGTCCTCCACTCATTACCTGTATTAATGGCACCTGTTTGAACTTGTTATCAGTATAAAAGACACCTGTCCACAACCTCAAACAGTCACACTCCAAACTCCACTATGGCCAAGACCAAAGAGCTGTCAAAGGACACCAGAAACAAAATTGTAGACCTGCACCAGGCTGGGAAGACTGAATCTGCAATAGGTAAGCAGCTTGGTTTGAAGAAATCAACTGTGGGAGCAATTATTAGGAAATGGAAGACATACAAGACCACTGATAATCTCCCTCGATCTGGGGCTCCACGCAAGATCTCACCCCGTGGGGTCAAAATGATCCCAAGAACGGTGAGCAAAAATCCCAGAACCACACGGGGGGACCTAGTGAATGACCTGCAGAGAGCTGGGACCAAATTAACAAAGCCTACCATCAGTAACACACTACGCCGCCAGGGACTCAAATCCTGCAGTGCAAGACATGTCCCCCTGCTTAAGCCAGTACATGTCCAGGCCCGTCTGAAGTTTGCTAGAGTGCATTTGGATGATCCAGAAGAGGATTGGGAGAATGTCATATGGTCAGATTAAACCAAAATAGAACTTTTTGGTAAAAACTCAACTCGTCCTGTTTGGAGGACAAAGAATGCTGAGTTGCATCCAAAGAACACCATACCTACTGTGAAGCATGGGAGTGGAAACATCATGCTTTGGGGCTGTTTTTCTGCAAAGGGACCAGGGCGACTGATCCATGTAAAGGAAAGAATGAATGGGGCCATGTATCATGAGATTTTGAGTGAAAACCTCCTTCCATCAGCAAGGGCATTGAAGAGGAAACGTGGCTGGGTCTTTCAGCATGACAATGATCCCAAACACACCGCCCGGGCAATGAAGGAGTGGCTTCGTAAGAAGCATTTCAAGGTCCTGGAGTGGCCTAGCCAGTCTCCAGATCTCAACCCCATAGAAAATCTTTGGAGGGAGTTGAAAGTCCGTGTTGCCCAGCGACAGCCCAAAAATATCACTGCTCTAGAGAAGATCTGCATGGAGGAATGGGCCAAAATACCAGCAACAGTGTGTGAAAACCTTGTGAAGACTTACAGAAAACGTTTGACCTGTGTCATTGCCAACAAAAGGGTATATAACAAAGTATTGAGAAACTTTTGTTATTGACCAAATACTTATTTTCCACCATAATTAGCAAATACATTCATAAAAAATCCTACAATGTGATTTTCTGGATTTTTTTTCTAATTTTGTCTGTCATAGTTGACGTGTACCTGTGATGAAAATTACAGGCCTCTCTAATATTTTTAAGTGGGAGAACTTGCACAATTGGTGGCTGACTAAATACTTTTTTTCCCCACTGTGTATATATATATATATATATACACTACCAGTGAAAAGTTTGGACACCTACTCATTCAAGGGTTTTTGTTAATTTTTTAATTATACACATTTTTAAAATATATTTTCCTTTATTATTTTAGGCTAACCATACCACCCCTCCCCTAATTGTAATAAACTAATGAACAACAACACTTAGGCTTCTACTTCCAGCTTATACATACTATATACATTTTACGGACACAGGCTACATATTATTAATATTTAATTCAGTGATTGAAGTTACAACCCCATCCTCAGTAGCCTATTTCAGCAGGCTATTGGGAAACACAAGCACTTCTTACCCCAATCACTAAGCTATTCATGTTGAACAAATGAGTCTGTTAATTTGAACTAAGCAAGCTGGTAAATCATTCAGTTTACATCTTGCCTACATTTTGCCTAGGCTACTGTAGACTATCTGAAATAAGATGTATGCCTATCAGGGGCTATAGGCTACCTGCATATATCAAGGCAAACCACGGCAATGTTGAATTACAATCATAAACCCAGATTTTAGTCTGTAGCCTGTGCCTATTGAAATTACAAGTCAATCTCGTAAATGGGCCATTTATAACTGTTTGTAGTCTTAACATCTGGCACATAATAATGGCACAATTGCCAGAAAATAGCCTAAAATTATTTTTTTAAAGTTTGTCTAAGTGTTCCTTGCTCAAAGATTTCGATATCATCTGTCCAACTTTCATCACTCAAACTCAGCTGTCGGATTTATCTATAGATATGCACATGAACAAAAGGGATTTATAATTTGTAAGTCGCTCTGGATAAGAGCGTCTGCTAAATGACGAAAATGTAAATATCTGCCAATCAGCCCTGGATGCTGATTGGCAGATAGCTGTGGTATATCAGACCGTATATACCATGGCAATTACTTTGGCAACCAGTTTATAATAGCAATAAGCCAATATACCACAGCTAACGGCTGTATCCAGGCAGTCATTGTGTCATGCTTAAGAACAGCCCTTAGCTGTGGTATTTCTTTATTTAAAAAAAAAATAATAATGTCATTTAGCAGACGCTCTTATCCAGAGCGACTTACAGTTAGTGAGTGCATACATTATTTTTATATTTTACTGGCCAAATACCATATCCCCTCGTGCCTTATTGCTTAATCATAGCAGTCAAATGAGTTAAATCGACATCCAGTGATGGAAAGTGATCTGGCGAGTTTAATAAGGGTGAATTATCTTTTCTCTTGTGACATATTCAAGTGAGTTTTATGTAATGTCGTAGAAATGAAACCCGAATTTTGCTTCTAATGTTGTTACAAGTTACGTCAATATTCCTTCTTAATTGGCTCAATAACGTTATGGAAAAAGGTTTATTGTATAAATGTGGCAACTCCTCTCTTGCTGTGGAAAGAAATGTTGAGCTAGTTTTCAGGCCTTTTGGGTGGGTCATTGGGCTGGAAATTTTAGCTAGACCTGGAAACCCTGGACAGATGAAACGGCGAGAATCTGTCAAGACTCACATTGAATTATGTGGTTACGAGCAGCAGCAGTTCCTGGTTTGGGTTTTTTCGTTATTGATTATTTGAACGAATCAGGATTTGGCGAAGGAGGTGCTTAAAATGGTGCAGTGATTTTCAAGCCCGTCAAACCGGATGATAAACAGTTTCCACTAGATTCCACAGCCACAAAGTCAAAATTGGCTATATCTCCATCCTGCTCTGTGGACTGTGTACTGGTTGTACCACCATAGACATTTTAGCTTTGAAATATTGAAAAGTGCCTGAGCTGTGTGTGTGGAAATTAACTTTCTAAATAGATCCCAGGCATACACAAAGAAGAGCTTAACCCCTCCCCCATGCCTCCCTCCTCTGTGTGCCCCACCTCTGTGGATTCCTGGGGGAGAGATATCTTCCCTAGGAGAAATCAATCTCAACAGCCTGGCCAGTGTCAACTATGGACCCCTGACTGTGTGTGTGAACCATTCTGCAGGTTTCTCTCACTGTGTGCACGTGCGCATGTCTGTGTGTGTGTGTGTGTGTGAAGAGGGGTGAAAAGGAGGTTTCCAGGGATGGGACAGAGCGAGGCAGATGTACAACCCTGTTCCAATAAAGTGTCTGGGATACAAGGAATTCCACATCCTCCCCTCCATCCCATCTACATCCTCCCCTCCATCCCATCTACATCCTCCCCTCCATCCCATCTACATCCTCCCCTCCATCCCATCTACATCCTCCCCTCCATCCCATCTACATCCTCCCCTCCATCCCATCTACATCCTCCCCTCCATCCCATCTACATCCTCCCCTCCATCCCATCTACATCCTCCCCTCCATCCCATCTATATCCTCCCCTCCATCCCATCTACATCCTCCCCTCCATCCCATCTACATCCTCCCCTCCATCCCATCTACATCCTCCCCTCCATCCCATCTACATCCTCCCCTCCATCCCATCTACATCCTCCCCTCCATCCCATCTACATCCTCCCCTCCATCCCATCTACATCCTCCCCTCCATCCCATCTACATCCTCCCCTCCATCCCATCTACATCCTCCCCTCCATCCCATCTACATCCTCCCCTCCATCCCATCTCCATTATCCCCGCCATCCCTCCATCCATTCACCCCTCCACTTGGAGAGCGATAATCGTTACTCGTCCCCCAGTTTAATGAGATAGAGAGAGATTTGTGGCTGACACCTCCGCACCGCTTTATAAATCTCTCCTAATGAGTAGCCTTAGGCCTTCTTAGCCCTATACCCACCTATAGATCCCCACTGCATGACCCACACCAACCACACTCAAGTCAATAATACCTTCATAGCGTCCATAAACATCCACGTACTCTGCTCCCCTCACACCAAACACCTTCTGCCCCTAAACCCATACCCTACTCCGCCCTCGACCTTACATCTGTCCTCAACGCATGCTTTCACAACACACATTCTTCAGGGTGTATGAATCCCCCCTGGCCTGTTTTAAGTAAAGACCTCACCTGAATGTCCGCACTCACTCACTCACTCACACACACACACACACACACACACACACACACACACACACACACACACACATTCCTGTGTTGTGTTTGCTCCTATCCCACTCTCCCAGGGCCATGGAGAAGCCTGTCACTCTCTCCAAGGTCAATATTATGTGTGTGTGATAGGAGGTTTGGATACCCCTGAACTTAACCATGGAGCTACATGTTAATCTATAACACATGTTTATTACCTAACCTGTGTATTACTTTGATAAATGTTTCACTAGTGTTCAGGAGATGAAACGGAGGAGAAAGAGAAGAAATTGAGCCGTAGGAAACGAAGACTTGTTTAGTGTCATGTGATAGAGCTGGCTGTTGGTTGACTACAGTATCCATTGCATGACCCCAGCTTAGGAACTTTGACAAATATTTCCCTAGTTTTAGGGAGAAGAAATGGAACTAGGTCCTCATAGAAACTAAGCTGAGTTCAGTTTAATTGAAACCAGTGTTGAATTGCTGTTGGGCAAACCGGACCAAATCTGTAACAATCATAGACGTCTATGTTTCATAAGTTTGGACATCAGAGTAGAGTAGAGTTCAGTACAATGCAGTACATTTACATTTGACATTTTAGTCATTATTATTTTTTTTTTGTATCATACTGGTCCCCCGTGGGAAACGAACCCATAACCCTGGCGTTGCAAACGCCATGCTCTACCAACTGAGCTACACATAGTACAGCATAGTACAGTAAAATATAGTTCATTACAGTAAAGTACAGTACAGTAGAGTGCTTTACTCTACTGTACTAAACTGTACTCTACAGTACAGTACAGAACTATATTGTACTGACCTCTACTTTTCTTTACTTTCTTCATCTTGTACCGTAATATGCTCTACTGTACTGTATTGTACTGTACTGTGCTGTCCAAACTTGTGAAACAGATGTCTATGATTGGTTCAGATTTGGACTGACCAACTTTTCAACGTCCATGGACGTCTAGTGTCGGTCGGTGCTCAGTGGATGAGAGGACTGGTTACAGTAAATGGAAAGAGTGGGGGTTCATGAGTAGGTGTCAGCAAGGTGACATTAACAGGAGAGAGAAGAGGGTGGGTTGTCCAGACAGTTTTCACACTCTTGCTTTGACCACAACGCGACAGAAAGAGAAAGAAAACAGTTATGAGCTGACAGTATGCCAGTGGAAGGGAGGACAGTAGCAGGTGACCCAACTGTGGTTTGTGACTGACTACTATGAATTCCCATTGTAGCCAATTCAGTTCCGATTTGGTAACAGAATGACACATTTTAATGAACCAAATTGCTATCACTAAAATCACTATAACTAATTGGTAGGTCTACCTTTACTTGTTACTTCTGTGAACTTTCATTATCCTCCATCCTCATGAGAGAGATAAATTAGAAAATATCTTAAAGAAAGACAAGACAATATTTCTTAAACTTACAGAATGTAAATAATTTCTGCAAAACTAAATATAAATGTTGATATTATTGGGCACGGTCTTTACTTCAACATTATTGTGTTTTGATGTATTTCTAGTATCTTTTAAGACTTTTTCTGGTAGATGTTTTCTAAGACCCATTTTCTATCTGTTTGACCAGAAATCAAAGCCTTTGCTTATTATTAATTTTTAGGATGGAAAATGTTTGAAAAATGTATATATGCCTTAATTTCTCAAACATATACTCTTAGCTTTCATTTGACACCAAATCTGATGTGCTCCTATGAACTTCACATGCTAGCGCTCATGGAGCTTTTTACATGGAAATGCCCTATTGTTAACATTGCATGGCCCCAGCCAGGTTGGGTGACTTGGGAGGTAACTTAACTGGGTGGAATGCAGAACAGAGCTCATCTGCTAAAACATTCATCTAGCCCACAACTCCATGTTTTGCATTTGGAGTCATATATTATTACTGTCTGGACAGCCCTGTTAAAGTATACACACCTGCACTAGTCTGGACTGGATCCTAAAATACTCTCCCATTTGTTGTTTGGTTTTAGGCTATAGACAACTTTTAACTTAGTGTTTTGGGTTTAAATGGGTATCATTTGGAACATTTTGGAGCGTACTGCTGGAACATTAAATCCCAAAAAGGAAAAGAAAAAAAACAGGATTTAATTATTGATGTTAGCAGACATGGAAAGAGCCTTAAATTACTAATGAGACCAGCCCAGTGGTACTGGTGGACGAGACACAAACGCACACACACATAGATGAGACTAGAACAGGGCCTACGAATATAACTGTCATCAGTGCAATTTAAGGATACCATAAAAATTAAAAAACTATCCTGAAGGTAGGAATAAAGCCTCTCCGTTCTTAGATGAAGTCCATGATTTTAGGCACAAACCTAGCATCAACATGATATGATCTAGGCCAGGGATCATCAAATAGATTCAGCCGCGAGACAATTTTTTCTGGAGCGGATGTCAGGGGGCCGGAACATAATTACAAATAATTTGTAGACTGCAAATTGACCGCAAGCAGCCCAAACAGATATATAATATTTGACTAAAACATAATCATTTCAAATCTTGCTTACATTTGTATATGATCACATACACTGTATCTCTCTATTATGCGTGGGAATAATTTTGAACAGATTTCCAAAATTAAAATCACTTGGAGCTGATTTGCTGGTGTTTTTACAGTCTTTTATGTCAACAATCATTTTTGCTCAGAAAACTTCGGGGGCCAGTTGGGGAACCCTGATCTAGGCTAATTTCCTTCTCTTCTCTGTCTGCCATTCTTTCTCTACTCTCTCATTCCTTTTTTTCAGTGATTCAAATTCAGCCACTTCGGAATGTGTTTCATCCAGTGTGTTTGTGTGTGTGATCTCCCTGCCAGGCCGGCAGTAGTGCTGAGTCAGGTAGAGACTGTATAATTACACATATAGGTGCCCATCAGCAGTCTGTGGCTGTAGCCTAGTAGTTCTGCTAACAATAAAGCCTCCTGTACTCTGTAGAGCTCAATAGCCACACCACTCACTCCTCATTGTCCCCGTCTCTCATATCAGTGGAGGGGCTGAGTAATGATGACTAGGCTAAGTCCTATTTTCTGTTCTAGAACCTCACCACCTTTAGCCTTGTAACGAGGCAGCCAGGCCGTTTATTTCATGTATTTCTATCAGTGTATGGGCTGTATAGGGCTGAGCCACGATGAGTAACATTCTATTGTCGTCTTCATTTATTTACAAAAACTTTGCCTGCTGTATACTTTACAGTAGTGAATAAAGTGTTTATCCAGTTAGAGCAGTTGTGGTAGTGGATGAGGTAGGTCTGAGGAACTATAAGTAAGCCTCTATTGTTGTCTTTATTAGCCACTAAAACTGGGCCTGCTACATAGTTCAGCTCTTCCCAAACTTTAATTTCTGCTGACGTCTGTCAAACGCCCACCTAAAACAGAATTTTACCGCCCCACTAATTAAACAGAAGCAAAGGGGTCGTTCCACCTCAAAAAGCACAAGAAAGAGGATTTCGACACTCACCATCTCAGATTGTTCTGAAATCATTTTTGTAGTTAGTAACAGATACGATTAGCATTATAGAAATATAATTTGAACACTGAGAAATTAAGCTACTTGATTGCACCCAAATTGGCAATTTAAATTTATAGGATTCAGATAATATTAAATAAATATAGCACCAACATCCGATTTGGACCAAACTTCTTCCTGTCAATGAGTAAGAGTTGAGGAATCCCAAAGAAATGGTCAAAAGCCACCAACGGACCCCCCACACCCCATGCCAATCCCACCCCAACAACTAGTATACAGTATCAGTTCTCTATGTTTTACAAATATTATAAAGCTGTGGCTTGGAGTATTACTTCTCCATACTATGTCATGTATTCCCTGTTATGTTTATTTTTTGTTCCTGTTCAGAGAAATTAATAATTGAAGTCACTTACATTATTTACCAAAACGTAGTACCACTAGATGCTTCTGTTCCTGCTATACCGCCACACTCTTTTATCCATTGTGCTGGTCTCTTGTGTTTATTAAATAGATTTCATGGAGGACTGGCATGAATTGTGAGGATGACCACAAAATGTATTTTCATCATGAGCCAAATCTATTGGTTTTCTACCCAAAGTTGCAAAGGAAATGTTGTGATCTATTTAATAAACACAAGAGACCAGCAAAATTGATAAAAGAGTGTGTCGGTATAGCAGGAACAACGGCATCTAGTGGTCACCTACAAGTAATTTCTAATTTACTAATGACTAATTTCTCTGAACAGGGGAAAAAAACATCACCAGATTCACAGGAAATACATTACATTGTACGGAGAAGCAATACTCCAAACATAGCATGGGGTGTGGGGGTCTGTGGGTTGCTTTTGAAGTTTTTGGGGATTCCTCATGTCTTACTCATTGGTATGAAGAAGTTTGGCCCAAATTGGATGTTGGGTACTATATTTATTGAATATTATCTGAATCCTATAAAATAAAATGTCCAATTTGGGTGCAATCAATTAGCTTAATTTCTCATAGATCTAATAATATTTAAACAAAATATTGTTGAGGAATGACAATCTTACTTGTTTCTAACTACAGAAACGATCTGAGATGGTGGGTGTCATTAGTGTGAGCAAAACCTATATTATTCTCTTGGTATGATTAAACCACACCATATATAACCTCTGATTGGACCGTTTTGTCCAGATGTGTGCTTTTTTTGTGGTTTAGAGTAGGAACCTGTCATCAAGTCACTGTCCCACTGACTGACTCTGACTGGTGATGACGAGAAGTCAACTCCTTTGTCAGTATTGCCATGCTTGGTAGCTAGTTGATGATCGTTGGGATTTCACCCAGACTGTGGTTTTCACACTGTGCTGTTCAGCTGCAGGACTGACATTCTGCAGTGAGGTGAATGTCTTGTCTGTCTGTCTCTGTCGGTCTGTCCGTTAGCCTTATTACATTTTTACCTGGTTAATAATTGTTGCTACTGTTGGTGTTTATGCTGTGTGTTGCTACTGTTGGTTTATAAACTCAGCAAAAAAAGAAACGTCCTCTCACTGTCAACTGCATTTATTTTCAGCAAACTTAACATGTGTAAATATTTGTATGAACATAACAAGATTCAACAACTGAGAGATAAACTGAACAAGTTCCACAGACATGTGACTAACAGAAATTGAATAATGTGTCCCTGAACAAAGGGGGGGTCAAAATCAAAAGTAACAGTCAGTATCTGGTGTGGCCACCAGCTGCATTAAGTACTGCAGTGCATCTCCTCCTCATGGACAGCACCAGAGTTGCCAGTTCTTGCTGTGAGATGTTACCCCACTCTTACACCAAGGCACCTGCAAGTTCCCCGACATTTCTGGGGGGAATGGCCCTAGCCCTCACCCTCCGATACAACAGGTCCCAGACGTGCTCAATGGGATTGAGATCTGGGCTCTTCGCTGGCCATGGCAGAACACTGACATTCCTGTCTTGCAGGAAATCCCGTACAGAATGAGCAGTATGGCTGGTGGCATTGTCATGCTGGAGGGTCATGTCAGGATGAGCCTGCAGGAAGGGTACCACATGAGGGAGGAGGATGTCTTCCCTGTAACGCAGAGTGTTGAGATCGCTTGTATTGACAACAAGCTCAGTCCCATGATGCTGTGACACACCGCCCCAGACCATGACGGACCCTCCACCTCCAAATCGATCCCGCTCCAGAGTACAGGCCTCGGTGTAACACTCATTCCTTCGATAATAAACGCGTATCCGACCATTACCCCTGGTGAGACAAAACCGCGACTCGTCAGTGAAGAGCACTTTTTGCCAGTCCTGTCTGGTCCAGCGACGATGGGTTTGTGCCCATAGGCGACGTTGTTGCCGGTGATGTCTGGTGAGTACCTGCCTTACAACAGGCCTACAAGCCCTCAGTCCAGCCTCTCTCAGCCTATTGCGGACAGTCTGAGCACTGATGGAGGCCTCCTGTAGCTCAGTTGGTAGAGCATGGCGCTTGCAACGCCAGGGTTGTGGGTTCGATTCCCACGGGGGGCCAGTATGCACTCACTAATTAAGTCGCTCTGGATAAGAGTGTCTGCTAAATGACTAAAATGTAAAATGTAATGGAGGGATTGTGCGTTCCTGGTGTAACTCGGGCAGTTGTTGTTGCCATCCTGTACCTGTCCCGCAGGTGTGATGTTCGGATGTACCGATCCTGTGCAGGTGTTGTTACACGTGGTCTGCCACTGTGAGGACAATCAGCTGTCCGTCCTGTCTCCCTGTAGCGCTGTCTTAGGCGTCTCACAGTACGGACATTGCAATTTATTGCCCTGGCCACATCTGCAGTCCTCATGCCTCCTTGCAGCACGCCTAAGACACGTTCACGCAGATGAGCGGGGACCCTGGGCATCTTTCTTTTGGTGTTTTTCAGAGTCAGTAGAAAGGTGTCTTTAGTGTCCTAAGTTTTCATAACTGTGACCTTAATTGCCTACCGTCTGTAAGCTGTTAGTGTTTTAACGACCGGTCCACAGGTGCATGTTCATTAATTGTTTATGGTTCATTGAACAAGCATGGGAAACAGTGTTTAAACCCTTTACAATGAAGATCTGTGAAGTTATTTGGATTTTTACAAATTATCTTTGAAAGACAGGGTCCTGAAAAAGGGACGTTTCTTTTTTTGCTGAGTGTATGTAATCCAACTGGGTGGTTACTCTGCATCTTTTAAACCGAGTGAGATGTTGCTCAACAATGCCTGGCTGGCATATGCCTTGTCATTTCACAGAGCCTTAGAGACACAGGTGTCCACACCATTAACTAACCACTAAAACAGATTTAATATAAAAGATGTTGTCATTCTTGCGGCAAATAAACCCACAAACCTGGAGGATTTAAGGCTTCAGTAAGCCAATCAGTATAATGAGTTGATATTGATGTCTGTAGCAGTGAAGTGTTCTTCTATATTAGTGGCTGAAACAGCTTATTACCACAGTTTATGATGCCTCCTGCTAAGTCATTAGCATCTGAATAGTCCTACCACAGACAGACAGAGGGGATATTTTCAAAGAGGCGCTGCCGACCGGTCACATGTGTTTGGGATTTGTTCAGAGAAATATTTGCCAAATTAATGTGCTGTGAAATGCATTATTCATGAGTTGTTTCTGCGCTCCATTTGCTGGAAAACCAGGCAACCGCTCAGTCTAATTAACAAGCTGTGTGTCCAACCTGGACTCAAGGGTAGACATAACATATTAAACGTAAATCCGGGATGTGCCAAATTGTATGATAAATTACATTTCGTATGGTATGTATTAATTTGTGGATGTCCATCATCCATTTGGTATATGTTCCGAATTACAATTTGTATGATATGTTACCAATTCCAATTTGTTGTGGCTAACGTTAGCGAGGTGGCTAACATTAGCTAGGCTAGAGGTTAGGATTAGGGATTAAGGTTAGGATTAAGGTTAGGGTTAAAGTTAAGGTCAGGAGTTAGGTTAAAGGGTTAAGTTTAAGGTGAGAGGAATGGTTAGCTAACATGCTAAGTAGTTGCAAAGTAGCTAAAAAGTAGTAAGTAGTTGCAAAATGGTTATTACCGAACATTCTAAAGTTGTCCGTGATGAGATTTGAATATGTAACCTTTGGGTTGCTAGACGTTTGCGTTATACCTCCCCCATCCACCTGACCGACCAACCAACCAACCTACTTTCGTAACCATGTCAAACGTAACATACAGTATCATACTATTTTGAGTGTCCCGGATGTACATTTACTATGTTACGTCTAGTCTATGAGACCAGGCTGTCTAGAGAGGCTGCAGCAGCCTGGCCCCCTCCTCTGTGTGAGAGAACAAACCGCGACACACACACACACACACATACACACACACACAGTCTTGTATAACTAACCTTGTGAAGACACACAATTCAGTCCCATTCAAAATCCTATTTTCCCTAACCCTTACCTAACCCTAACCCTAACCCCAAAACCTAACCTAACCTTAAGCCTAACCCTAAACTTAACCCTGGCTCCTAACCCTTAAACTAACCCTAGCTCCTAACCCTAATTCTAACCCTAACACTAATTCTAACCTTAACCCTAAACCCCATGGAAATAGAATTTGACTTTGTGGGGACTAACGAAATGTCCTCAGGACTTCTGGTCCACACAAGTATAGTAAAACACACACACACATACACAAATACACACACACACACAGCTATACAGACTGTGAAACAGGAGAAAAAACCTGCCTCTACCTCCACACACAGGGACCTTTCTGGTTTTTTTGATGTTCCGTTGAGGTTATGTTCTTGTTCAAACCTCTTTACTACTTTGTCACAGACCATAAAGGTTAATCCGCTCCAGTCTGAGGTGTGGTCCTGTTGGAAAAGTTCTCCAGGAATTAAAGTCCTTTTTAGGGCAGCATGTGGAGGCTTGAGATCACAGATCTTATTTCCTCCAGGGCCTGTGACCACTCCCTGTTCTCTACTGCAGTCAGTCAGTCAGTCAGTCAGTCAGTGAGTGCAGCTCTGCTGGAGGACAAAGCTACGGCTAATCACTTCTGCATGTGAACACATCTGCTTAGATATGGCCTACTGCAGGATGCAGTTTTGTGGGTTTTTTGTGTCTGTGTTTAGAGTGTCCGAATGTGACAGCATCTTGTCTTTCTCCTCCTCAGACATCAGGAAGTTAGAAACTCCTAGGCTGCTTGCTCTGTACCATGATGTTTCTAGACTCTTGAGTCTTCTTTTATTTTTTGCTGAGCCTGTTCTTTGACCTCCAGCACCTGCTCCAAGTGGGGCAGTTAGCTTGTCAGAACCCTGCTGGATGCGGATGATGATGATGATGATGATGATTTGACCTAATTGGCTGTTTTATTAGTCTTATCTCTCTCACTTGTGGAGCTGATCTGAACGATGGAGGGACAGAAGAAGAATAGAGGGAATGAGGGATGTAAAAAAGGATGTTAGAGAAGACAAAATAAAGTTTAATCAACAGTTTTATTACAGCGTTATCGCTGTCCCACCTGGGGCAGAATGGTCATAAAACAGACGGCCTGACAAGACGGACAGAACCAACAAAGCCGGTAATGAGTGTCAAGTCTAACAAACAAAGCAAGCGGGAGGACGACATAAATATGTGGGCGCCCATTGTGACAGACAGTGTTGTTCTACATTATTGATAGGAGCAGCAATTAGTGTCTCTGTGGTGCAAAGCAAGAGGAACCCAGAGGGCATGAATACATGTGGTCATTATAACAATGAGTCTCCCCAAAGTGCAGATGGGACCAGGGTGGTTGGTGCCAGCCTGTTACTGTCTCAGTCTCTGCCCAGGGGTAGAGTGGCACAGCAGGCAGAGCCGTGCACGTCACTTGGGCACTGCCCACTGTCCAGACTGCCAGAGTGTTACTCATTATCACGCTGTCTACTTCAGGGAGCTGGGGCGTTACTTACACTGATACTGGGTGTTGGTGTGTCAAGGACAGTGTGTGTTTTCCTGTGAGTGAGGATAAGGGAGAGAACAGAGAGGGAGAGAGTTTGTTTTTGTGTTTGTGTTTCATAGAGAACGAGAATGTGTTTGAAACTCAGTGTGTGTGTGTGTGTGCGTCATCTTTGAGGGTGTGTGTGCTGTACACTGGCCTTTGTTCCTCATTGTTCTCCTCTCTTCCATGTGACTACTCAGTGACAAGGGATACTCAATCGCTCTCTTTCTTTCTTTCTTTCTTTCTTTCTTTCTTTCTTTCTTTCTTTCTTTCTTTCTTTCTTTCTTTCTTTCTTTCTTTCTTTCTTTCTTTCTTTCTTTCTTTCTTTCTTTCTTTCTTTCTTTCTTTCTTTCTTTCTTTCTTTCTTTCTTTCTTTCTTTCTTTCTTTCTTTCTTTCTTTCTTTCTTTCTTCTCTTTCTTTCTTTCTTTCTTTCTTTCTTTCTTTCTTTCTTTCTTTCTTTCTTTCTTTCTTTCTTTCTTTCTTTCTTTCTTTCTTTCTTTCTTTCTTTCTTTCTTTCTTTCTTTCTTTCTTTCTTTCTTTCTTTCTTTCTTTCTTTCTTTCTCTCTCGCTCTTTCTCTCTCAGCGATTGTACAATAATAGTTGTGGGCCTTGGTGTCAACAGCGCTTTCTCTCTGAGGGGTGGGGCTATATTTAAATTAGCCTGTAGCGTAGTTAGTTTCGGCACACACACACACACACACACACATCCATACCGCTCCTTGCTTTTCACTGCCTAAGGGGCAGGTGTTGGATCGGATTCATAACCTAAAGCACATGTGGAAAGTTTTCCCATATCCTTTATTCTAAGGTGTGTCTGACATACAGTAAGTAGGTGTGTCTTTGTGAAAGTGTGTGTATGCGTGTTCCACTCTATGAACAGCTGTGGAGTACATATGGAGGCCTCTTCATGCTCTGCTTGTCTTGGGCCCTGTGCTTTATACAGGCTGACTCATACAGACACAAACACTCTTTCACACACAGACGGAGAGATACATGCTGCCTGTGTGTCGGTGTGGGCTTTGATGCTGATCACTTGAGAGAAACCTGTACTCAGTCTAGTTGAACATGTTCTGTTGTGCTCTGTAGAGATGTGTACTCCTGTCCCCCTGAGAGCTGACCCTAGTAGTTCGGCTGACATTAAACTAGACAAAGGTCACCAATGACTGACCATCACCTCTACTGTACGGTGGAAACTTAGAATTGGTTGGCCACTGTGTGCTTGCTTGTGTGAATCTGTGTGTGTTTGCGTCAGCAGTTACGCTACCAGCAAAAAGATTGTAATCAGATTAAAGATACTTTTGAAAAACTAGATTAGCACTGTGTGCATACTTGTGTGAATCTGTGTGTGTTTGCATGAGCGTGTGTGTGTGTTGTGTGAATCTTAGTGAGTGTGTGTGTGTGTGTGTGTGTGTTTAGAGTGATCTACTGAGTGAGTGTGAAGCCAAAGGAATGTGTCTATGGTTACCATGGTTAGAGGTTATCAGGGCGGGGAGCTCTCTCTTCTGAGGAAGAACACCTCATTTTTCACCCTATTCACTCCTAGGACTAGAGCACCAGACTAGACCTGTGTGTCAGTGTTTGTCTCTTCCATTGGTATAATGATTTGTGTGCAGCAGGCAGCCATGTTGGAGGCTTCTCTCTCCCTCTCATTGACCAGAGACAGAGGCTGGCTGAGTGGCTACCTGGGTGATGATGATGAGAGACATAAAAAGAGAAGGGAAGTGAGAAAAGGGAAGGGCACATGTCTGTAATCACTGTTATTTATCTCTGGGTGGATCTGTGCTGAACTAGGAAATAATGAGCATGAGCAGAGCAGCATTGAGCAACTTAGGGTGGGGGATGGGGTCAGGGGATATTTTTGGCCTGCTTTTTCTCTGTTCTCTGAGACTTTGGGTGTGGAGGGCCTGTGTTTCTGAACATGTGTGAGCGATCTATGTGGATCCTCCACACCTTTCACACAACCACATAGATGAGTGTCAGTCAGGCCTGGAAATGCCACTGTAAGGATGTGGTGGAGTCGACCTAAAGACATTTGGGGTTGGAGAAGCTGTCAGAGGCTGCTGGATGTCTCATTGGACATAATTACATTATACCAGAATAGATGTGCACGATTAAGTATGTATGATATTTCATGCTGTTGTTGGTGGCATGTTGACATGCTGTTACAGGGCGGTAGGTAGCCTAGCGGTTAAGAGCGTTGGGCCAGTAACCTAAAGGTCGATGGTTCGAATCCCTGAGCCAACTAGGTGAAAAATCTGTTGATGTGCACTTAAGCAAGGTACTTAAACCAAATTGCTCCTGGGCATTGCCGTCTAAATGCTCTGTCAGGTTGGATGGGGAGCGTCGCTGCACAGCTATTTTCAGGTCTCTCCAGAGATGTTTGATCGGGTTCAAGTCCGGGCTCTGTCTGGGCCACTCAAGGAAATTCAGAGACCACAGCATGATTTTGCCACCACCATACTTCACCATAGGGATGGTGCCTGGTTTCCTCCAGACGTGACGCTTGGCATTCAGGCCAAAGAGTTCAGTCTTGGTTTCATCAGACCAGAGAATCTTGTTTCTCATGGTCAGAGTCCTTTAGGTGCCTTTTGGCAAACTCCAAGCAGGCTGTCATGAGCCTTTTACTGAGGAGTGGCTTCCGTCTGGCCACTCTACCATAAAGGCCTGATTGGTGGAGTGCTGCAGAGATGGTTGTCCCATCTCCACAGAGGAACTCTGGAGCTCTGTCAGAGTGACCATCGGGTTCTTGGTCACCTCCCTGACCAACGCCCTTCTCCCTCGATTGCTCAGTTTTGCTGAGCGGCCAGCTCTAGGAAGAGTCTTGGTGGTTCCAAACTTCTTCCATTTAAGAATGGACTACTCCGTGGAGTTCCGGACCCGGGCTCGAGAGGCAGGATGGGAGGAGGCCACCCTGGTTGTCCTTTATGCGCAGGGGCTATCGGAGGGGATGAAGGACGAACTCTCCTTCACGGAGCTACCTGAGTGTCTGGACGGCCTCGTCGACCTCTCGGTGCGGGTAGACAATCAGTGTCGTGAGAGGACGCATGAGAGAGGGATGACGCAAGGCGCGCCTCCGCGTCCCCCTATCAGCCCGGAGACTTTCCGCCGATTCAGGGAGGAGACGCCTCAGGAGGAGGCTATGCAGCTGGGTGCGGCGTGCTTGTCCAGGATGGAGAAGCAGAGCCGTCTGCTCCAGGGACGTTGCCTGTACTGCAGCCAGGCAGGTCACCACTGCGACTCATGCCCAGAGAAGCCGGGAAATGGGAGGGCTCGCTAATATCGAGAGGGGTGCTAGCGAGCCGGAACCCGAAACCCCAACTCCAACTCCAGAGACTACAGGACTTTTCTTCCCGTCAGGGTTCAGTGGGCCCGCGCTGCGCGTCGGGCGCATGCACTGGTGGATTCGGGGGCCGCGGGAAACCTGATGGATGCGGAGCTGGCCCAAGGGTGGAGCGTTCCGTTACTCTCCCTCTCCGAGCCGATTCCGGTCATGGGCCTGGACGGCCAGCCGTTGGTGTCTGGCTTCATCACCCGGTGCACTATCCCTGTGCGTGTCCGGGTGGCTATGTTCCGGTCTCCACCGACCACTCATCAGCCCAAACCACCGTCCCAGACCACCTACCAGTCCTCACCTCTTCCCCAGGTCCCGCACTCCAAACCGCCTACCGCCCTAGTGGCGGTTGCTACCGGGATGATGGTGGCTACAGACTCTGTCACCGGCCCAGACCTGGCAGGCGTTCCCGGGACTATTGGGATCTTGGGGAGGTGTTTAGTAAGAGGCGTGCCAAGGGCCTACCTCCTCACAGGCCATATGACTGCGCTATCGATCTCCTGCTGGGCCCCGGTCCTAGGGCATCCTGATCCGTCCCTGCCGTTCATTGTGGTGGTGGATGCTTCAGACGTTGCGGTGGGAGCAATCCTGTCCCAGCGGTTCTTCACGGACGGTAAGACTCACCTCTGTGCGTTTTTCTCCCGTCGGCTGTCCCTGGCGGAGCGGAGTTACGATGTGGGGAACCGTGAGCTACTAGCGGTCAAGCTCGCCCTGGGGGAGTGGAGGCTGCTCTGACCCCTGCCTATCCCCAAGCGCTCCTGGTCCCACATCTCGCTGGATTTCATTTCCGCCCTACCCCCCTCTGATGGATACACAGTCATCCTGGTCGTTGTGGACCAGTTTTCAAAGGCTGCCCACTTCATTCCCCTTCTCAAACTCCCGTCGGCCCGGGAGACGGCTAAGTTGGTGGTGCAGCACGTTTTCCGGGTCCACGGCCTTCCCCAAGATGTGGTGTCGGATCGGGGCCCTCAGTTCACCTCCAGGTTCTGGAAGGCATTCGCCACCTGCCTCAGCGCCTCTGTCAGCTTGTCTTCCGGCTTCCATCCCCAGTCGAATGGGCAGACGGAGCGCGTCAACCAGGATCTGGACGGGGTGCTGAGGTGCTGAGTCCCCTGTAGCTCAGTTGGTAGAGCATGGCGTTTGCAACGCCAGGGTTGTGGGTTTGTTTCCCACGCGGAACCAGTATGAAAAAAATGTATGCACTCACTAACTGTAAGTCGCTCTGGATAAGAGCGTCTGCTAAATGCCTAAAATGTAATTTTTTAAAAATGTGCTACGCCTCCAGCAACCCAGCTACATGGAGTCAGCGACTGGCGTGGGCGGATTACGCCCACAACACCTTTCTCTGCTCGTCCACTGGCCTGCCCCCCTTCCAGTGCCAATATGGGTACCAACCCCCCCTATTCCCAGAGGAGGAGGCAGTGGTCCCGTCGGTCCAGGCCCACATCAGTCGCTGTCGCCGCACCTGGAGGCAGGTATGGGCGGCACTTAAGCAGCCCTCGGTCAGGTCTCAACATCAGGCCAACCGCAGGCGTCGCCCGGCCCCAGTTTTTCGCCCGGGTCAGAGGGTGTGGCTCTCCACGCGGGATCTTCCCCTCCACATGGAGTCGAAGAAGCTGTCCCCCCGGTTCGTCGGGCCATTCAGAGTAGTCCAGCGAGTCAACCCAGTGGCCTACCGCCTGCATCTTCCCCCCACCAGGAGGGGGTTGCAGTTCCGGAGCGACCCACTAGATGTACTCCTCCGACAACCTTAGGCACCTCCTCACTCACAGTCTGGACTAATCATGATCATATTGGTGTCACCTGTGTCTACCTGTTCACCTGTGTATTTATGCCCTCACTTCCCTGTGTTCCCTTGCTCTGTTTTCTCTGCTAGTTTCTCGATGCCAAGCAGTACGAATCAGTGTCTGATCGCGAGACGTATGTACAGGTACTTGAGAAGTGTTCTCCCTGTTTCATTGTTGTTTCAGTCATAGTTAGAATTTTGTATTTTTGCTGTCAGACTGTTTTTGGAGACCAATTTGCTCCTCCTTTATTTTATCGGGACAAGTCCGTTATTTTGTATCCCGGCTTTGGGACCACCAGTAAAGATCCTTGTTTCACCATCTCTGCCTACTGCCTACTGTCTATCCTGCACAGCACCTGGGTCACACCTCACACCAACCCTTACAGCCTTCTGGATGATAGCGGGGTGAACAGGCAGTGGCTCGTGTGGTAGTTGTCCTTGATTTATCTTTTTGGCCTTCCTGTGACATCGGGTGCTGTAGGTGTCCTGGAGGGCAGGTAGTTTGCCCCCGGTGATGTGTTGTGCAGACCGCACCACCCTTTGGAGAGCTCTGCGATTGTGGGCTGTGCAGTTGCCGTACCAGGCGGTGATATAGCCCAACAGGATGCTCTCAATTGTGCATCTGTAAAAGTTTGTGAGGGTTTTAGGTGACAGGCCAAATTTCTTCAGCCTCCTGAGGTTGAATAGATGCTGTTGCGCCTTCTTCACCACACTGTCTGAGGGGGCTGAGCACACACCCTTGTGGGGCCCCAGTGTTGAGGATCAGCGAAGTGGAGATGTTGTTTCCTACCTTCACCACCTGGGAGGCGGCCCGTCAGGAAGTCCAGGACCCAATTGCACAGGGTGGGATAGGGCAGTGTGCAGTGTGATGGCGATTGCATCGTCTGTGGACCTAATGGGGCGGTATGCAAATTGAAGTGGGTCTAGGGTGACCGGTAATTTGAGATTCTTCAAATAGCCACCCTTTGCCTTGATGACATCTTTGCATACTCTTGGCATTCTCTCAACCAGCTTCATGAGGTAGTCACCTAGAATGCATTTCAGTTAACAGGTGTGCCTTCTTAAAAGTTAATTTGTGGAATTCCTTCTTAATGCGTTTGAGCCAATCAGTTGTGTTGTGACAAGGTGTGTGTGTGTGTGTGTGTGTGTGGGGGGTATACAGAATATAGCCCTATTTGGTAAAATACCAAGTCTATATTATGGCAAGAACAGCTCAAATAAGCAAAGAGAAAAGATATGCCTTCATTTCTCTTAGCTTCCATTTGACACCACATTTTATGTGCTCCTATGAACTTCACATGATAGTGCTCATGGGGCATAGATACCACTGTTGTTCCTGTGACAGACGAACAGTGAGAATAGCCAGGCAGTAACTTGAGACCGTGTGGTTGGTTTGTTTCCTGTTGGTGTGCTTGATCACATTTCACTGTCTAGGGGGTGTGTTTTTGTGGGAGGACAGCTTGTCATGGCACACACTGTCACAGGGTGTCATAGGCAGCGTGAGAACCTGTCATACATGAGCCTCAACACACTAGGGCTCATTTGGCCAATAAGACTTGGCCAGGTGAGGTGTTAAATGAGATTGAGCTAATTTATAGGGGTCAGGGGACAGATACCTCTGTTAATCCAAAGCATTACCCTCTTCTTATCTAATATGTCCTCACCTTATCTCACCACCTGCTTTTACAACAATCTGAAAACTAGATAAATTAAAGGAAATCTTTGGAGGCCTATATCAACTGTTACACTTGCTTTCACCTATCGTCCAGTTCTGCAGAATCAATGCAAGTGACAAGGAAAGGAAGCCATTTTTGAGAATTCAGGTGCAGTGTTTGTTCCAGTTTCCCACCGGAGTGTGTTGAGCGTTGTGTCTCTCAGGCCACTGTGATGCCCTGACAGGGGGAGATGGGTTGGTGTTGGATGCCATGTTTGATTTACTGGGTTACTGAGTGTGTTTTTATAGTCCTAGTCTATTCACAGACAAAGGAGAGTTTGTTCCAGCGTCTCTCTTTCTTCTTTCTCTCTATCCCTCTCTCCCTCTCTCTCTTTCACACAGGCCTGTAAGGTAGCATTCCACTTCTCTCGGCCTGACCGATACCAGAGGATGGAAAGAGGGCTGTTATTATTTGAATCATTTTTTTGGGGAAATTGAAGGAGATAAGCAATGCGATAGAGATTAATTACTTAATTGATGAGTGAAAACTAATCTTATCTAATCTCGAATAGAGTGAGCACACTTTGGTCTGTGTGCGTGTGTGTTTTTTATGTGCACATAGTTATTGCAACATAGGACAAGTGCATGCCGACTCAAAGCAAAAATATTTTGGCCAGTCGTGACAATTCCACCATAGTGCTAGAATGTCCTTTGGTGAGGTTGATAAGCAGATTAACCCTTCCTCCCTCCCTGACTTGCATTCTAAATGAAAACAGCCTGTGTGAGTAACCGGAAGATAGATAGAATTGTGGCGATGTTGAGCTGTGACTCCTTTATATGTGGCAATGTTGAGTTGTGACTCCTTTGTATTTGTATTTATTATGGATCCCAAGGCAGCAGCTACACTTCCTGGGGTCCAGCAAAATTAAGGCAGTTATACATTTTAAACACATTACAATACTTCATAACATATTTCACAATATATTAAGTGTGTGGCCTCAGGCCTCTACTCTACTACCACATATCTATAACACAAAATCCATGTGTACGTGTGTATAGTGTGTATGTTATCGTGTGTTTGTATGCATGTGTCTATGTTTGTGTAGTTTTACAGTCCCCGCTGTTCCATAAGGAGTATTTGTATCTGTTTTTTAAATCTATTTTTACTGCTGGCATGAGTTACTTGATGTGGAATAGAGTTCCATGCTCTGCATGGTTGTCCGAGCAGTGTGCCAGTAGTTCAAACAGACAGCTCGGTTCATTCAACATGTCAATACCTCTCACAAATACAAGTAGTGATGAAGTCAATCTCTCCTCCACTTTGAGCCAGGAGAGATTAATGTTAGCTCTCTGTGTACATCCAAGGGCCAGCCGTGCTGCCCTGTTCTCAGCCAATTGCAATTTTCCTAAGTCCCTCTTTGTGGCACCTGACCACACGACTGAACAGTAGTCCAGGTGTGACAAAACTAGGGCCTGTAGGACCTGCCTTGTTCGTAGTGCTGCTAAGAATGCAGAGCAGTACTTTATTATAGACAGACTTCTCCCCAACCTAGCTACTGTTGTATCAATATGTTTTGACCATGACAGTTTACAATCCAATGTTACTCCAAGCAATTTAGTCTCCTCAACTTGCTCAATTGCCACATGATTCATTACAAGATTTAGTTGAGGTTTAGGATTTTAGTAAATGATTTGTCCCAAATACAATGCTTTTAGTTTTTTAAATATTTAGGACTAACTTATTCCTTGCCACCCATTCTGAAACTAACTGCAGCTCTTTGTTAAGTGTTGCTGTCATTTCAGTCGCTGTGGTTGCTGACGTGTATAGTGTTGAGTCATCCGCATACATAGACAGGTAACACTGGCTTTACTCAAAGCCAGAGGCATGTCGTTAGTAAAGATTGAAAAAAGTAAGGGGCATAGACAGCTGCCCAGGGGAATTCCTGATTCTACCTGGATTTTGTTGGAGAGGCTTCCATTAAAGAACACCCTCTGTGTTCTGTTAGACAGGTAACTCTTTATCCACAATATACAGTGAGGGAAACAAGTATTTGATCCCCTGCTGATTTTGTACGTTTGCCCACTGACAAAGAAATTATCAGTCTATAATTTTAATGGTAGGTTTATTTGAACAGTGAGTCAGAATAACAACAAAAAAATCCAGAAAAACGCATATCAAAATTTATAAATTGATTTGCATTTGAATGAGGGAAATAAGTATTTGACCCCCTCTCAATCAGAAAGATTTCTGGCTCCCAGGTGTCTTTTATACAGGTAAGAAGCTGAGATTAGGAGCACTCCCTTTAAGAGTGTGCTCCTAATTTTAGCTTCTTACCTGTATAAAAGACCTGTCCACAGAAGCAATCAATCAGTCAGATTCCAAACTCTCCACCATGGCCAAGACCAAAGAGCTCTCCAAGGATGTCAGGGACAAGATTGTAGACCTACACAAGGCTGGAATGGGCTACAAGACCATCGCCAAGCAGCTTGGTGAGAAGGTGACAACAGTTGGTGCGATTATTCGCAAATGGAAGAAACACAAAATAACTGTCAATCTCCCTCGGGCTGGGGCAACATGCAAGATCTCACCTTGTGGAGTTGCAATGATCATGAGAACGGTGAGGAATCAGCCCAGAACTTCACGGGATGATCTTGTCAATGATCTCAAGGCAGCTGGGACCATAGTCACTAAGAAAACAATTGGGAACACACTACGCCGTGAAGGACTGAAATCCTGCAGCGCCCGCAAGGTCCCCCTGCTCAAGAAAGCACATATACAGGCCCGTCTGAAGTTTGCCAATGAACATCTGAATGATTCAGAGGAGAACTGGGTGAAAGTGTTGTGGTCAGATGAGACCAAAATGGTGCTCTTTGGCATCAACTCAACTCGCCGTGTTTGGAGGAGGAGGAATGCTGCCTATGACCCCAAGAACACCATCCCCACCGTCAGACATGGAGGTGGAAACATTATGCTTTGGGGGTGTTTTTCTGCTAAGGGGACAGGACAACTTCACCGCATCAAAGGGACGATGGACGGGGCCATGTACCGTCAAATCTTGGGTGAGAACCTCCTTCCCTCAGCCAGGCCATTGAAAATGGGTCGTGGATGGGTATTCAGCATGACAATGACCCAAAACACATGGCCAAGGCAACAAAGGAGTGGCTCAAGAAGAAGCACATTAAGGTCCTGGAGTGGCCTAGCCAGTCTCCAGACCTTAATCCCATAGAAAATCTGTGGAGGGATCTGAAGGTTCGAGTTGCCAAACGTCAGCCTCAAAACCTTAATGACTTGTAGAAGATCTGCAAAGAGGAGTGGGACAAAATCCCTCCTGAGATGTGTGCAAACCTGGTGGCCAACTACAAGAAACGTCTGACCTCTGTGATTGCCAACAAGGGTTTTGCCACCAAGTACTAAGTCATGTTTTGCAGAGGGGTCAAATACTTATTTCCCTCATTAAAATGCAAATCAATTTATACCATTTTTTTACATGCGTTTTTTCTGAATTTTTTTGTTGTTATTCTGTCTCTCACTGTTCAAATAAACCTACCATTAAAATTATAGACTGATCATGTCTTTGTCAATGGGCAAACGTACAAAATCAGCAGGGGATCAAATACTTATTTCCCTCACTGTAGCAGGGGGTTTATAGCCATAACACATACATTTTCCCAGCAACAGACTATGATCGATAATGTCAAAAGCCACACTGAAGTCTTTTTATCATTAATTTTTCTCAGCCAATCATCAGTCATTTGTGTAAGTGCTGTGCTTGTTCAATGTCCTTCCCTATAAGCGTGCTGAAAGTCTGTTGTCAATTTGTTTACCTTGAAATAGCATTTTATCTGGTCAAACACCATTTTTACCAAATGTTTGAGAAGGGTTGGTAACAGGCTGATTGGTTGGCTATTTGAGGCAGTTAAGGGGGCTTTACTATTCTTAGGTAGCGGAATAACGTTTTCTTCCCTCCAGGCCTGAGGGCACACACATTCTAGTAGGCTTAAATTGAAGATATGGCAAATAGGACTGGCAATATCGTCCACTATTATCCTCAGTAATTTTCCATCCAAGTTGTCAGACCTCGGTGGCTTGTCATTGTTGATCGACAATAATACTTTTTTCACCTCTTCCACACTTACTTTACGGAATAAAAAATTACAATGCTTGTATTTCATAATTTGGTCAGATATACTTGGATGTGTAGTGTCAGCGTTTGTTGCTGGCATGTCATGTCTAAGTTTGCTAATCTTGCCAATGAAAAAATAATTAAACTAGTTGGCAGTATCTGTGGGTTTTGTGATGAATGAGCCATCTGATTCAATGAATGATGGAGCGGAGTTTGCCTTTTCCCCCAAAATTTCATTTAAGGTACTATTGTTCTTTATGTCATTTATCTTTGTATCATAGTGCAGTTTCTTCTTCTTTTTATTCAGTTTAGTCACATGATTTCTCAATTTGCAGTACTTTTGCCAATCGGTTGTACAGCCAGACCTATTTGCCATCTCTTTTGCCTCATCCCTCTCAACCATACAATTCTTAAATTCCTCATCAATCCACGGGGATTTAACAGTTTTTACAGTCATTTTCTTAATTGGTGCATGCTTATTCGTAACTGGGATAAGCAATTTCATAACTGTGTCAAGTGCAGCGTCTGGTTGCTCGTCATTACACACCACAGACCAACAAATATTCTTCACATCAACAACATAGGAATCACTACAGAACTTATTGTATGACCTCTTACACACAATATTAGGCCCAGCCTTTGGAACTTTGGTTTTCCTAGATATGGCTACTATATTGTGATCACTACATCCAATGGATTTGGATACTGCTTTCAAACCAAATTCTGCAGCATTAGTAAAGATATGATCAATACATTCCTGTACTGTTTGTAACTACCCTGGTAGGTTGATTGATAACCTGAACCAGGTTGCAGGCACTAGTTACAGTTTGAAGCTTTCTCTTGAGTGGGCAGCCTGATGAAAGCCAGTCAATATTTAAATCACCCAGGAAGTATACCTCTCTATTGATATGACATATATTATCAAGCATTGTCAAGCACATGTTATCCAGATACTGACTGTTAGCACTTGGTGGTCTATAGCAGCTTCCCACCAGAATGGGCTTTAGGGGAAGCTGGTGAGCCTGTAGCCATATTACTTCAACAGCATTTAACAGGAGATCCTCTCTAAACTTTACAGGAATGTGGTTCTGAATATTGACCGCAACACCGCCCCCATTGGCATTTCTGTATTTTCTGTAAATGTTATAACCTTGTATTGCTATCACTGTATCATCAAAGGTATTATGTAAGTGAGTTTCAGAGATTGTCAGAATATGAATGTCATCTGTTAGTAGCAAATTATTGATTTCATGAACCTTGTTTCTTAAGCTACATATGTTAACATGGGCTATTTATAACACTTTTCTGGGATGCTTGCATACAATTGCTGTAGGATCAGCAGAGGCATTCCGGGCAGTAAGAAGGACATAAATTAGGTTATTTACATTGTGTCTTCCAACGCCCCTAGGATAATGTACATATGCTGAATCATTATGACAACTCAGCGACACAATAGTAGGGATTAAATGAGCTGGACTTGGCTCGTTGATAAGTCATTGTCTCAACGCAGCCTTATAATGCTGTGAAAGGATCCAGGAACCCAAATGATTTGGGTGGATCCCATCCTCCTTATAATACGAGCTTTGTTTCCAGAAGGTATCGAAATTGTCAATAAGGGCTAAAAGTCTGCTGAACCATTCAATGCCACGATTTAGGGAGGGCAGAGGGCCAGATATTATGGGGCATTTGTTGGTGTTAAGTAGAGACCCAATCAGTTCTTTAAAATCCATCTTCAGCTGTTTTGAGCTGCCCTTCATAATGTCATTTGACCCCACATGAACCATGACAGTATCATGCCCCGGTGACTGACTCACAGCCCCGGGAAGCAACCTGGTGATATCCTGAACTTTTGACACAGGAAAACACAAAGTCTTTGCCCCAGGTACAGATATATGCCTCACCATCGAACTCCCTATCACAATCGCCGGAATGATCCGGCCTCTGCCGTGTCTCGAAGCAGATTGCGAGGCCAGAGCCACAGAACTCACCTGAGAAGAGGGCTGCTGAGACGCCGGCTGCGTGCAGGCCACAACTGCCAAAGGGACAGAGCTCTGATCCAGAGAGCACGACCCAGCGGAGGGGGGCCGCGGTGGTCCAGGCTGTGCCCAGACAGTTGATTGACTAGGACCGGAAGAGGTATCTGGAGGGTCATCCACAGCAATGGAGGGAACACCCAAGCCCCCGACAGAGGACAGCTGGTACAGGGGCTCAAAGCGATTTGAAAGTCATATGACCGGACACGGGGGAAGATGGCCGGCGCGCCGAGAACGATTATTTTCCTTCTTTCTGGTTCCGACATGCATCCATTTACGCTCACCTGGAGTCGAACAGTGAGCAGCCATTTTCTGATTGAAGCTAGTAGAGGAGTGCAGTGGCGGAAATTGATCATAGTCCAGGAAGGTCCCATTATAATCCTCTTGAATGTTTTGATAGGAAGCGATATTCTCATAGAATCGTTATTCAGTTCAAGGTGCTTGGTCAAATTTTGTATTTCTTCATGAAGAGTAATAATAATTTCTTTAGCTGCATCAAGTTCAATACATTTTTCACAAATGAAGGTATCCATCGGACCTTTCCCTGTGACAACAACAAATATGTCGCATATTATAAATGTAATTGCTTGCGAGTCCCCAGCAGATTCAAATGAGTTTTCACTGCTGCACGCCGACAGTCCAAGGGAACAAACATTTCCCGGCTCCCCCGGGGACTTAGATGCTCCCTCCATGGCCACGGACGCCCCCACCAACCCCCCGCACAACTGTGTTGTTGTCTGTCTCTCGTTGAATGTGAGAGCAAGAGAGAAGTACAGGGGGGCGGGTGATGTCCTGGGTCGGTTATCAGTGGCAGGTCGCCGGCTGTTCCTTTCTACGCACCGGCCCGGCTGAGTGTTTGTGTTCGGTGTAGCCTCTCAGAGCTGTGTCAGTCGTGTCCCCAGTTTATGTAGTCATGGGGGATACAAAACATACAATTACAGCATTTATGGCCAACAATTGGATTCACACTCATACGCTGGAAATTAGAACTTTCCTTTAATAGTTTTATAGAGAGCGTTGTATGAGTTGAGCTCTTGGTAGCCTGGCTCGGTAGTTGGTATCCAGGTACTAAAGCGTCCGGGGTAAAAAGTTGAATGAAAAAAGTAGAGCGAGGAAGAAACGAAGACGTTGGTAAATGTGTTAAATGCAGAGTTTAGATTAAATGGTTATTAAAAGTAAAAAACGAAAAGTTTGGCAAGTGGCCAAGTCGCAACAAACAGCACGACAACGCGAGCTGCATTTGCAGAGTAGGCGGGGTTAGTGTGAGAGAAACTGAATGCACGTTACGTTTATGGAAGCCTGAAGAACAGAGAACAACATTTTCGGATTATGTTTTTACTACACCACCATCTTGTGTGGTGGTGTTGTGATGAGTTCTGTGTCCTGTTGCCAAATGAGCTTCCCTGTTGCTCCCCAGCGCATCCAGTGTTTGGCCTGTAAATACCACATCATGAGTAATGCTGGGGGTAGCTTGGTCACAGGGAGGGGAGCTAGTGACGGTATATAAACCGTAATAATGATGGTTTGTTAAGAAAGCTGGAATTCTTGTGTTCATCAGATGAAGTCAGTGCATTCCTGCTGGGCAGCTCCCCTATAGATGGCCCCTGGACCACAGCCAATAGTCAATGAGGAGGAGATCATGGAGGATTTGGTTAAAAACACATCAGCGAGAGGAGGGGGAGGAGCTAGGCTAGGGGTTTGAGCTCGAACACTAGCTGTGCTGTGTACCAGTTACATAGCAAGTGGGTCATTTGATCTATTACTCATGTTGACATAACTTTTCTTAGGATCACACTGCCATATCGGTGTCTTTGGCCTTACTGAGTTATCATATGCCAAATGAGACACTGTATAGTCCTAGCCTACTACTACTGTCATTTAAAAAATTATATGTGTGTACTTTATGAGTCAGGCTACGCATGTTATTGCCTTGTTATTAGTGGAATACAGATCAAGCACAGTCATAAAACGGAGTGCTGCTCCTGTTCGTCACTCTGAAATACACTCAGGCTTAATTATCCTCATGTGTTAGGCTATGCTGCTCTTCCCAGAGACAGTGTCTGAAGTTCCAGGTCAGCCAGGTCTGCCAGATCAGCTCCTGGTGGGAGGCATCAAAGTGGAACACACACACACTGAGTGGCTACAGTGCATTCTGCCTGTCCACTCCCCTTGGCTCTAAGCTGTCATAACGTCTTTGAAGAAGGGAAGTGGAGCAATTAATTGGGTTACAGATCTGTGTTGACGCTCTCGGGTCCGTGAGGTACCATCGGAAACTTCAGGAAGGTAATACTCGGCTCGGCTCAGTCAGTCACTACTGGTAGTCACACATACGCAGGGCCTGACGTCAAAATGTCTCTGTTACATATAGAGCCTGCAGGAGAGATGCTAAACCCATAGCCTCAATCAACAGATGGAGAGAGAAATGGGCCACTTGTGTGTGACACAGCTGCCTGTGGGGTGTGTTAAAGTTTGCAACATTATTATGCTGCTGTGTCTTGAGGGATTACTTTTTTTCACCCCCTTTGACTAGATAACATTGTGGGTGTTCGACAAGTTCCGTGTAACACGTACAGTATTTCTGTACTGTGGGTCGGTTGGTTGGTTGGTTGGTTGTGAGGGTGTTGTTTAACCTTATCCATATTTCTCTTCCTTGCAGAGAGGAGTCAGTAATACCATGCAATGCTGAATTGAGCCAGATTGAGCCAAGCCAAGCGGATCTGAACTGAAGTCCTTGTCGCATCTCGTAGCGTGGCATCTCAGATGGAGCTGAAGGTGTGGGTGGATGGAGTGGTGCGCGTGGTCTGTGGCCTATCAGAGGAGACTTCCTGCCAGGATGTGGTCATCGCACTGGCTCAGGCCATTGGTCAGTATCTCAGTCCCTCTTCCTCTCTAGGGTGCGAGTTCTGTCCCTCTACACCCTTAAGGCTCTTTCCAAACCAACCCTGACTAGCCCCTACCCCATAGTCACTAGATCTGAAAAGGATTCAGCAGTATGGTGAAAATCCCACTGATCATAGGGCAAGGTGGAATTACTGTGTTACCATATTTCTTCCACCTATCCCATCCTTTCTGACCTCAAAGAAGTGCCAAGGGGGAAGGGGGCTAGGGGTCAACTTTGTATGGAGCAAGCTTCTGTCACCACACCCTCAGGCTGAACTGAAGCCACATACTGCAGTGCCAAAAACTAAACCCCATATTTAGCGGTTTCCTTTCCTCTGTGCGTGAGCGGCTGCCAGGTCATTAGGGAGAGTTTGTCCTCATTTCAGAGTCCTCATGGAGATTTCAGTTTGTTTGAACATGTTTATATGTTGTATAAGACTTATACAACAGTCTTCTACTCATATTTTTCATTGCTGAGAGAAGCGAGCGAGAGAGAGAGAGAGAGTTGAGTGAAGGACTGCAGACCTAGAGTTTAGAGTCTTGTATAGCCATTAGCAATAGCCCAGAGCCAGAGAAAGGACAACTAGCAGTTAACTGCATAGATTATGGAACTTTGGGTGTCAACATGATGCCCACTTACTGTATATTTATGTGGTGATTTGTAGTGATTTGATGTTGTTTATTGTGTTTCAGTTTTCTGACTCTCTCTCACCCTCTCTCTCTCTCTCTGACCCTCTCTCACTCGCTTTATCTCTCTCTCCCGCTCTCTTCCTGCCACAGGTCAGACGGGTCGCTACGTGCTGATCCAGAGACTGAGGGACTCAGAGAGGCAACTGTTAGCCAATGAGAAGCCCCTGGAGTCCCTGGCCAAGCTGGGCCAGCACAGCAACGACGTCCAGTTCTTCCTGCGCCGCACCGGCCCCAGTAGCAGTGATGGACCAGGGTCTGGCTCTGGCTCCAGCCAGGACCGGGTCGTCCCTCTTCCCCTGCCCAAACACCCCGACCCAGAGCCCCTCAAACACAACCAGCCCAAGAAGTCCCTCACCTTCAACCTGGGGCCCTCCACCTCCCCCAGAACCAAAGCCAAGCAGCTCATCAGGAAGTCTCCCCGCGACTCCCCCGAACAGAGGGCCTCACCCAGCCCCATCCCTCCCCACCATGCTCCCTCCCCCTCCCCACACTCCCCCTCCCCCTCTCCCTCCTCACACTCCCCCTCTCCCTCCCCTCCAGTGGGCCCATCCAAAGAGGAGGTTTTCCGGCAGGTTCTTCAGCAGCAGGAGAGGTTGAGGGCCATTGAGGCCCAGCTGGAGGCCATGGAGAGAGACTCTCGGTCCTGGAACAGGGCCTCCCCAGCCCCCTCCCCTTTCCCAGAGGCTCATCTCCAGGAGGAGATGGAAGCTCTGGAGCAGGCAGCTAGGAGGAACCAGGCTGAGTTGGCCCATGAGACGTTCTGGGAAGAAGAGCTGCAGGTGGAGGTGGAGAGAGAGAGGGGGATGAGGAGGAGGCTGGGGGAGCTCCATTCCAAGATGGACGACTGCGGCCGGAGACTCCAAGACTTCTCATCTCGCTCCGCCCAGCTGGAGCAGCAGATCCAACGGGAGAGCTTGGGGGGCGGCGCCCAGCCTGCGAGGGCCAATCAGGCAGGGGGTGAGGAGTCCCTAGGGGTGATGAGGGCGGAGCTACAGAGCCAGGGGAGGCACAGCGAGGAGCTGGAGGGGGCGTTATCAGAGACGGACAAGGCTCTGGGGAAGGCCGCATCACTGCTGCAGGTAAGGAGAGAGGGCAGGGCCCTGGAGAGAGGGGTGTAGCTCGCACTCTCCTTCACCCACACACCTACCCAGTACCCACGAGAAGCTCAGTGGTTCCCAAATGGGGGGTCAATGGTGTGGGACAAACCTGGGAAACCAAGTTAGCCAATCAATGACATCAATCAATTAATGGATGTCTGCAGCTTAATGATCTTTGATCGAGGCAAAACATGTTGTGATCAGGTGGATCACATTTGAAAAACTTTATCAAAAATGTTTGGGAACCACTGGTGTAGCTACCCTCTCTCACCCCCTCTTGACAGCACACTGCAGCAAACACACACGCATACACTCATCAGTGCAAGGACACTCAACAAACAAGTAAATATGATCTCTGACTCCAATGGTGATGGGAAAACTTGCTCATAATTAAAACAATGTTTTGTACCTAAATCTAATTTTATGAATGTTTGTTATGAATTGTAATGTGACCCCTGTTGGGTGTCTGACTGAACTTGCTTGACAGGTATGATTGGCTGTGACAGCCTAGTTCTCATCTGGACTGATTAGATACACTCTCCCATATATACGAATCTGTACTCTCATTCATATGACATTGACAGTACCTCTACTTCCTTATATTCTTTAATCTGAAATGGAGAAAAATATCAAAACAAAATAAAGATCACTATTCAATTGCAGTGGTGTAAAGTACTTAAGTAAACATACTTTAAAGTACTGCTTAAGTAGATTTTTGGGGTATCTGTACTTTACTTTACTATTTATATTTTTGACAACTTTTACTTTTACTTCACTACATTCCTAAAGAAAATAATGTACTTTTTCTCCATACATTTTGTCATTACAGTTTGAATGTTTAGCAGGACAGAAAATGGTCCAATTCACACACTTATCAAGAGAACATCCCTGGTCATCCCTACTGCCTCTGATCTGGCGGACTCATTAAACACAAATGCTTCATTTGTAAATGATGTCTGAGTGCTGGCTATCCTTACATTTTAAAAACAAGAAAATTGTGCCGTCTGGTTTGCTTAATATAAGGAATTTTCAATTCATACTTTTACATTTACTTTTGATACTTAAGTATATTTAAAACCAAATACTTTTAGACTTTTCCTCAAGTAGTATTTTAATGGTTGACTTTCACTTTGACTTTTCATTTTCTATTAAGGTATCTTTACTTTTACTCAAGTATGACAATTGGGTACTTTTTCTACCACTGTTCAATTGCACAAGTGCATTTTCTTATCTTGACTTGGCCACAAGCAGGTCTGTCAGAGATTGCTGATAGTTGGAGACAGTAATGTTGTTTAGAGCCGGACCGATATATCGGTTCACTGATATTATCGGCCAGGATTGGCCTTTTAACGCTATATCGGTATCAGCTGATAACTCCACAATTACCAATATTCAAAAAATTGGATGAAAAGGGGAATCTCATGCTTATCTGAACACTTGTGGCCATTCTTATGATGTGTCATTATTGTCACAATGTATGAAATCAACATTTGTAGCATAGTTATTGGACAATTGCTCTTTTGGATGGCAATTTTTTAATTTTCCCGCTGTAAAACAGTATATCAGTATCGGTAAGTTTTGCCCCCAAACAAATCGCAAACAGTATCGGACCACAAAAAACATATCGGTGAGGCTCTAATGTTGTTGTTGTTGTTGTTGTTGTTGTTGTTGTTGTTGTGGTGAGGCTGTGCCTGCAGTGCCTGGTGAATAAAGGCCTTACCCAGTTGGAGGAAACACAAGCCTCATCATAATCCACATGGAACCTGATACTCGAACAGAGACACTTTGTGGATCAGGGACACTGTTCAGGTCAGATACACCCAGAATTGTAAATTCTGTTTCAGTAGGAGGAACAGCTTTTTACATGAAGGTAGAAGAATGGTTTTGGAAAGTTTATCCAAGAAAACAAACAGAAGGCTATACTGATTGTGCAAATACCCCCCCCCCTCTTATTTGTTTATGTAGCTATTGATATTGTAATGTTTTTCGTGTGGGTTGAGTGCATTTGCTACATCCCACATTAAGAAAGGGCCATAGGCGCTCTTAGACTATTAAAACCCATCTCCTGGGGATCCATAAGTAATGGCTGTGCTACATTAAAAGCTCATTTGGTATCAGTTTATTCTCTAAGTTGGAATGTGACTTGGTCTACATGACAGTCATTTAGTCAGTCACAACATTCTCATTTCTTATCCAGATCGACTTACAGGAGCAATTGGGGTTAAGTACCTTGCTTAAGGGCACATCAACAGATGTTTCACCTATTTGGCTTGGGGATTCAAACCAACAACTTTTCGGTTACTGGCGAAACGCTCTTAACCACTAGGCTACCTGGCCCTATATGGTCCTTCAAGGAGGAAGGACCCACTTGCTGCCTGGTACTTGCTGTGGTCCTCTGTAGCTCAACTGGTAGAGCACGGCGCTTGTAACGCCAAGGTAGTGGGTTCGATCCCCGGGACCACCCATACACAAAAATGTATGCGCGCAAAACTGTAAGTCGCTTTGGATAAAAGCGTCTGCTAAATGGCATATTATTATTATTATGGTACAGAACCATAGCTTGCTGTTCCTCTTGTACAGAACCATAGCTTGCTGTTCCTCTTGTACAGAACCATAGCTTGCTGTTCCTCTTGTACAGAACCATAGCTTGCTGTTCCTCTTGTACAGAACCATAGCTTGCTGTTTCTCTTGTACAGAACCATAGCTTGCTGTTCCTCTTGTACAGAACCATAGCTTGCTGTTTCTCTTGTACAGAACCATAGCTTGCTGGTCCTCCTCTTGTACAGAACCATAGCTTGCTGTTCCTCTTGTACAGAACCATAGCTTGCTGTTCCTCTTGTACAGAACCATAGCTTGCTGTTCCTCTTGTACAGAACCATAGCTTGCTGTTCCTCTCGTACAGAACTATAGCTTGCTGGTCCTGGTTCACTGCAAGGCAAACCCCGTAAGCTGATAGTAAACATCATCAGTATTGTGTGTTTTTATGATGGAGCTCACAGCTCCTGTCATTACCTGATGAGCTCAGACGTCAATTCAACGTATATTCCACGTTAACGTAATTTCATTGAAATGACGTGGAAACGTTGATTCAACCAGTGTGTGCCCAGTGGGTAGGTAATGCTCGGAGCCTAAGATTTTCACTGTACCCTGCAAACACACCTGCAACCCCTGTAAATGTGACTATTAAACACTCTGAATTTGAATCTTAATGGAGATGAGCCTGCAGGTGTCAACTGTTTCCCACAAATAATCCATTCCATTCAGGATCAATTTCCACATATGGGTGGCAGGGTGTAGAGCACCACTCTCTCTATCCACCTCCCCCCTCTCTCTCTCTCTCTGTCTCGCTCCCTCTCTCGACTGTTCCGAGAGCGACTTACAGTTGACAGTTGATGTTGGCAAGACAAGTGGCTTCTCTCTTCTTCTTTTTCACCCAGTTCAATTACATTTTACATTTTAGTCATTTAGCAGACACTCTTATCCAGAGCGACTTACAGTTAGTGAGTGCATACATTTTCCATACAATTCAAAGTTGCATTCAAACTGATGGGCATCTATACAGTTAAACATACTTTACTGATTGTAACAAGCTTATGAAATGTATGTTCATGAATGTTACACATTTGCAGGCAGCAGTGGCTTGCTAGAGATGTATGCAGCACGTGACTGTTCGTTAATATGAGGAGCATCTGACATCTGAGATTAATGCTGTGGCTGTTGCTGCACTCTGGTGGTGGGAATAGGAATTACAGCCTTTGAAAGATTTCAACACCAGTTAGTCTGTTTGTTCCAATGATTATGTAACTAACCTAAGTAACCTTGCAAATTACATTTCATGTCTCTGCTAGTTAGCTCTATATTTGTGGTTGATTTATATTCCAACTAAGCAGTTCCGATATGCAGTATTTGGATATTTGTGAGGTAGTCCCAGAAAACAAAGGAGTTGATTCATGCAACAGCAACAACATTTTCATGTTGAAAACATCTTACCACAATACAAACATTACTGAGACTGTCCTATTTCACAGTGTCAAACACATTTCTGTACCATCTAGGGCAGGTAGCCTAGCGGTTAAGAGCATTTGACCAGTAATCAAAATGTCACTGGTTTGAATCCCTGAGCCGGCAAGATGGAAAAATCTGTTGTTCTGCCCTTGAGCAAGGCAGTTAACACCTAACAACAACTGCTCCCTGGGTGCTGATGATTTTGATTAAGGCAGCCCCCTGCACATCTCTGATTCAGAGGGGTTGGGTTAAATGTGGAAGACACATTTCATTTGAATGCATTCAATTGTGCCACTGACTAGGTATCCCCTTTCCCTTGAGAGAAACGAATAGAATGAGAAGAGAGATTTTCTCTTTAAAGCCCAATCCCAACTTTTGACCTATCCAACACCTATGCCTATAGAATCATTAAGTGTGTCAGTGTCGGGGATAGGGGTCTATTTGGGATTAGGTGTGACTGTCCTGGCCCCTTCTCTGTGTCCCTTCCCAGGAGAAGCAGGAGGAGTTGGATGAGCTGAACAAGGAGTTGAGGCAGTGTAACCTGCAGCAGTTCATCCAGCAGGCGGGAGTCGTGCCGGCACACACACACTCACGCACAGACCTCAGCGACCAGCTGGACCAGCTAGAACTGGCTCACCTGCTACAGGAAGGATACAGGAACGGAGGTACGGATCCACACAACCACACACACACACACTCAGATGATTGCTCATCTTAAACCTCCATCTCTCTCTCCACCAGGACTGGGCCTGCTCCCCTCAGAGTCGCCTCCCCGCCCCACAGCCAAGCAGTTCCTGGGACACCCCCGCAACCTGCAGAACCCGCTGGTGTCCAGCCTCAACCCCGAGGGTGTGTATGTTTGACACTCTACCTGCCGCTACCCCACACTGTCCCACTCCGCCCTTCCCTACTGCCCCGGCTTGACTTTTTGGCGGCCACACCCCTCTGTTCTGGTACTAAGGGTGGAGGTCCCCGCATGGAGCCCCAAACCCCCTCCCTGCCCCCGACGGTTTCCCTTAACAACCTTCTTCTATCCTCTGACTGCCCCTTACGCCTTTAATGCTATCTGATTCTCTGATCATTCTGGTTATCTGTTATATTGGTCCGTCTACAATCATGTTATTCAACTCTGCTTTGCTAACATCTTACTCAGATGCACATCTCCCCTCCATCTTCTCTCTCTGTTTCTTCCCAACCGCTCTCTCTTTCCCTTACTTCTGTCTCTCTCTCTCAATCCCCACTCTCTCTAGCTCTGTTTCCGTCAGGCTCTCTCTCTACCCTCCCTTGCTCTCCCTCTCCCTCTCTCTCTCTCTGTGTGTGTGTGTTGTGGACTAACAGTAGCTCTGACTCCTACTGCTCCCTTTACTGCAGCTGTACTGGGACACCCAGGCAGGTGATGTAGCTGTGAGTTCTTCATGATTCCCCACAGTATGTCACTGTGTCCCCTCCCCCAGTCAGTCCAGCGATGCAGGGTGTCTCTCCACCCTCAGAACAACAGGCCTATTCTCTACAGACAGCTGTGTCTCAACACAACCACAATGTTACACTGTCACCACTCTATTTCTGTATAAAAGAGTGGGCCTCATTTGAATGCAAAAATACAATTTTTTGCTGCTTACAATTGATAAATGAGGCTCAATGAATGACCATTCTGACTGTAGTGTAAAATAAAATTGTGTTTGATTATTGTGTCAGAGAGGCTTTTATGTCTCTGTTTGGGAGATTACTTCCATATTGCCTTGTATGTTGGTGACCTTTGACTTCCAAAGAGAGAGAGAGAGCCTGACCTCAGAGCTCTGTAAGGTGTATTGCACAGTCCATTCTCTCCCCTGTGTGAGGTCATGAACAATTTAAACATGCATCCTTCCTTCCTTCCTTCCATGACGTAATCTCTGATCCAACTTGATTGGATAGGGTAAAGTAATATTTCAGATTAGTCATTACTTCTAAGGACAGAGAATGGAACAATGCATTTCAGAAGTACTGATAAAGGGCCACAAACTTAGTATGTGGGATGTTGGGTTTCCTCCTAACTGGTTGGAATGGGTTTCCCCGGTGTGTGTGCTCTCTCCCTCCTCCTTTGGACTGTTTCACTGGCTTTAATGGGGAAATAGAAGTAGCATGCTTGAGGTAGAAGTTGCCCCTCACCACAGATCTAGGATCAGATGTCCCTATGACCCAATCCATTAGGTAGTTAAATAATTATCTGAATCAGACTCTGAATCAATGGTTAGGGCCAACTTCTACCCACTACCAGGGCATGCTTTACTATCTCTATCTATCAAGCTCTCCTTCCGCCTTAACAAGAAAATTGGTTTCGAGAAAAGTGTTTTCCAAACCAAACCAAATGAATGGAGACATCATCCCCACTTATTTTTGTGTATCTTGCAGTCGTGACATCCAGAGAATCATCATGGAGATAAAACAAGGGACGGCAGGGCCAAGGAGTTGTTCACTGTTCAGTTAAAGGGATAGTTAACCCAAATTACAAAGTTACACAAGGGTTTCCTTACCCTGTAAGCAGTCGATGGACAAGGTATGACAGCAATCCATGCTTTGGTTTAGATTCCCTGGTACTGTTTCCACATACAAACGCTTTAGCATTTGTGGCAAAAATCTCATTCAAGTCATGGGACCGATATTGGCATTTTTTTGCGCATCATGTCCATATCATCCAAAAGTATCTAAAATTGATTGTGAAGCTCAACAAAGTCACTTATAGATGTTTTCAACATGATGCGCGAAAAATGCTAATATCGGTCTCATGACTTTAATGGGATTTGTGGCACAAATGCTAAAACGTTAGCATGTGGAAACAGTGCCAGGAACACTAAACCAATGCATGGATTGCTGTCATGCATTGTCTATAGACTGCTTACAGGGTAAGGAAACCAATATGTAATTTAGTAATTTGGGTGAACTATCTCTTTAATGTCACCACCACATATTCTATTTAACCCCTGTCTGTCTTTATAACTACTGTCTGTCAATATTATTATCCAGATTACCACATATACTACAGTGGAAGCTGCTGAGGGGAGGACGGCTCATAATAATGGCTGGAATGAAGTCAATGGAATGGCATCAAACACATCAAACACGTGGTTTTCATATGGTTGATACCTTTCCATTGACTTCTAGAAATGATTATGAGCCGTCCTCCCCTCAGCAGCCTCCACTGATATACTATATACATACTGTATATACTACATAAATATATTTACAGCATTTGGCTACTGTATACTGTATGAAGTACGATACATAGTACCTATGTATGAAATGTAAAATAATTTAGGAAACCTTTTACCTAGAGAATTATTACTTTGTGTATTTAAATATAATAAAAGATGGTGCGTTATGTTTGAGATAATCTGGCTGTTGTTGTTGTTGTGTTTTGAATGAATGAAAATGTTCAAGCCTCTCCAAGACATCTTTGAAGAATTGAAGAAACCACATCATATTTGCAGATGTACTTGCATATATAGGCCTGGTTTAGTGATGCAATAGGATATTGCAAGGATGGGCCGCTGTTGGGAATGTCCAACTCTGAATATTTCACATGCTAGTGCATAAAGCTGACTGAAAACTCAAGTCGCTCTTTCTATGAGGCACATTTCAATCAATCAATTTTATTTTATATAGCCCTTCATACATTAGCTAATATCTCGAAGTGCTGTACAGACACCCAGCCTAAAACCCCAAACAGCTAGTAATGCAGGTGTAGAAGCACGGTGGCTAGGAAAAACTCCCTAGAAAGGCCAAAACCTAGGAAGAAACCTAGAGAGGAACCAGGCTATGAGGGGTGGCCAGTCCTCTTCTGGCTGTGCCGGGTGGAGATTATAACAGAACCATGCCAAGATGTTCAAAAATGTTCATAAGTGACAAGCATGGTCAAATAATAATCAGGAATAAATCTCAGTTGGCTTTTCATAGCCGATCATTAAGAGTTGAAAACAGCAGGTCTGGGACAGGTAGGGGTTCCATAACCGCAGGCAGAACAGTTAAAACTGGAATAGTAGCAAGGCCAGGCGGACTGGGGACAGCAAGGAGTCACCACGGCCGGTAGTCCCGACGTATGGTCCTAGGGCTCAGGTCTCTCAGTTGGCTTTTCATAGCCGATCATTAAGAGTTGAAAACAGCAGGTCTGGGACAGGTAGGGGTTTCGTAACCGCAGGCAGAACAGTTGAAACTGGAATAGCAGCAAGGCCAGGCGGACTGGGGACAGCAAGGTGTCAGCATGCCCGGTAGTCCTGACGTATGGTCCTAGGGCTCAGGTTCTCAGATTATACATTATACATTTATTATAGGTATTGATAGATTAATAACAGCTGCTATAAGAAGCTGTTTTGAATGGTTACTGCAAGTCTTCCAATGCATTGTGAGTGACAGAAAGCACAATAAATACATTACACACAGGTGGCTCATACAGTCTGTTACCAAAATGTCTCCCCTGCTGCGGGGGGGTGGGTGATATAATACAGTAGACATACAGTATGTGTGACCTAGCACCGACTGCTATGGAGAGTACTATGCTATGCTGACATGTCCACTCACAAGATGGCTGAACATACACATTTAATGCACGCTAATTCTCTACTCAGGTGCTTCTTCATACCATATACTCACCTCTTCTCTCATCTCAACCACAGTGACTTTCCATGGTAATTGAACATGGAAAATAAAAAGGAACTTATTCAAAAAGCAAACATAACAAGAGTGCATAACTAGGAACAATGACAGTACAATCTAGTTTTAACAGACTATGCAAACTATCAAAAATGCTAAAGCAATCTATCCAAACCTTTATGATAAGTAGACCTGGTCCTGATAGTGTATTTAGCAGACTAGATAGCAATGAAAAGTCAAATGTCTATTCACAGTTTGCTGCTCTGTAATGAATCTTGTTAGGGATGTCACCACTACAGTAAGTGATATCATAAACAGTGAGCAGACCCACTTCTCTCTAGACCCACGTCAGATGACCCAGTCCCACCGTTCTCCCTCTCTCTGTGTTTACCTGTGTAAACATGGTGGCTGTCTGATGGAATGAGTGACATGAACCACCACTGTCCTGAAACAAACTCTGCTTAGCTGCTCCACTGCTCTGTAAATATTTGTCCTTGTTACCACTTGTTAGGAATCCCAAGAAAAGCACATAAGAACATTCCTCTTCCCTTTACATACTGAATCTGCACCCATATATTTATGTATTTTTTCCACCCTTCAATAGTTGTCTAATGACTTTGTCTATGTCAGGCATTTCTCCAAATGCCTGTTGTAACCCTTACCTCTGTTGGTTGGGGGAGTAGCTGAGGCGCATACACCACCGTTCAAAAGTTTGTGGTCACTTAGAAATGTCCTTGTTTTCCATGAAAACATACATGAAATGAGTTTGAATAGGAAATATAGCAAAATGAATAGGAAATGTAGTCATTGACAAGGTTAGAAATAATGATTTTTAATAGAAATAATAATTGTGTCCTTCAAACTTTGCTTTCGTCAAAGAATCCTCCATTTGCAGCCATTACAGCCTTGCAGATCTTTGGCATTCTAGTTGTCAATTTGTTGAGGTATTCTGAAGAGATTTCACCCCATGCTTCCTGAAGCACCTCCCACAAGTTGGATTGGCTTGATGGGCACTTCTTACGTACCATACGGTCAAGCTGCTCCCACAACAGCTCAATAGGGTTGAGATCCGGTGACTGTGCTGGTCACTCCATTATAGACAGAATACCAGCTGACTGCTTCTTCCCTAAATAGTTATTGCATAGTTTGGAGCTGTGCTTTGGGTCATTGTCCTGTTGTAGGAGGAAATTGGCTCCAATCAAGCGCCGTCCACAGGGTATGGCATGGCGTTGCAAAATGAAGTGATAGCCTTCCTTCTTCAAAATTCATTTTACCCTGTACAAATCTCCCACTTTAACACCACCAAAGCACCCCCAGACCATCACATTGCCTCCACCATGCTTGGCAGATGGCATCAAGCACTCCTCCAGCATCTTTTCATTTGGTCTGCGTCTCACAAATGTTCTTCTTTGTGATCCGAACACCTCAAACTTCGATTTGTCTGTCCATAACACTTTTTTCCAATCTTCCTCTGTCCAGTGTCTGTGTTCTTTTGCCCATCTTAATCTTTTCTTTTTATTGGCCAGTCTGAGATATGGCTTTTTCTTTGCAACTCTGCCTAGAAGGTCAGCATCCCGAAGTCGCCTCTTCACTGTTGACGTTGAGACTGGTGTTTTGCGGGTACTATTTAATGAAGCTGCCAGTTGAGCACCTGTGAGGCATCTGTTTCTCAAACTAGACACTCTAATGTATTTGTCCTCTTGCTCAGTTGTGCACCGGGGCCTCCCACGCCTCTTTCTATTCTGGTTAGAGCCACTTTGCGCTGTTCTGTGGAGGGAGTAGTACACAGCGTTGTACGAGATCTTCAGTTTCTTGGCAATTTCTCGCATGGAATAGCCTTCATTTCTCAGAACAAGAATAGACTGACGAGTTTCAGAAGAAAGTTATTTGTTTCTGGCCATTTTGAGCCTGTAATCCAACCCACAATTGCTGATGCTCCAGATACTCAACTAGTCTCAAGAAGGCCAGTTGTATTGCTTCTTTAATCAGCACAACAGTTTTCAGCTGTGCTAACATAATTGCAAAAGGGTTTTCTAACGATCAATTAGCCTTTTAAAATGATAAACTTGGATTAGCAAACACAACGTGCCATTGGAACACAGGACTGATGGTTGCTGATAATGGGCCTCTGTACGCCTATGTAGATATTCCATTAACAATCAGCCGTTTCCAGCTACAATAGCCATTTACAACATTAACAATGTCTACACTGTATTTCTGATCAATTTGATGTTATTTTAATGGAGAATTTTTACAAATGTTCTTTCAAAAACAAGGACATTTCTAAGTGACCCCAAACTTTTGAACGGTAGTGTATGTTTGTCAGAGCTACTTGAAAGTGCAAGACGGTTTTGATATTAAGATTAATTATGTGGAATTGGATTATGGTGATAAGATCAGGACATGTCTGGCTTAGCTGGGATAGATAAGCACCAAATCCCTGCAGTTCCCATAGTCTAGAGAGAGCGAGAGGGAGAGACCCCACAGAGCCCCAGGACAGCAACACAATTAGACCCAACCAAGTCATGAGAAAACAAAAACATAATTACTTGACACATTGGAAAGAATTTACAAAAAACTGAGCAAACTAGAATGCTATTTGGTCCTAAACAGAGAGTACACAGTGGCATAATACCTGACCACTGTGACTGACCCAAAATTAAGGAAATCTTTGACTATGTACAGACTCAGTGAGCATAGCCTTGCTATTGAGAAAGGCCGCCGTAGGCAGACCTGGCTCTCAAGAGAAGACAGACTATGTGCACACTGCCCACAAACTTAGGTGGAAACTGAGCTGCACTTCCTAACTTCCTGCCAAATGTATGACCATATTAGAGACACATACTTCCCTCAGATTACACAGACCCACAAAGAGTTCAAAAACAAATCCAATTTTGATAAACTCCCATATCTATTGGGTGAAATACCACAGTGTGCAATCACAGCAGCAAGATTTGTGACCTGTTGCCACAAGAAAAGGGCAACCAATGAAGAACAAACACCATTGTAAATACAACCTATATTTATGTTTATTTATTTTCCTTTTTGTACTTTAACTATTTGCACATCATTACAACACTGTATATATATACATAATATGATACTTGAAATGTCTTTATTCTTTTGGAACTTTTGTGAGTGTAATGTTTACTGTTAAATCTTTCTTGTTTATTTCACTTTTGTTTATTATCTATTTCACTTGCTTTGGCAATGTAAACATTGGGGGGGGGGGGGGAGTAGGGAGAGAAAGCGAGAGAAGTAGGAAGAGAAAGGAGAGAGGGGGACAGTTCTCTGATCTGGTATGACTTCACTAAACTGCACCTGGGAAAGGGAAGCTCACACACACTCACTGAGCTGTTGCAGGGTCACACAGACATGAGCATGCAGTGGAAGGGGAACACTAAACGCTAATGTCGTGTGATAGTCTCATGGGAAGTTAAGAGAGATGTGGAAAAAAACAAATACCAAAACACAGACTGAGTAAAATTGATGTTTTCCTATTGGGGATTATCACACTGGAAGGCCTTCCAGTTCAGGAGCTGTTTAATCACATCCAGTTAGTCTGTAATCTTTGGAAACGTCCCCTTTGTGGCCTGTACAGACATAACAGTCACACAGGGACTACTTCTCTCACACACAAACACACACAACCTCACCCACTCAAAATCAAACCCTGAGGAAAGCAATCTCAAACAGTAGAACATTAACAGATTATGATGGGTTGGCAGTGTCTACCTGATGAGGGCATTATGTTTGCTCACAGATACAATACCACTCAACATGGATCCTCTCTCACCTTATCTGTTTAGTATGGTTCAGCAAGAGGCAGGTGAAACCTTTGCCTTTTAGATATGAAAACTTGATAAAAACGAGCTTAACCAGACAGATCAATATGTATCTAGACAGGAAGTGGGTTGGAAGTCATGGCATGGCATTGAATGTTGTTATCACTAGAAAGAGAGGGGGCCCTGTCCAAAAACAGACTTACTTGTGTAGATCTGAAAGGATTGGATAGGTATAAGCCCTATGATGGTAGCTCCACTTTTGCCATATTGCTTATACCAATCCAATCATTTCAGATTTACAGTACACATGTGCCTGGGTCTAAGAGGTAGGAGGCTAGAGGCTGTTTGTAGCCGGGGCCTGAATGTTCTGGATATAGCCCTGTTGCCTGCATGCCTGCCTGTTGATGGGGTGGTGCCGTGAGTATTTGCACATTCACATCATGCTGAGTAAGCAACAGTTAATGAGTCTGACTTACACCACTTACTTATCTATCTACTGGGTGTCACTCTGAGTCATCCAGGAGGCAATAAACTCAAAACTGAAACAACACAAGAGCTTTTAACTGTACAGTAAGAAGGAAATAAATATACTTGAGGCCACATGATTTCAATAGAAAGTTTACTTTTTTCCCATAGGGACACATTGTCAAGCCAATTGTTTTGGAACTGAGTATACATAGTTACATACATTGATACAAGTATCTATGCTAATTAACGAAATACACATAAAAGTCAACTAAGGCAATGCCAAAGAACAACTCACCACCAGTAGTCCCAGTAGATGGCATGAAAGGTCTATAGGATGGCAGGTCCATAGTAAGCCTAATGTAAAGGCCTCTGAATTACAGCCTGTATAGAGATAGTGTACTAGGATATAATACAGTACTCAGAAAGGCCACAAGGAGGGCAGTAATGCTAATAAGCGTCAGATAGCACAAGATGTACAGCTACAGATATACGTTACATTTAGAGAAAGTCTGTCTGGACAGGGCCGTTCCCACGACAGCAGGAGGGGCAGAGAAGTCTCCCTAAAACCAGGTTAGCCGCTGTCACACGCACAGTGGAATTGGGATAGGCACAATGTACGTTAGTCAGTGGCTTACCTGATTTCAGATTTGTAAGATATCCTACTAAATGCTACCATGAGGTGCTGAGGGGGGAAAAACATGGTTGATTATTATACAGTAATAATACAATAATAGCATAATAATAATAATAATAATAATAATAATAATATTCTAATTGTACATCTTATTTGATATCAACATGGCATGCAAATATAAACTTAATTGTGGCCTTAGGAATTTGGCAGAGCAGTTGCCTAAATAGTGTGCATCCAAATGCTGAAAAATAACATTGGGATTCAAAAAATGTAAAACTATATGGCAGTCATAGTTGGCTTGGCAGGCTCATCTTTGGCATATTCATCTGAATTCTCAATATATTTAGGTTGTAAAATATTTAGCATGGTTCTCTTTTAATCTTATCAGTCAAAATTGCAATATGATTAACACAAGTATTTCATTCTACAACATAGGCCTATAACACAGCATCATACAACCTGTGAAATATCGCATCTAGCTATTTGAAAAACATTTTGAAAATATTCTCATTATGAACAGAATACAAAATGACACCAGATAAGAATATACAGTACAGCCTACTCACCAATCTCCCAAGTTTTATTTTGAACAGTCATTTGTAAGAGAAAATAACTCCAATAGCTCTGATGAGTGCTACACTTGAATGCATGCAAACACTGTAACTGTTTTCTCAAAAAGGTAAAATATGTCATTAAAGTTAGGTGCATTTAAAGAACAGCAGTTGAGGCTACACCAACACAGAAGTTCAGTCCACTTGCTCAACCCCAACCATGCCCACTCCCCTGCATCTGCAACCTGACCTGCATATGCAAATCATACATATATTGGCGTCTCGTAAAGCCAGTGGGCTGTCATATTCCTACTGTACAGCCCGTCCAATAGACAACCATCGAATTACAGCTCCAAGGGGTGTGCTTAACACCACCAATGGGTTTGGTAGATTTCCCTGAGTTATAGTTGGGGTGCGGCGCGTTCATTTCTGCACGTCTTACATTAGGAATGAACCATTTTCACCGCATAGATTTCCTGCAATCGGCAACATTAATCAGAAATGCGTTCACGACAAGATTCCACCCAGTCTAAATCGGGCGAACTGTGATGTAACATTGGTCACGGGAGTCAAGGGACGTGTATTTAACCCGTTTTGAGAAAGACCGCTCTACCCGTTCTACTGCTGAAAGTGGTTGAACTCTGTTCGCTTATGTACGGCGTTGCCATGAGGCGAGTGTGGTTGTGCACGTACAAAGGATTCTGCTGCATGACAGTAGTGGAAGTCAGAACGAGAGAGCGCGAATGACACAGACTGTATAATCTGGACTAATGTGGTAGTGCAATCATGAAGTATTCAAGGCGCGTTACGGAGCATCTTCAAATCAAATCAAATTATATTTGCCACATGCGCCGAATACAACAGGTGTAGACCTTACAGTGAAATGCTTACTTACAAGCCCTTAACCAACAATGCAGTTTTAAGAAAAATAAGTGTTAAGTCAAAAATAGATAAGTAAAAAATACAAATAAAAAATAATTAAAGAGCAGCAGTAAAATAAAATAACAGTAGAGAGGCTATATACAGGGGGTCTTAAATTACAGGGGGTCTTACATTATTTAGAAGTCCTGTAAGACGCAAAGTGCAATGTCAGATACAATTGCCAGACACTCAATACCATTATTTAATACACGTTTTAAACAGATTGATACTCACATTTTGCTGATAGATTATATTAAATATCAAAAGTAACATGCTATAGCAGTTAGTCTAGTTTGCCTTGAGTGACGGTGGGCAATGCGTAAAACTGTTCAAAATGTGAACTTTTGACCGCGACGGGTTGGCTGGTGTCAAAGCTCACCAACAATCTAATTTTGTCGCCCCCATATATATATATAAACATATTTAAATAGTGCTGTGTGTGTCTGAAGCTTTATTGATACTGGCGCGCAGGTTCAACAACATTACCAAGTGACCTTTTTGAACTCGAAGCCAGAGCTATCAACATCAAAGGAACGGAATCTTGTCTGGTCGAAAATGCCAGACCATACCATTTACTTGATTGGATACAATCGGATACAGTGGGGACAAATTCTCCCACGATACAAAGCAACAATAAAGCAGGAATTTCTTACGCTTTAGCCTGTTATGTAACAGGCCCATCCAGGTCATGCGTCATCTTTACATAAACCAGCAGAGGGCGGCAGAGCCACATAGTATGTAGGCAACCGGTATGCCCATTATTAGTCTTATGATCAGTCCGGCTACACACACATAGCTACAGTAAAGTTGTACTATTTTTTAAAAGATTGGATGGCATGGGTAACCTATAAACTAGCTAGCCTAATAGGCAGCATAATGGTTAGCATAGGCAGTGGCATAGCGCAGTTTCGCGGGGCCGGAAGGACCGAGCAAAAAAATGTTAGTTTTAAAGCTAATTTCCTGTCATTAAAAAAACAAATCATGGCTTATGACATGCCCTTGCGGTGGCTGCACAGCTGTGTGCTATGTCAGTGAACTTAGTCACTGCAGTTTGAAATTGCCAAAAGACTGGGGGAAAAACTAGGGGTGAATCCTGAGTCTAATTGGCTTGATCTCCTTCATCATTTCCTTCATCTAGGCTTGGAAGAATTTGTATAAAATAGTTTGAACCAAACCTGCGTTATCTGACGAAGATGCTTTCACCTATCCAACCTAGATTGGTCTGCCACTCTACATTGCCTACTTAAATTCTGACATTTTGACGTTTCTACCGCCCCCTATATGCCAAAAGAACAGACGAAATCAGAATATACTTCATAAAAATGTGTATCAAATGGCATACATTGTATCAAATAGTGATTGAATGGATACATTTCAGGTACACCGTATATGAGTGTTACAGTGATTTGAGTGCATTTGGCTGGGTGTGGAGGGTAATGAGAAGGCCGATGTGGTGGCTAAGAGTTATGTGAGGAGAGAGGGAGTAGATATTCAGGCCCCGCTGGGATGCAGCGAAGTCAAGTCCTTGAGCCGGGCAAAAGGGCTCGATCTTTGGCAAAGGGAGTGGGATGCTAGTAGTCAAAGGAGGCTATTGTATCGACTGCACCGGTCAGTAAAGGAAGAGATGTGATGTAGGAGAGAGAAAGTTGTGTGGAATAGACTAGGGTCTATTCCACACAACAGGTCTGTGTGATGAGTGCATAGCGGAGGAAACGGTGGAAAATGTGTTGACATTTTGTGAACTGTATGATGTAGATAGGAAGAGATTGTGTGAAGGGGTTAGAGAGGCTGGTTGGGGTTTGGGTGGTGTAGTGAGAGGAGGAACAGGAATAATGAAGATAATTTCATGTGGTCCTCTGTAGCTCAATTGGTAGAGCATGGCGCTTGTAACGCCAGGGTAGTGGGTTCGATCCCCGGGACAACCCATACGTAAAAATGTATGCACACATGACTGTAAGTCGCTTTGGATAAAAGCGTCTGCTAAATGGCATATTATTATTATTATATTATTGGGCTCACAGTCCAGTACAGTAGGCGGCGGTGTATGCACCTTCAAAGTTGGATGCGATCCGCCAACCCAATCCCAAAGAAGAAGAATAAGAAGAGTGCGTTCGGCCATTTCCGTCACTCCAGCCGGCGGTGTCACTCAACAAAAATCGTGGACTGACAAATTACTCCAAACATGTCACTCACAACCGTTTAGGGTAGGTGTAAAAACACTTTGCACGTTCGAAGTAAACATTAACGTATGCCTGAATAATTAGCAATTGTACATTTATCAACATGAATGTCGCATGCACCGAACATAACGAGCTTGCAAGTTATATTTAGACTCAAGCTAATAATGGTAGCTAGCTAGCAGGCGAACGTTAGCAGGCTATTCTCCAAAAACAATGCAGCTAGCTAGCTAACATGCATTGGTTGCATAGCTAGCTAAGAATATTCCATAACTTGCATGTTTTCTTTGCAATAAGGTAACTAGCTAGGTAACAAAAGCTTATTTAAAAGTTAACCTAGTAACAACAGGCAACTCTTAGCGAGCATGTATGCACAGCAGTACATCACCACAGTCGCGCAGCGTGTTTGTTGTTATTGAGGAAACTGAAGCAACAGTTGTTAGCTAGTTAAGCTAAACAGCTACTAAAATCTAGCCATCTAATCTACGAAAACGAGAACTTGGTATACATTTTTACTTCGTTTGTCTGTCTATTGTGCTTGTTATATGGCTGGCAGACTTTAACCTTTGTGTTAAGTCTCTTGTCAATGGACTAGCTAACTGTCCACTTCAAGTGGCACTTGACTTGTGACATGCTACCTAGTTTTCATATAGCTCCTTCATGAGGTGCTAATCTGATATTTCTACAAGCGTTCTTGTTTGTAGCAGGTGTCAACACTGAGTACACAGGAAAGCTTTGTTTGCGCATGGACCAGGTGAAAAGTTGTGGCACTCATTTAAATGTAATGTATTTTCCAGCTACTGACAATTCATAAGTCTCACTTAAGCAGAGCCTTTGGGATTTAGCTAGAGATTGGTGCTGGAGGCTCTCTGATGTTCAGCCATGGACGAAGAGGACAGCCAGGATGAGCTGATCAACCGGAATGCCACCCACGGAAAAGGGAAAAGGCCAGCATTGTGGGCAATCTCAGGTATGGGCTCATATCCCCACATTTTATGACCCCCTCAAATCTTCCAATACTACTATTGGAAAGATTAGGAGAACTAACTTTGTAAGGCTGTACATTTCTTTGTCAACATCCAGATGAAGACTCAGATGAAGTTGGGGAGGAATCGGAGGAGGTAGCTTCTGACAGTGGTGAGGATGAGGAGGAGGAGGAAGAACACCTTGATGGAGAGGGAGAAGAGGAGGATGACAGTGATGGTGAGGTTATGGAGATGTAGGCCACTGTACTCATAGGAAATAATCGGTAATGGTCCATGATACACTTTTAGTACCCAAGGTATAGACCCACCACTTGAGTTTCATAACCTCTGATCAAACAACATACTTGTTCCTCAGATGAAGAAGAGGAGGATGCTGTGAAGGCGGTGGGGGGAGCGTCGGCTGACTTGGCAGGTCTGAGCTCAGACGAGGACACTGAGAAATGCCCCATCTGCCTCAACTCTTTCCACAGCCAGCCTGTGGCCACGCCAGAGAGCTGCAAGCACTACTTCTGCCTCGACTGCATCCTTGAGTGGTCCAAGGTGGGTGGGTGACATCAGAGGGGGCAAGAAGAGAGGTCAAGGCATCAAAGCCTTTTACTCACTTCGGTGTTCGTACAGACTCAAAATGATGATATTGTTGGGAGGAACTAGAAGACACTAACCTGTCAAATTGATGAGCGTCACTGAAACTATGGACAGTAGACACCACACCTCAGCTTTCACTTTCAATCCTATAAACTGAGGTTTTGTTAAGACAGACAGTCATGAAATGTTAGTGTGTCCGAATGTTGTACTTCCAAGCATGTTTTTGTTCTTTCCTCAGAATGCAAACTCCTGTCCTGTGGACAGAATAGTCTTCAATAACATCTACCTGAGAAAATGTTATGGCGGGAAAGTGCAGAAAATGGTGAGTTAAAAAAGTTAAGACTTTCTCTAGTTGAATATGTCGTATATTTGCCTTTTTTGGTCATGATTTAATGTTGTGAATGTGTTGGGTGGGGTGGGGGGGTGTCTTTGAGAGGTAGAGAAGTAGCTACTACAGATGGCATGTGTATTCCTCATGAAGGGTGTTTGATTTATTTTGTGGCAAAGAACATTAGGGTCCAAACATTGTGTATCCAAATATGGATAATGCATGGGAGCTGCAGACAGTCACTTTCCTTTCATTGCTCTATGTGCGTGTTGTGATGGTTGAGTGCAGATCACAGTGCAGAAGCCAGTGAAGGAGGGCCAGGAGGAGGTGATAGACCTGGAGCTGGAACAGACCAGCTGTGAGGTGTGTGGGGGGAGCGACCGTGAAGACCGCCTGCTGCTCTGTGACGGCTGTGATGCAGGGTGAGACACAAGCTAAACACACCACCTGATCTTTCTTGGATTTGTCCTGATTAACCATGCATTCCTGATTGTATGACATCTGGAAAATCAGAATATATTTATCTCCATCTGGTCATTAAAATGAACCCTTTTGCCTTTCCCCCTGGTTTTCTATTATGTTCTGATCATATCCATGTTAATCCCTAATTCCTAACCCTTCATTTCTGTGCACCATGGAAGGTACCACATGGAGTGCCTGACCCCCCCGCTAGATGCTGTCCCTGTGGAGGAATGGTTCTGCCCAGAGTGTCAAGCCATCAACCGCCATTCAAGTAATCATACTCAGTACTATTGAGTCATTACGTCTTCCTCTGAGAAAAAAGTTTACAATGCTCTTTGCAGAAAGCAGTAGTACAGGTATTGTACAGTACAGGTACAGTACCAGTCAAAAGTTTGGACACACGTACTCATTCCAGGGTTTTTCTTTATTTTTACTATTTTCTACATTGTAGAATAATAGTGAAGACATCAAAACTATAAAATAACACATATGGAGTCATGTAGTAACCCAAAAAGTGTTAAACAAATCAAAATATATTTGTTATTCTTCAAATAGCCACCCTTTGCCTTGATGACAGCTTTGCACACTCTTGGCATTCTCTCAACCAGCTTCACCTGGAATGCTTTTCCAACAGTCTTGAAGGAGTTCCCACATATGCTGAGCACTTGTTGGCTGCTTTTCCTTCACTCTGCGGTCCGACTCATCCTAAACCATCTCAATTGGGTTGAGATCGGGGGATTGTGGAGGCCAGGTCATCTGATGCAGCACTCCATCACTCTCCTTCTTGGTAAAATAGCCTGGAGGTGTGTTGGGTCATTGTTCTGTTGAAAAACAAGTGATAGTCCCACTAAGCGCAAACCAGATGGGATGGCGTATCGCTGCAGAATGCTGTGGTAGCCATGCTGGTTAAGTGTGCCTTGAATTCTAAATAAATCACAGACAGTGTCACTAGCAAAACACCTCCTCCTCCGTGCTTTACGGTGGGAAATACACATGCGGAGATCATCCGTTCACCCACACCGCGTCTCACAAAGACACGGTGGTTGAAACAAAAAATCTCCAATTTGGACTCCAGACCAAAGGACACATTTCCACTAGTCTATTGTCCATTGCTCGGGTTTCTTGGCCCAAGCAAGTCTCTTCTTCTTATTGGTGTACTTTAGTAGTGATTTCTTTGCAGCAATTTGACCATGAAGGCCTGATTCACACAGTCTCCTCCTCCTTACTTGAACTCTGTGAAGGATTTATTTGGGCTGCAGTTTCTGAGGCTGGTCACTAATGAACTTATCCTCTGCAGCAGCGGTAACTCTGGGTCTTCCATTCCTGTGGCGGTCCTCATTACATTTATATTTACGTCATTTAGCAGACGCTCTTATCCAGAGCGACTTACAAATTGGTGCATTCACCTTATAGCCAGTGGGATAACCACTTTACAATATGTTTTTTTTTTCTTTCTTTGGGGTGGGGTAAGTGGGGGGTAGAAGGATTACTTTATCCTATCCCAGGTATTCCTTAAAGAGGTGGGGTTTCAAGTGTCTCCGGAAGGTGGTGAGTGACTCCGCTCTCCTGGCGTCGTGAGGGAGCTTGTTCCACCATTGGGGTGCCAGAGCAGCGAACAGTTTTGACTGGGCTGAGCGGGAACTGTGCTTCCGCAGAGGTAGGGGGGCCAGCAGGCCAGAGGTGGATGAACGCAATGCCCTCGTTTGGGTGTAGGGACTGATCAGAGCCTGAAGGTACAGAGGTGTTGTTCCCCTCACAGCTCCGTAGGCAAGCACCATGGTCTTGTAGCAGATGAGAGAAAAGAAAGAAGGGATACTGGTCTGTAGTTGTTGACATCGGAGGGATCGAGTGTAGGTTTTTTGAGAAGGGGTGCAACTCTCGCTCTCTTGAAGAAGGAAGGGACATAGCCAGCGGTCAAGGATGAGTTGATGAGCGAGGTGAGGTAAGGGAGAAGGTCACCGGAGATGGTCTGGAGAAGAGAGGAGGGGATAGGGTCAAGCGGGCAGGTTGTTGGGCGGCCGGCCGTCTCAAGGATTTCATCTGGAGAGAGTGGGGAGAAAGAAGTCAAAGCATAGGGTAGGGCAGTGTGAGCAGGACCAGCAGTGTCATTTGACTTAACAAATGAGGATTGGATGTCGTCAACCTTCTTTTCAAAATGGTTGACGAAGTCATCCACAGAGAGGGAGGGGGGAGGGGGAGGAGGATTCAGCAGGGAGGAGAAGGTGGCAAAGAGCTTCCTAGGGTTAGAGGCAGATGCTTGGAATTTAGAGTGGTAGAATGTGGCTTTAGCAGCAGAAACAGAGGAAGAAAATGTAGAGTGGAGGGAGTGAAAAGATGCCAGGTCCGCAGGGAGTCTAGTTTTCCTCCATTTCCGCTCGGCTGCCCGGAGCCCAGTTCTGTGAGCTCGCAATGAGTCGTCAAGCCACGGAGAAGGACGGGAGGACCGAGCCGGCCGGGAGGATAGGGGACATAGAGAGTCAAAGGATGCAGAAAGGGAGGAGAGGAGGGTTGAGGAGTTAGAATCAGGAGATTGGAGGGAGAAGGATTGAGCAGAGGGAAGAGATGATAGGATGGAAGAGGAGAGAGTAGCGGGAGAGAGAGACAGTTTCATCATAGCGCTTGATGGTTTTTGCGACTGCACTTGAAGACACTTTCAAAGTTCTTGAGATTTTCTGTATTGACTGACCTTCATGTCTTAAAGTAATGATGGACTGTTGTTTCTCTTTGCTTATTTGAGCTGTTCTTGCCATAATATGGACTTGGTCTTTTACCAAATAGGGCTATCTTCTGTATACCCCCCCTACCTTGTCACAACACAACTGATTGGCTCAAACGCATTAAGAAGGAAAGAAATTCCACAAATTAACTTTTAGGAAGGCACACCTGTTAATTGAAATGCATTCCAGTTGACGACCTCATGAAGCTGGTTGAGAGAATGCCAAGAGTGTGCAAAGCTGTCATCAAGGCAAAGGGTGGCTATTTGAAGAATCTCAAATATATATATTTTTTGATTTGTTTAACACTTTTTTGCTTACTACATGATTCCATATGGGTTATTTCAGAATTTTGATATCTTCACTATTATTCTACAATGTAAAAATAAAGAAAAAACGTTGAATGAGTAGGTGTGTCCAAACTTTTGACTGGTAGTGTAAGTCCTTTTACCAAGATCCCAGAGCTCATCAATGTTCCTGCTCCTCAGGGGGTTCAGCGGAGCAGAGCGACGCGGAGAGTCTGAGCAGCTCCCGTCCTACCACCAGCCACTCCCGCACCACCACGACGGGCCCCACCCGGGCCATCGCCCGCACCCAGCAAAGCGAGAGGGTCCGCGCCAGTGTCAACCGCCACCGCATCACCCAGGCACGCACTGCACAGGTTTGGCATGAGGCGTGTTGCTTCCTACTGGCTTCTTTGTTCTCCCTCACTGCACTCCGCTCCTCACCACTAGTGTCAGCATCCCTTACTCTGTAGCACCGAAGATTGTTTAGTGAGCAGCATGATAATGTACTTACAGTATGAAAAATTATGTTACCCATGTTTCCCTCCTGGGTTTTGAATTTGTATTTATTATGGATCCCCTCTTCCTGGGGTCCAGCAAAATTAAGGCAGTTCGTACAATTTAAAAAACATTACAATACAGTCACAGATTTCACAACACACTGTGTGCCCTCAGGCCCCTACTCCACCACTACCACATATCTACAGTACAAAAATCCATGTGTACGTGTGTGTATAGTGCGTATGTTATCGTGTGTGTATGCATGTGTCTGCGCCTATGTTTGTGTTGCTTCACAGTCCCTGCTGTTCCATAAGGTGTTTTTTTAATCTGTTTTTTTAAATCTAATTTTACTGGTTGCATCAGTTACTTGATGTGGAATATAGTTCTATGTAGTCATGGCTCTATGTAGTACTGTGCGCCTCCCATAGTCTGTTCTGGACTTGGGAACTGTGAAGAGACCTCTGGTGGCATGTCTTGTGGGGTATGCATGGGTGATCGAGCTGTGTGCCAGTAGCTCAAACAAGACAGCTCGGTGCACCCAACATGTCAACACCTCTCATAAACACAAGTAATGATGAAGTAAATCTCTCCTCCACTTTGAACCAGGAGAGATCAACATGCATATTATTAATATTAGCTCTCTGTGTACATCCAAGGGCCAGCTGTGCTGCCCTGTTCTGAGCCAATTGCAATTTTCCTAAGTCCTTTTTTGTGGCACCTGACCACACGACTGAACAGTAGTCCAGGTGTGACAAAACTAGGGCCTGTAGGACCTGCCTTGTTGATAGTGCTGTTAAGAAGGTAGAGCAGCGCTTTATTATGGACATACTTCTCCCCATCTTAGCTACTGTTGTATCAATATGTTTTGACCATGACAGTTTACAATTCAGGGTTACTCCAAGCAGTTTAGTCACCTCAACTTGCTCAATTTCCACATGATTTATTACAATATTTAGTTGAGGTTTAGGGTTAAGTGAATGATTTGTCCCATATACAATGCTTTTAGTTTTAGAAATATTTAGGACTAACTTATTCCTTGCCACCCACTCTGAAACTAACTGCAACTCTTTGTTAAGGTTGCAGTCATTTCAGTTGCTGTAGTAGCTGACATGTATAGTGTTGAGTCATCCGTATACATAGACACTCTGGCTTTACTCAAAGCCAGTGGCATGTCATTAGTAAAGATTGAACAAAGTAATGGGCCTAGACAGCTGCCCTGGGGAATTCCTGATTCTACCTGGATTATGTTGGAGAGGCTTCCATTAAAGAACACCCTCTGTGTTCTGTTAGACAGGTAACTCTGTATCCACAATATAGCAGGTGGAGTAAAGCCATAACACATACGTTTTTCCAGCAGCAGACTATGATCGTTAATGTCAAAAGCCGCACTGAAGTCTAACAAAACACCCCCTACAATATTTGTATCATCAATTTCTCTCAGCCAATCAGTCATTTGTGTAAGTGCTGTGCTTGTTGAATGTCCTTCTCTATAAGCATGCTGAAAGTTTGTTGTCAATTTATTTACTGTAAAATAGCATTGTATCTGGTCAAACACTATTATTTCCAATAGTTTACTAAGGGTTGGTAACAGGTTAATTGGTCGGCTATTTGAGCTAGTGAAGGGGGCTTTACTATTTTTAGGTAGTGGAATGACTTTTGCTTCCCTCCAGGCCTGGGGGCACACACATTCTAGTAGGCTTAAATTGACAATATGGCAAGTAGGAGTGGCAATATCATCCGCTATTATCCTCAGTAATTTTCCATCCAAGTTGTCAGACCCCGGTGGCTTGTCATTGTTGATAGACAACAATAATTTTTTCACCTCTTTCACACTCACTTTACGGATTTCAAAATTACAATGCTTGTCTTTCATAATTTGGTCAGATATACTTGGATGTGTAGTGTCAGCAATTGTTGCTGGCATGACATTCTTAAGTTTGCTTATCTTGCCAATGAAAAAATCATTAAAGTAGTTGGCAATATCAGTTGGTTTTGTGATGAATGAGCCATCTGATTCAATGAATGTTGATACGTGTATGATGGGTATTTCTATGTAGTATTGTATTACATAACATTTGATGAATGATGACTATGTTATTTTGTCTCGTTTGAATGCGCTACTTGCACCAAGTAACATTTGACATGCAGGAATAGAATAGAGAGTCAGAGAGAGGTGGCTCTTTAGAGTGATGCTGCCTCTCATCAGACGGCTGTGAAGGTCATGTCAAGTAAAGCATGTCTATAGACAAAATAGACAACAGAGAATCAGTAGAGTGATGCAGTGTACCTCTGGTCTCAGATTGCCCCCAGTTTTCTGATGCCACAGTCCACCTGGCTGGATGACACTATCAACGCAGTAGTGGCAGGACTCAACACAGCTGTGTACATACGGGACCTCACACCTCGCGCTCCATCCAGCCGACGACGCAGGACAGGTGAACACACACACACACACACACACACACACACACACACACACAACCTATCTGGGTTGTTAAAAGAGATGCATTTGCTCTGTGCCCACAGTGAAGCGCAGGAAAGGCAAGAGTAAGAGGTCATCGCCTGCCACGGGTGGTAAGGGCAAAGCTGCAGGCACTGGGGTGAAGAGGAGGAAACGGAGAGTGAGGAGGACCAAGTCTAGAAGGAAACTGGTGAGACTTTACATTTAGCAAGTATAGCAGGAAATGTATAGTACCTACAACAGAATGATAGGAGTGCTCATGTGCAATCTGTCTGTATGTATGTTTGCGTGTGTGTTTCTAGGTGGTGAAGAAGGAGCCTACGTCTCGTGGTCGTATAGCCCATAGCCTTGGGATAGGGAAGCCCAAACAGGGCTCGTCCCTTCCCTCTGTGTACCGGCCTACAGAAACCACTCTGGGCAGTATGAGAGCTGACATAGGAGCTGCTTCGCTCTCTGTCTATGGAGACCCCTATGACCTGGACCCCTTCACTGACAGGTCTGTCTCAGGCAGAACTCACAACCATAAGATAACGTAGTACTTTATTAATCCAGAGAGTGAAAATCTCCAGCTAATGCTGGCACAACACTGAACATATAGACAACATAATACTTTTAAACAAAACCATGAATTAAAAAAATTAAAAAACTCAGAAAATAACAGGCAATTGTGGAATGGACCCCAACCCTGTTCTGAATGTTGATTGGTTGTTGATCCCACCCCAGGAATGAAGAGGAGGAAGAGCATGCCTTGGCCACAACATCACTGCTGGAGGCCAAGAGGCGTGGCTTATCTCGCTCCGCCCTCCGCTCGCACCAGCCTGTGGCTCGACCAATCACTGCTGGCCTCTCCAGGTACACCTTCTCATCTCCTCCCACGTTATATTGTTATGTAGCTCACATCCTTCAATATGGTACATGTCTGACCTGTGGTTGCCATGGTGTTGTAGGCGGGGCCCAAGCCTGCTCCAGGTGGAGGAGGTGGCCCCAGTGCCTGACCTACTGGGCAGCATCCTATCAGGACAGAGCATGCTGCTGATGGACAGCTCAGACGTGGTCATCAACAGAGACGGATCTCTCAAGGCTACCAAACCAGGTGGGCTGCTAGGGTTTTTTCCTTTCTTTAGTTCAATCTCTTGTCCTTTCTCTTTCTTTCTGTTAATATTTTTCTTGTTCTGTATCTAATACCTGGCTATTCAAGAACTAGTGAACGTTTTATTTAGGGCTGACCCCATTTAGTCGACTGGTTGATTGTTTGGTCGATAGGCTGTTGGTCGACCAAGATTTCTTTAGTCAAGTGGTCGCAATTTTATTTTATTTTTCATGGTGCACAAGACACCACTGATTTGCGCCTGTCTCAGTGGACTAATCCATTACGGAGGCCACGGGGACGGCACAGTCCATCACTCTAAGACGTGATACTGAAATTGTATATGGTTATATTATGTAAAAATAATGGTGCAACACTAATAAATCTAATATTATTTTATAACAAATGTGCTTTCTCCCGCATTGGGTATGGTCGCTGTCCACAGTTCTGAAACATAATCTTCAGTGAGCTGTAGAATTGCCGCCTTTCCCTATGTTGCTTTGTGTATATTACCTAAATTAACCAGCATATTGGGATTGAGAGCAACAAAACACCACATCTGTCATTTTAGTCCCATCCGAATCTGCCATGTCAGTAATTTGTACATGGCAGGAGAGTAACAATTCCAGCCAGAATAACCTACGTTTTTTTGGCGAACTCCAATGTCTGAGTTTGACAGGTGTTGCTCACGGTTTGAGCAAGAAAACAATAACTGATTCGATAAATTGAACGAAGTGCTGCGCATAGCCTATATATGAATCAACTTTCACAGTGAATGCTTTTGTTCATATGTTTTGTGCGTATGAATAGAATATTGCCAAATGCATCAGTAAAAATGATTGCGCCTATTTAATGTAACCCTTGCTGTTAATAGATCGCAAAGCAGCATACAACTGACCTAAACGTTTGGGAATGATAAGTTCACTTTCGCATCCATAGCCTTAAAACGCATCTCAGGTGCAAGTGCGCTGTTTAGCTCACATCTGAAGGTTGTGGGGCATTTAGTGCGTCTACTGCAGATCGCTAAAATATCCTATGATCACACTTCCTCAATGCAAATAATTTGGCAACACTATACCAAAGATGGTTTGGTATGGTTTTGAAACGTGGGAACCAAGCTCGAGTTATCAGTGTAGCCCTGTTATCGTCTCGACTTGTTGAAATATCTTCACGCCTAGAAAAAACCTCCACCCTCAATAACTGTCAATTTATTGGAAAAAAGAATTACAGGGGGCAATTTAGAAAAAATTAATCCTGTCCGGCTCGTCCTCTGGAATAACGGAGATTCTGGGGTAATAATTACATAGTAAAAAAGTTCTCTAGTAATACGAGTCCCGTGCGAATAGGGCTTAGCCTAATTGTCTAAGAAAATTGAGGAGAGCGCAAACCCCAACTTAATTAGGTCTATAATCTTCTTATTGTTATTATTACAATCATTTATGATCATCATTATAAAAAGTAATGTCGTTATCATTAGTAGGCTTTGTACAGTAACCTTGTATAACACCATTGAGCTTTAGGCCTAAGAGCGCGTCCTGTTTAGTCTTAATACCGTAACTTACTTAGGCTTATATTTCAATATGTAGGCTACTGTATCAATCAATCATTCATTCATTCATTCATTCATTCGTTCATGCCATCACACAGCATATGAGACATTCATGCTTTGAAATGCAATCAATCATTTTAGTTTTAAAATTAAATAACAAAGGGAGCTTTGAATAAATAAACCGCAGTTCACGAATGCATGCAACTGTTTTTAGTATGCTGTAATAAAGGCTTTATATATATATTTTTTACATTAGAACAGACACTAGTACACTTATTTATTTAATGTTAACACTGTTCCAAATGGTCAGAAAAAATTATAATATTGTAATCTAACAGCAACTGTTTGGCACACAATGCTCACTCAACGCTTGCTCCTATACCCTCCTTTTTCTTCATCTCCAGAAGTTTCCACAACTAAGTCAAATGTCTTCCACAGATCTGACTTCCCCTTTCCCTCCTGAGCAACCAGTAAACTGCCTGTTTCAAGTTTCTTTTTCACGTCCTCCGCATCCATTTTGCTGTTGACATTACTGTGTTCGGAGTTTGTTATAACCAATTTATTGATGTGATTATGATAGGCTATAGGTCAGGCCCTATTGGTCACATGCATGTGACGCTTACATGTTTCACGTAAAGAGAGCAAGGGTTGAGGGAATAGGGAATATTTTTCCTAAACAAATTAGGAATTTCGGTAAAATAACTTTTCAGTCAGAAATGTGTAAGAAACTAAATGGCTGAAATTATGTTGCAGCTTCAGCACGGACAGCGTGCTGTGCTGTGCTGTGCTGTGGTGCCTTTTCACTGCAGTAGGGAGGAGAGCGAGACAACGTGCGCCAGTCACACAGGCACTCGCTGTCATTCTTTTTAACAAAGTGTGAACATCGGGCTCTTTCTTGAGTCATTTGTGTGTCTTAATTATTTAATCAAACAGTGTGCTTAAAGCATCAGACAAGCTCAGTGCATATGTAGTTGGTTTTATTCAAACACATAGGGTGTGTCTGTCTATATCTGGAAAAATACGTTTAAACATTTAGACCAATTGATTGGTTGAAGTAACAGGACGACTCTCGTCGACCAAGATTTTTTATAGTCGGGGACAGCCCTAGTTTTATTGTTTGTCAACCATTGATTTTGAAGTCTGTTGGATTCTGTGTTGTACAGCAGAAAAGGGTTAGTAAATGGTTGTCTTCTGTTTGTATTGTAGTGGGTGTGTCGTCTTCGTCCAGGCTGGGCAGCAGTAGGAGCAGCAGCTCTGGTGAATCAGTAGCCCAGCACCACTCAGGGATGTCCCCTAACCCAGCAGCAGCCAGCTCTCTCTCTCTCCCCACTAACGGAGACCTGGTGGTGGGACCCTCCTGTAGTCCCCTGAACAGGCCCTCTTTCTCCCTCAGCTCCCCAGGGCCCTGCCTGTCCCCTCTCACCCCCTCATCCCCATGCCCAGCCAGCCACAGCCAGACTCCCCCGCCTCCCAGACCCAGCCCTAGTCCTGGACACAGCCACTGGGGGGCCACTGGTGTACGACTCCCCCATGGGACCCAGAGGGAAGCCACCTCTACCTCCCCTCCTACCCCAGACTTTCGGTCACGAGGGAGGGAGACCGTGCCACCACAGCCCCAGGCTAAGAAGGCCGCCCCTAAACCAGTATGGGAAGCACCAGTATCGGTGCTTCCCAGGATACCAAAGATAAAACGGGAGAGTGGTGTGCTAACGAATGGCAGCGCCAGTAGAGGGGGGAGTAGTAGCAGTGCTAATGGTAGTGGTAGTAATGGCTTCCCTGAGGCCTGTGTGAACAGCCTGGGTGGTAACAGGGGTAGGCAGCCAAGTGTGGACAAGCAGCAGCAGGGCAGGACAGAGGGCCAGACCCAGAGACAGAGACCAGAGCGAGCAGGCTCTTCGTCAGCCTTCTCCAACTCCTTTTCCTCTTCCTCTGGTTCCACTGCCAACCCGGCATTGGCATCCACGGTGTGCTTCCGGATCAACGCCAGTGGCAATGCGTGGCACGCCCGGCAGCTTAGCAATGCCTCTGCAATGGTTCCCGCCGGCAACAGTGAAGAACCACTGTCCACGGAAGAAGAGGAGGCGAAGAGGAGAAGAGAGGAGCGCAGCAGCAGGCCCCTGACCACCTCACACACACGGGTCAAAGAGGAGGAGGGGGATATATACGACCCTTTCCACCCAACAGGCTCAGACTCCAATGCCTCAGAAAGCGAAGCAGAGAGCCATGCTGGGGGGAAACCATACATGGCGCACAAGGAAGGTGCCAGCCACCAGGTGAAAGCTGAGGCACTGGAGAGTAGTGTGTCACTGGAGAGGGATGAGGGCTCAGGAGAATGTCTGGATGTGAAGAGCGAGCCAGGCACTGCGAAGCCTGGTCACGGCCCACACAACACACCCAGGTCTGGGATGACTGGCACCAGCACACCCCTGTCCCAGAGCCAGGTCCCTGTGAAGAGGGAGAGGAAAGAGCCAGGGGGTGAGAATGGGCAGACAGGCAACAGTAGAGAGCCCCAGAACCAGAAAACTGCTCCTTTCTCCTCCAGCTCAGCCTCCAGCCACCACAGCAACAGGATGGTGAAGACTGAGATCAAGTCAGAGCCCCAGGACAGCCCCCCCAGGTCCCCATCCAGGTCTAAATCACACTCCAGGCCCTCAGGCCAGGGGAGGAAAACATCCAAAGGTGGGGGGTCTTCCACGGAGCGGCGGTCTGCCTCAAATAGCCCGGAGGCAGGCAGGAAGGGAGGAGACAAGGCCCTGGAACAGCGAGGGAGGAAGAGAGGAGACGAGGGGGGTAGGAGAGGAGAAGAAGAGGGGGGAGAGAGGAGGTCCAGGCGTTCGGAATCGAGGGAGAGGAGACGGCTTCGTTCCCCATCAGACAGCTCCACCTCTGATGCCTCTGAGAAGTCTCGCAAGATGACGAGACGGTCACGCTCGCGCTCCAAAGACAGGAGGCGCTCCAGGTAATAATGTAATTCTGTGATAATGTCAATTCTGTGTGCAGTGATTTTGTGGTCTTTTAATAATAATATAAAATGTATTCTAGTGTATACTGTTAATATAATAGCTAATATTATTATTTTGATTTAGGTCGAGGTCAGGGTCGGGCTCTAGCAGCAGAGAGCAGTCCAAGAGTAGGAAGCAGAAGAGATGGAGCAGGGAGAGGAACGACAGCAGAGGGAGTGAGAGAGAGAAGGGTCGGCCATCAAAGGACAAGAAGCGAGGTCGCTCGCAGTCTCGCTCGCGGTCCAGGTCCAGGGAGAGGAGGAAAGACCACTCACGATCACAACCATCGTCCTCTGGGTCAAAAAACAGGGTTGAGGTGCGGTCAAAAGACAAGAAGAGGCCGAGGTCCAGGTCGCAGTCCAGAGAGAGGAGGAAAGAAGAGGGGTCGTCACAGGGCACACACAGACCACCAGGGTCTTCCTCAACCACCTCCTCCAAAGAGCTAAAAGAACAGACAGAGAAGATAAAGGAAAAAGTGCTTTCCTGTGTCGCTCTAAAAGAGGAGAGAGAGGCTAAAGAAGAGAGAAAAGAGCGAGAGATCAAAAAACAGATGCCTTCCTCTTCTTTAGGACTCAAACCTCTCTCTGTCTCTGAGGTGAAAAAGGAGAGTGACGGCAATGAATTTAGAACAGAGAAGCACGCCTCTCTCTCAGCAAAACTGCTCAAGGAGTCTAAGCTGCTCAAAGAAATAAAAAAAGAGATACCGTCTGCCTTTGATATGTTCGAAGAATCACTGGATAGTAAACCAATCAAGAAAGAAAAACCTCTGTCAATGTTCAATGAGTTCAAGGACTTGCAAGAGCACAAGGAGATCAAAAAAGAAAAACCTTCCCCACTCATAAACGAGGCGTGCGCCCTCTCCACCTCAGACGTAACAGATCAGAAAGACCAGGCATTAAAGGAAACCATCAAGACTGAGCCCATCTGGCCTGAGCTGCCTCAACACCTGACCTCCATCATCCCTGCTCCCCCCACAGGCCAACCCAGCCCCAGCTTCTCAACACTCTGCACCAACCCTGTCCCTGCGCCTCCTCAGGCTGCAGTGATTACAGCCGGCCAGCAGGTGGCCCCATCCCTGCCTCTTCCAGTACCAAAGGCCCTCACAGAGACCCCTCCATCTGTCCAACCCATCTCAGTGAACCCAGTGAAGGAAGAGGTAGAGGAGCATTCAGACTATGAACTTGATGACATGGACGTGGACATGATGCTGGACAGTCTGGACTCTGTGAAGAGTGAGAAAGCAGAGCCAGGAGGAGAGAAAGGGGAGGCTGAGGTCAAAGAGGAGAAGGAGGGAGAAGGGAAGGATAAGGAGGGGAAGACTGGGGGAGAACCAGTGGCAGTCACACCAGGCGCTAAGGCCAAACCCTCGGTGAAGAGGGTCACCTGGAACCTGCAGGAACCAGATGGACCACAGCCAGAGAAGACTGGGAGTAGTGTGTATTATTGTACATTTTCAAATGTTCTACGTTTTTTATTCTTATTATTGTCGAGAGGTGAACCTCCATGTAAGCATTTCATTGTACTGTGTACACCAAGTGTTCCTGTGCATATGACAAAGAAACTTAATTTACCACAATCTGGATTGACCCAATCAGAGCCCTTACGTGTTGTATTACATAAATATACTTTTTCTAGTCAGCTGTTTGACTCAGATTCAGAAACGACCTCTTATTCACATAACACAGAGAGGGTCATAGCTTGTGTGTTTTTTTTTCTCTGTCTCAGAGCTGGCCCTCTACAAACTGAAGCTCAAACAGGAGGGAGCTCGCAGACCTGCCTCCTCCGCCCAGGCCTCCAATCAGGTACGGCTCAGCCACCTCCTCACACAAACCCTCTCCTTACTTCTCAGAAACATAGATGCATTAGGTTGGCCTTGCCTACTTACCTAGATAACTATTTTGTGCGTAGCTTCAGGCCTCTACCGCTGTATGCTGCCTTTCTTTCCTGCTAATATGTACACTGAACAAAAATATAAACGCAACATGTAAAGTGTTGGTTTCATGAGCTGAAATAAAAAAAAAAAAAAATGTTCCATACACACAAAAGCTTATTTCTCTCAAATGTTGTGCACAAATTTGTTTACATCCCTGTTAGTGAGCATTTCTCCTTTGTCAAGATAATCCATCCACCTGACAGGTGTGGCATATCAAGAAGCTGATTAAACAGCATGATCATTACACAGGTGCAGCTTTTGCCACAGATGTCTCAAATTCTGATTGGCTGGGCCTTGCTCCCCATTGTGTGGGCCTGGCTGCCAAGTGGTGGGCCTATGCCCACCCATGGCTGCACCCCTGGCTAGTCATGTGAAATCCATAGATTAGGGCCTAATTTATTTATTTCAATTGACTGATTTCCTTATATGAACTGTAACTCAGTAAAATCTTTGAAATTGTTGCATGTTGTGTTCATTTTTTTGTTCAGTATATTTATGATCAATGTTCCCTCTAATTTTTTTCGGCCCTGAGCAAATTTGAGGTCTGCTGAGGGCAAACTTGAACATTGTGAAAATTCTGTGCAACATCTAGCGCGCGTTTACCGTGAACACTGAGGCTGTACCCGCTTTAAGTTAGTTTTAACAGTGGCCAAGTAGGCTACTATGGCTATTTGATCATAATGTAGGCCTACCAGAGTGGCCTACCATCAAAAACAATGGACAAAATGCATCCCATAACATTTTAAGATGGAAATAGTTGTTCTATCATTCAGCCTACAGTAGCAGCCAATGTGTTCAATGTAGGCCTACATTTCATGATACTTTTGAGAAAAAAAACATGCAGGGCTTGACCATTAACCTGTTTATCCACTTGTCCTTCAGACAAGGGGGTGACTGAAAATGTTGTTGTGTTGTTTGATGCAAGAAACCACTTTACAAAATAAAATGTATTATTATTCCCATACCATTATTACAGAGAATCAGACAAATTATGCTACGCTCTGCCTATTGGCTACTTAACTTATTCAAGCCTGTTTCAAAATACAACACTTCCCCTTTAACTTGCTTTTCAAAGATGTCTAGAAATGTACACTTTTGTGCTCTTGTAGGAAGAAATCAGTCCCCTTTTGCTGACTACAAATGATCTATAACTGGGCTAATAACTCACTAACTAGCAAAGGATATGAACAAAATGTGCACACGTGGCTACATGCAGTTCTTGCTTTGATCTCAAAACAAGCGCATACCACAGCTGTAAACACAGTCCAGTTCAAAGGAAATGGCACAGATCCATATACGGCAATGGTTTATTTGCATATAGGTCTACAGCAGGTCTGATTGGTTATGCCGCACGGGTCTGTGTTGAGGATGGGCTGAGTCGTGCGCAATAGAATCCTACTCCGAAGCGTTCTGCCAACAGCAAAATCTCTTGCATATATCATTTGTTTCGGTATGTTGCATTGAAAGTGGCTAATATTGCGTTGATTCGATCACAATTGCCACAGTAAAGGGAAACTCTAGAAAGTTGAGTGAGTTCAATATCGTGCTTCTCTCCTTGCGCTCTAGTCCCGGGGGAGCTGTGTGGCAGTCTCGGGGCTACTGTGCGCCTGAGCAGGTGTGCAGTTTAGAGGGAACATTGGTTATGATCAATCAGTATGGAATTCACTATGAAATGGCACCTAGTCACGGCATCATACTGCCGGCCGGTCGGTCATGTTAATGATATCAAGTAGACGTTCTGTGGATCTTTACAGATATCTGTGATTTAGTGCTCCAAAACATTCATCACAAAATGTTCCTGTAATTAACATGCACCTCTCCTAAAAGGCCACAGGGTGGCAGACTGTCTTTTTTGACTCGGAGAGCAGTTGTTGTGGCTGTCAGCGTAAAGCCAGTGCAGATCACATGGGCTAATAGAGAGATCATGTGACAGAAACTGGAACTGATAAAGGAGCGTTTTACTGTGAAATGAAAGTAGAAGCCTTGCTGGGAAAATCGAAACTGTAGAATGGAGGACTGTTACACGTCAGAGGCTTTTATGTGCTGGTAATACCATAGCAAAATAACACATATTCCTGCTAGGTCTCGATGAGACAATAGATGGTTGAGATTTATGCCCATGTTTATTTCATTAGTTGGGTAATATTGCTGTTGTGATTTAAGAACATGAAATACAAAAGTTACAATTAAAACGTTAATATTGTACTGTAATTTACCATCACCTCAAATCTTTGCGTAATTCTTTCCTTAACATAAATGCACAATTTACGTGAACATTTAATTTGCGCACATAATTTCAAATTGGGATTCAATCCATAGTCAGTAAACCTTCCCACCCATAGGAGGCTGCCTTGGGTGCTACGTCACTCACTGACCCAAAGGTCCAGAGCACCAAGAGGGGCAGTGTGTCTGTATTGCTGCCCAGTGAGCCCTCCAGCTCCAACAGTCTACCACAAGTAGGGCAGAGGGAACCCAATGAAGCCCTGGGAGAGGATGATGCTTCCAGAAATGATAATGTGAGTCTGAGAGAAAGGAAAATTATGTTCTTCAAATGTATCAATGCACACTTGGGTGATATCTGTGTGTATACAGTGCATTCGGAAAGTATTCAGACCCCTTGACTTTTTCCACATTTTTGTTACATTACAGCCTTATTCTAAAATGGTTTAAATTATTTTTTTGCCCCATCAATGTCCATTGTTTTTGCTTTGCAATTATGGGGTATTGTGTGTAGATTGATGAAGAAGAAATAGAATTGAATCAATTTTAGAATAAGGCTGTAATATAACAAAATGTGGAAAAAGTCAAGGGGTCTGAATACTTTCTGAATGCACTGTATACATGTCCTTGTATACTTCTTGCCAACAAATGACCAGTCCCCTTCATAGCGTAGTAGTGTATATTGACTAATCCCCGGTGTCTATCCTCAGTACATAAAAAAGATTCACATGCAGGAGAGAGCCATAAAGGAGGTGAAGCTGGCTATCAAGCCCTTCTACCAGAAGAAAGACATCACTAAGGATGAGTACAAGGAAATCGTACGCAAGGCTGTCCAGAAGGTACACCTGATCATTGGCTCAAAGTGTTGTCATGTGGTTTGCAATTCCGAATTAAAATGAGTTTTTATGGGAACTGGAGAACATGCACATAATAATGAAACCAAAGATGTTTATCATGAGTCAATCTTTGGATCAAGTGTCTTTCATTGGTTGATGTAGGGGCTTGTCCCAACCTGTGCAATATGAGAGTTTAGATTTACGAGAGTCTTCCACTAATTCTTGCAGTACATGATGAAAGACAGCCATTGTGTTTCACTGTGGATGTAAATAAAATAATTTGACTGTTTGTAAATTGCTGACCTAACTTGCATGTGATTTATTTTCCATTGTGATTCCAGGTCTGCCACAGTAAGAGCGGGGAGATCAACCCAGTGAAAGTGGCCAACCTGGTCAAAGCCTACGTGGACAAATACAAACACGCCAGGAAACACAGGAAAGGAGAGGATGGAGGGAAGACAGAGGAGGCAGAAACTGATAGAACAAACGATCCAGAGACCCCATGAGGACCCCCCATTCCTCCACATGCACTGGATACTCAGCCATTCTCAGCCAGTTTCACTCATTTTACGATTTCTGTTATCAAATCATGTCACAGGTTTTTAGGGGACTCAAGCAAGGGCTTAGAGAAATAGTGCCTCCAAATTTGAGGTTTTCTTCATTGTTTTTTTTGGTGTGATAAAGTTATGTTCTGTCCATAGTAATTCACTGTTTCACAAAATCATGGAAGAGACGTTTCGTTGAAAGAAGATGTGGAAGTAACTTTTAGTGCACCCTATGTGGTCTGGCACTTTGATTACCACTGACTGCCAAGCATCTGTTTTGAATTGAATTTATTTCAAGGTTCACCCAGGGTCAGACCATGTAGATGTACTTTGTTGGTCAAGCTTGGTCTACTCTGTACGTGGCTAGCACAGAGATTCTGTCTTAAAGAGACAGCTCTCAGTCAGATAGCCTTTCAATCAAGAGAGGCTGAGGAATAATGTGAAGCAGCTATTTCTGCAGGCAAAATCTCTGAATAGAAGCAGTGCTGGCTTTTTATTTTTTATCTTTTCGGTGGTAGAGGGGTATTTATCTGTGGCATGAGTCCTAATTTTTTGGTGTGAGAAAGCTTAATGCCGTCATTGACATAGAAGAAGAAAAGAACACCACAATGTAGAAAAATACCAGTATGTAGTAGAAAATAATAGAAAATAAGAAAAAGTATAAACAATTATTTCTGATTTTAGATTTGGTGTAAATATTGATTTTGAATTATCAGTATGTACGCCCTTCCAGTTGAGTTAGCTGCCTACCGGGAATTCACAAATGTATATTGTGAATGGTTCTGGATTAAGTTTGTTGTTTTTGTGAATGTTTCTGTGCTATGGGACTGTGGGTCCGATGGAGTGCTGGTTGACCATACAGTATGTGGCTCTGCACATAGCGGCTGTCCTCCTCTGGTGCTCAGATTGTCAATGCTCCTCTGGTCTCTATTGGCAGAATACTAACTTGAGATGAGGGCACACAACTCAGACTTCCTCAAAAAATCTCCCATTGATAATCAATGCATGGTTGTTGAGAAAGTTTCAGTTGTGTACATTTTCTCAAATTTGGACTAGGCTCAAAGTGTCTACTGGTTTTAATCCTACCTTTCCATCAGGTTTTGATTAAGACAGGAAACCAGGTGAGGTGACTGCAATCATCAGCTTTAGTTTATCAATTGACCAGTCATTTGCCAATGATTAGTGAAAACCAGCAGACACTGGAGTTTATATACATTTTGTGAATTCTGCACCTTCACCTGTGTTTTCTCTTAGTTTATAGGTAGTCTAGAACAATTGGCTAGTCCTGTTGTATATTTGTAGCAGGCTAACTAGTCAAATGACAAAGGATATCATGCCTGTCTTGCAGCCTAATCAATGTTTTTCCCATTTCTTCACACATTCACACTTGATTATGAACTCAGCTAGTTGCTCACATTTCTTCTGAAAGATTTAGTTTGATTCCAAAAGCTTATTTTCCAGTTTGAATAATGTGCAATAACCCTTATTCTTGACACTGGTTGGCCACAGTTTGTTCTTTGTCGCAAACAAACTAGATTTGTTTTAGTCCTTGAAAATATTGCCACACTTGTAGTTGCGAGCTTGGAAATTGTTAATCAAGTAATAGTCCATAATCCTAGTCAAGGCCAGGATGTTTTTGATGACCACATGACCTGACAAAAACTCCTAACAAGGGGCCAAAGGATTTCCTAGTCAGGTGGAGTGGGTGGGAGAAACCCCTGGCCCTAGTCATACTGTATGCAATTCATGCCATCCGTAATCATGGTTTCTCATTGGTGGAAGTGGTTGGCTTCCTTCCTGCTAATGAATACTTCTTACAACTGTACCTGGAAACGGTTGGCCTTCTCTACTCATTTTCAAATACTTTATTTGTAGAAAGGTGCGTAAAAGATATCCCTGTCTTTTCCTTTTTGTCATTTGCATGTGCCCATTCTGTGTGTGTAGTAGAATGGGTGTGTGTGGACCTGCTTTGGACTGGGCCCTGTTTTGTCCTACACCTATATTCAAATTTCAAATCGATCCCTAGATTATATCCCCTTGGCACTTCTATAGACCTGAAAGGATTGGATAGGTGTATCAGAGGGCCAGATGGAGTTATTACCAAATTGTGTATACTGTACCTACAGTATCTGATCCTTTCAGATCTACTTGAAGTGTCTAGGGGTTGATTGGAATTGAGCATACATACTTTGTTTTTGAGAGGAGTGGAGAAAGGAAATGCTTGAGTTAAATGTATTTTGTTTGTGTTTCTCCATTTACTTGATCTTCTAGGACAAGTGGTTTAGAGGGAACACAAAATTATAACTAAGTAAAATAAAATACAATATTGTCCCAATTTACTTTTTTTGTGGTGTTCATGTTTTACTAATATGGAAAATTAAGGGGTGGGGGCTAAGATATATTTTGTGACTGAATGGGCAACATTTTGGAAAGGAACCCACTAACATAATATTTAACAGGATATTACTCATCTTTACAGAAGCAGTTAATCTCAAACTGTGATGAAATTATGAGATAAGGCTGGATATTTCACCAGGGTGATGGGTTATATTAATTCAATTTCAATTCCTGTCAACTGTTAAAGCTAGAATCCGCAGTTGCTACATCAATTTTTGGACGTATAAATTAATTATATATATAAACCCATTGTTTCTTGAAGAATATAACTTATAAATGCCTCATGAGCTTAGTTCAACTGTCGTACCCCATCAGAACCCAAAATATAAGCTTGTTTTACTCCAATGTAAACAAACACTGTATAGCCTCAAAACATGGTTAAAACTATCATTTTGATATCATGGATGGTCATCCATAGCTCTCTGTCTATGAATTTGAGAGTGGTTACATTTCTCCAGGCCCATCCTTCAGCTTTTTACCAAAACGGGCGGTGTGTCCCTTTATCGTTTCAACTGTGCATTCTAGCTTTAAAACAGCCATTACATTTCTCCATAGGAATTAATTTTAAAGCCTGAATTTACTGGAATTAAGGTGGAAACCCCAACCCTGCTATAGGTTTCTCTTTGTAATGGTTTATTGCTCTAACTGAGCCAGTGGAGAGGGTTCTCTTTCCGTCTGGCCGCTCTGTGCTATTCTTACTGCTGCCTTGACTATCTCACTGGGCCTGGAGGTCCCACTCGACTGTTTGTACATATTTATCTGGAACAATGTATTTAATAAAAAATACTGAAAACTATTCTCTATTGGTATTTCTCACCATTGAAATAAAAACATTTTAGATAAATCCCAGGGTATTATTTTGGTGTCGCAAAGCTTTTATCTAAATTATCAAATATATTTAAAAGCTCTCTTCAGTGTTTATACAAGGCTACAACAAACTCAACCCTACCAAACTTAGTGTCTTAAGTATCTTTATCCAAACATACCCTCCCCTTTATCATAGCAAATGTTACTTATGTTAAGCATGATCACTTTGACCGATCTACTGTGATATGAACGTTTGAATGTTTTGAAGAAAGATCGGGCCTTAATGACCATGTAGTCTGAAAATCTCCACCCGGCAAAGCCAGAAGAGGTTTGGCCACCACTCGGAGCCTAGTTCCTCTAGGTCTCTTCCTAGGTTCCTGCCTTTCTAGGGAGTTTTTCCTAGCCACTGTGCTTCTGCATTGCTTGCTCTTTGGGGTTTTAGGCTGGGTAGCACTTTGTGACAACTGCTAAAGTAAAAATTGCTTTATTAAAATACATTTGATTAATAGTAACATCTATGATAAGGTGTTTAGTCTCGAGGTTTTGCTCGCCTGAGGTAGAGTATTTTATGATAAGCTGTAGACCACACTATTTACCAAGAGAGTTTTCATCTATATTTTTCATAGCTGTCTATTTACCACCACAAACCAATGCTGGCATTAAGATTGCACTGAATGAGTTGTACAAGGCCATAAATCAACAGGAAAACGCACATCCAGATGCAGCGCTCCTAGTGGCCGGGGACTTTAATGCAGGGAAACTTAAATCCGTTCTACCTAATTTCTACCAGCATGTTAAATGTGCAACCAGAGGAAAAAAAACTCTAGACCACCTTTACTCCACACACAGAGACGCATACAAAGCTCTCCCTCGCCCTCCATTTGGCAAATCTGACCATAACTCTATCCTCCTGATTCCTGCTTATAAGCAAAAACTGAAGCAGGAAGCACCAGTGACTCGGTTAATAAAAAAGTGGTCAGATGACGCAGATGCTAAGCTACAGGACTGTTTTGCTAGCACAGACTGGAACATGTTCCGGGATTCTTCAGACAGCATTGAGGAGTACACCACATCAGTCACTGGCTTCATCAATAAGTGCATCGATGATGTCGTCCCCACAGTGACCGTACGTACATACCCCCAACCAGAAGCCATGGATTACAGGAAACATCCGCACTGAGCTAAAGGGTAGAGCTGCCGCTTTCAAGGAACGGGACTCTAACCCGGACGCTTATAAGAAATCCCGCTATGACCTCCGACGAACCATCAAACAGGCAAAGAGTCAATACAGGACTAAGATTGAATCGTACTACACTGGCTCTGACGCTCGTCGGATGTGGCAGGGCTTGAAAACTATTACAGACTACAAAGGGAAGCACAGCCGCGAGCTGCCCAGTGACACAAGCCTACCAGACGAGCTAAACCACTTCTATGCTCGCTTCGAGGCAAGCAACACTGAAGCATGCATGAGAGCACCAGCTGTTCCGGATGACTATGTGATCACGCTCTCCGTAGCCGATGTGAGTAAGACTTTTAAGCAGGTCAACATTCACAAGGCCGCAGGGCCAGACGGATTACCAGGACGTGTACTCCGAGCATGTGCTGACCAACTGGCAAGTGTCTTCATTTTCAACATGTCCCTGACAGAGTCTGTAATACCAACATGTTTCAAGCAGACCACCATAGTCCCCGTGCCCAAGGACTCTAAGATAACCTGCCTAAATGACTACCGACCCGTAGCACTGACGTCTGTAGCCATGAAGTGCTTTGAAAGGCTGGTCATGGCTCACATCAACAGCATTATCCCAGAAACCCTAGACCCACTCCAATTTGCATACCGCCCCAACAGATCCACAGATGATGCAATCTCTATTGCACTCCACACTGCCCTTTCCCACCTGGACAAGAGGAACACCTACGTGAGAATGCTATTCATTGACTACAGCTCAGCATTCAACACCATAGTGCCCTCTAAGCTCATCACTAAGCTAAGGATCCTGGGACTAAACACCTCCCTCTGCAACTGGATCCTGGACTTCCTGACAGGCCGCCCCCAGGTGGTAAGGGTAGGTTTACAACACATCTGCCACACTGATCCTCAACACGGGGGCCCCTCAGGGGTGCGTGCTCAGTCCCCTCCTGTACTCTCTGTTCACCCATGACTGCATGGCCAGGCACGACTCCAACACCATCATTAAGTTTGCCGACGACACAACAGTGGTAGGCCTGATCACCGACAACGATGAGACAGCCTATAGGGAGGAGGTCAGAGACCTGGCCGTGTGGTGCCAGGACAACAACCTCTCCCTCAACGTGACCAAGACAAAGGAGATGATTGTGGACTACAGGAAAAAAAAAGAGGACTGAGCACGCCCCCATTCTCATCGACGGGGCTGTAGTGGAACAGGTTGAGAGCTTCAAGTTCCTTGGTGTCCACATCACCAACGAACTATCATGGTCCAAACACACCAAGACAGTCGTGAAGAGGGCACGACAAAGCCTATTCCCCCTCAGGAGACTGAAAAGATTTGGCATGGGTCCTCAGATCCTCAAAAAATTCTACAGCTGCACCATCGAGAGCATCCTAACTGGTTGCATCACCGCCTGGTATGGCAACTGCTTGGCCTCCGACCGCAAGGGGCCAAGCTTCCTGCCATCCAGGACCTCTATACCAGGCGGTGTCAGAGGAAGGCCCTCAAAATTGTCAAAGACTCCAGCCACCCTAGTCATAGACTGTTCTCTCTGCTACCGCACGGCAAGCGGTACCGGAGTGCCAAGTCTAGGTCCAAAATACTTCTCAACAGCTTCTACCCCCAAGCCATAAGACTCCTGAACAGCTAATCATGGCTACCCGGACTATTTGCACTGCCCCCCCACCCCATCCTTTTTATGCTGCTGCTACTCTGTTAAGTATTTATGCATAGTCACTTTAACTCTACCCACATGTACATATTACCTCAACTAGCCGGTGCCCCCGCACATTGACTCTGCAACGGTACCCCCCTGTATATATATAGCCTCCCTACTGTTACTTTATTTTACTTCTGCTCTTTTTTTTCCCCTCAACACTTTTTTGTTGTTGTTTTATTTTTAATTTTTTTGTTAAAAATAAATGCACTGTTGGTTAAGGGCTGTAAGTAAGCATTTCACTGTAATGTCTGCACCTGTTGTATTCGGCGCATGTGACCAATACAATTTGATTTATGACATACAGGACTAAAGTAAACATTTCATAATTCACTGGGTAAAATCCTGCACCATTGTAGAGATTGCACTCAGACATGTCATAAACCAATGTAAAGAAACAAGAGGCAAAGTTTATTGATCTTGTTTTGCATACTATACAATGTGCTTTTCAATGACAGGGTGTACTTTGCTAACTTTCAGGACAATAAAAAGAACAAAGACTGAAGGGTTGAGTGACCTAGACAGGTTTAAAGTGTGACCCATAGGGACAGAAGGGGATTCTTCAGTAGAAGAGAAAATACCACTAAATGAGACATGAACACTCATTACAAAACAGGCAGAGATAGTGATTTTGACTTATAAAAAAAGGACCTATCCCACAAACAGTATCACATTCTGTTAACCTATCAAGAGAAGGATGGCCTCTACTAGTGCATGACACATTGATAGAAATAACAGATTCAGATCAGAATAATCTAACACAGGGGTCTCCAACCCAGTTCCTGGAGAGCTACCCTCCTGTAGGTTCTCTCCAATCCCAGTTGTCTTATCAACCAGCTATTTATTCAAATCAGGTGCGCTAGATTAGGGTTGGAGTGAAAACCTATAGGACGGTAGCGGTCCAGGAACAATGATCTAATGCTCAACATTTGTCTGACTTTCAAAGATCTACAAATTTGAATTGTACACATAATTAGAGATCAGATAATTGCATCATATATACTTTTTGTAAACATGGATTTCCTGTGGGAAGATTCAATTTAGTAATACGGTACCAGTCCTAGATAGGAGCTGGCTGGGTGGGTGGTGATGTGGTACCATTGGTGGTCTAGATTAAGTATTGCCCCATGTCGTGCTGTGGGCCGTCGGGCCAGGCGGAATTGATGAGCTCCATCAGGCTGTTGTGGTGGGAGATCTGCAGGCTGACGTTGTCGTTCTGGAGGGACGATGCCCCCTCCCCTTGGGCCACCTCGTGGAAGTAACGACAGATCAGGGGAACCACCTGGAAAAGCAGAGAGGAGAGAAGGGAATGGGAATAGGAGAGAGAGGGGAAGGGATGGAGAGGGAATGAGAAACAAGAGGTGGAGAGAAGACATTTCAAAATTAGGATGTGCAACTGGATTATACAACATATTACATAGGAATGTATACATACTGTATATAGTAGGTTTGTTCTAGGGCAGGGCTCTCCAACCCTGTTCCTGGAGAGCTAACCTCCTGTAGGTTTTCGCTCCAACCCCAGTTGTAACTAACCTGATTCAGTTTATCAACTAACTAATTATTCTAGTCAGGTGTGCAAGATTAGCTTTTGGAGCGAAAACCTACAGGATGGTAGCTCTCCAGGAATAGGGTTGAGAGCCCCGTTCTAGGGTGTGTTAGTATTCTGCCTGTTGCCTTACTGGTTAAAGCTCATGAGAGAGAGGGTTACCTTGACGACAATGAGTTTCTTCTCCAGGGGTTTTCCGTCCGGGAACTTCTCGCCGAAGCACATGTGGATGGTATAGTCAGGAGAGCCTCGCCTGTTCTCCTTAAACGCTATCAGCTCTGAAAAGGTTGATGGTTGTCAAAGCGCTGACAGACACAGTGGATACATGTCTTAGAGAAATGTGTGTACCAGTATACAGTGGGGCAAAAAAGTATTTAGTCAGCCACCAATTGTGCAAGTTCTCCCACTTAAAAAGATGAGAGAGGCCTGTAATTTTCATCATAGGTACACGTCAACTATGACAGACAAAATTAGAAAAAAAAATCCAGAAAATCACATTGTAGGATTTTTAATGAATTTATTTGCAAATTATGGTGGAAAATAAGTATTTGGTCAATAACACAAGTTTCTCAATACTTTGTTATATACCCTTTGTTGGCAATGACACAGGTCAAACGTTTTCTGTAAGTCTTCACAAGGTTTTCACACACTGTTGCTGGTATTTTGGCCCATTCCTCCATGCAGATCTCCTCTAGAGCAGTGATGTTTTGGGGCTGTCGCTGGGCAACACAGACTTTCAACTCCCTCCAAAGATTTTCTATGGGGTTGAGATCTGGAGACTGTCTAGGCCATTCCAGGACCTTGAAATGCTTCTTACGAAGCCACTCCTTCGTTGCCCGGGCGGTGTGTTTGGGATCATTGTCATGCTGAAAGACCCAGCCACGTTTCATCTTCAATGCCCTTGCTGATGGAAGGAGGTTTTCACTCAAAATCTCACAATACATGGCCCCATTCATTCTTTCCTTTACACGGATCAGTCGTCCTGGTCCCTTTGCAGAAAAAACAGCCCCAAAGCATGATGTTTCCACCCCCATGCTTCACAGTAGGTATGGTGTTCTTTGGATGCAACTCAGCATTCTTTGTCCTCCAAACACGACGAGTTGAGTTTTTACCAAAAAGTTATATTTTGGTTTCATCTGACCATATGACATTCTCCCAATCCTCTTCTGGATCATCCAAATGCACTCTAGCAAACTTCAGATGGGCCTGGACATGTACTGGCTTAAGCAGGGGGACACGTCTTGCACTGCAGGATTTGAGTCCCTGGCGACGTAGTGTGTTACTGATGGTAGGCTTTGTTGCTTTGGTCCCAGCTCTCTGCAGATCATTCACTAGGTCCCCCCGTGTGGTTCTGGGATTTTTGCTCACCGTTCTTGTGATCATTTTGACCCCACGGGGTGAGATCTTGCGTGGAGCCCCAGATCGAGGGAGATTATCAGTGGTCTTGTATGTCTTCCATTTCCTAATAATTGCTCCCACAGTTGATTTCTTCAAACCAAGCTGCTTACCTATTGCAGATTCAGTCTTCCCAGCCTGGTGCAGGTCTACAATTTAGTTTCTGGTGTCCTTTGACAGCTCTTTGGTCTTGGCCATAGTGGAGTTTGGAGTGTGACTGTTTGAGGATGTGGACAGGTGTCTTTTATACTGATAACAAGTTCAAACAGGTGCCATTAATACAGGTAACGAGTGGAGGACAGAGGAGCCTCTTAAAGAAGAAGTTACAGGTCTGTGAGAGCCAGAAATCTTGCTTGTTTGTAGGTGACCAAATACTTATTTTCCACCATAATTTGCAAATAAATTCATAAAAAATCCTACAATGTGATTTTCTGGATTTTTTTTTTCAATTTGTCTGTCATAATTGATGTGTACCTATGATGAAAATTACAGGCCTCTCTCATCTTTTTAAGTGGGAGAACTTGCACAATTGGTGGCTGACTAAATACTTTTTTTCCCCACTGTACGTGTGTGTATAGCTGGGTTTGTGTGTGTGCATATAGCTGGGTTTGTGTGTTTATGTGTCGGCCAGTGAGCCATACTTACCATTTTCGTACTGCTGGAAGCTCAACAGTTGTACCATTTCATTATGGGGCATCTTCCTGGGTTCAGGGTGTGCCTCTCTGGGGTCGCTAGTACTGGAGAACACGTGGCACTTGTCCTGCCGGTAACCATAGATACCAGTGTTTCGTACCTCCAGGAGAAGACCCCTTTGGACGCTTTCTAGGATGTGGTTGGTGTATTCAATCTGGTGTAAATGGAGGCACAAAGAAGTTAGTCTTGGAATAAAATTTAGTGGTTTTGCGTGTCGCCAGTGAGTCTTGTTGCTATGTACATTGCTAGTGAATTGACCAGTCAGTTTCAGTTGTATATAATTTAATAAAGACACATATTGGAAAACCACAGGTAAGTACACAGAACCACAGATAGTAGTGCAGGTGAATGGTAGCAGCACCAGGTGTGCTGCTGTACTGTACCTGTTTGTGGTCCGGCAGGCCGGCAGTGCTGGGGAAGCAGAGGGGCTGGGTGTTGGGCTCGAGAGTGTCACACTGGTAGTGGAGCTGAACCCTGGGGCATGACACCTGGGTCTTCAGCATCTCTTTCCTCCTGTAGGAGATGGTGATCTCCAGGTCCAAGAGAGATGGGTGGACCGCAGGCGGGTTGAGCAGGGCATCCTGGTTCACTGTGGGGGAGATAGGAAAGGTCATCAAATAGGTCACATTGTACTATATGAGTGAAATTCACTTTATTTTACAATACAGAAATTACATGGTAAAATGTTATTTACACAATAACAACAAGTTGGATGTGTGGATTGTCCCTTTTTCATTGACTTGTGGAAGTATGGCCCTGGCATACCGTCGTAGTATGGCTGCTGTATTAGGACTGGTTGTGAGACTGGCTGGGGCTCTGGTAGAGGCTGGATGGGGTAGCAGTCTTCTGGTACCACTGGGTAGTGTGTGTGTACCGGTATATAATTCTCTGTCCACTGCTGCTCCTCTGTGGAGAAGAAGAAAGGAAGAGTTGAAAACTTGTCCCGTCGTTAGAAAGCTTTCTCCAGAATTTGTATTTAAATGTTTGTAATTAACAACCCATTGTAATGGGTTACTTTCTGCAGGTGGGGAGGTGCTGTACCTGTGTGTTGGGTCAGGTCTTGGGTGTTCAAGGTTAGGTTGCTAAAGTTAAGCATTTCATCATGCTGTTTGGAGAAAAAAAATATGTTTCACTGATTTAAAAAAAAAGACTAGAATCAGGGTTAAAGAACCAGCTCCTGGTTCAATATAGATGTAATGTTACTGTACCTCCATGCCTGGGGGGATGTAGTCTGTAGGGGTGAGAGAGCTGAAGATGTCAATGTCATAGTCCTCCAGAGTGATTTCTTCTATGTGCGGGCTCTCATAGTTATCTGTAACAAAAAAAAACATTAATCAATTTTAAAAATTGGGGCAAGAAGAGACTCAAGTTCAGCAGGCTAACAGTTGTGGCACTTTAGAGAAGTTACACAAGCCTTAGTGATCTTACACTCATTGATGACCAGGTAGACTTTATGTGGGTCTTTTGAGTCCTTGGAGTGGTCTTCCACCATCTTGAAACGCTTGGTCAGGTTGTTCAGTGCACAGCGGAAGTTGGTCTTCCACTTTGCCTTGTCATTGGGATGCTCATTGATTTTACCGCTGACCACTGCCCATGCCTGTAACCAGAGAATTGAAGTGTCATCATAACGAGTTTTGTATATATATATATATACAAATGTCATGACTCAGTTTACAATCAAACCACACCCTCTATTTCCTTGAATTTCTGCAAAGCTCTGGCCACCGTCCACCATATATTCCTTACCCTGAATATTTTACAGTCGTCCTCGGAGCAGTCCTTCCTAGAATTGTGTTTCCACGGGACTCTGAACTTCTTGTTGTCCATAAAGGTCAACCCGGCGTATTGCTCGGTCCGCACCTGTTCAATCAGCCAGTCAGCGAACTGAGGTTTGGGTTTGCAGCTGAATCATGCAAGGAGAAAGCAGATAGCCTAACGTTACATACTTAAGAAAAGAGGGGCAGTAGCTGCAAAATTGGTGAGCGAATTGTCATTGAAAGAGCACGTCTTAATTCCACAGAAAGAGAGAGAGACTACCATTGCACTACCTCGCAACAATCAATTAAATCTGTAACATTGTTTTTTGCAGTAGCCTAAAAGCACAGTACATTCACTAAGCATAGCCGAGCCCATGGAAATATCAATTTCGAACTCTATTGTACAGTTATCAATTTAACTACAACTACTATAGTCTGCAGATTACCAGAACATTCTCTCTGTTTACCTGAAGTACAGATATTAAAAATGTTACTTACCTTTGCATCTTTAATGCTGAGCCGCGTAGGCTTTTTTCTGTTTTACTGTGGACGTGTACTACTATACAAGTGTTATCAGGTAATGGCGGGGCACACGAGTTTTATAGGCGTCATGATGTCATATAGTTGGACTTCCCCCTTGGATAAAGAGGAGGAGATATATTTATTATTTATTCCCACAGAGTTGGTTGGGTACTTTAATCTAATGCATCTATGTGTATCCAACTCATTGGTTTGGTGTAACAAATGGTGTTGCGCATTGAGAAACGTCGGTCTGAAAGTGAAAGTTATGCTGACACTATAGATTGCGCATTCTTGATTGCGTCATCTTCTTGTTCAGTCAGCAAATGATAATGAAACAAACAAAATAGGCTATTTTTCTCTCACACTGAAATCGGCAATCAAACTGTCAGGGTCATTAATATACAATACATAATAGGCTGTATCATAACAAACATTTATGATGTCAATCTTATACAGAGAGATCTCCCGAGTGGCGCAGTGGTCTAAGGCACTGCATCTCTGTGCCACTAGAGATCCTGGTTCGAATCCAGGCGCACAATTGGCCCAGCGCCGTCCAGGGTTGGGGAGGGAATGGCCGGCAGGGATGTAGCTCAGTTGGTAGAGCATGGCGTTTGCAACGCCAGGGTTGTGGGTTCCATTCCCACGGGTGGCCAGTATAAAATGTCATACAGCACATTGTTCTGGAGTTTTAGGTATTAGAGGATGCATTTATTTGGGATTGGGTTTTGGACAGCATGTAATGATAATGCATCCTAATCATCAGTAAAACTGGATTAAGGCAGTCTGAACGACCCATCATGCATTTTGTTCCATTCTGTATTATTTCACATTTATTTATAAAGCCCTTTTTACATCAGCAGATGTCACAAAGTGCTATACAGAAACCCAGCCTAAAACCGCAAACAGCAAGCAATGCAGATGTAGAAGCACGGTGGCTAGGAAAAACTCTCTAGAAATGCAGGAACCTAGGAAGAAACCTAGCGAGGAACCAGGCTCTGAGGGGTGGCCAGTCCTCTTCTGGCTGTACCTGGTGGAGATTATAAGAGTACATGGCCATTTAAGGCCAGATTGTTCTTCAAGATGTTCAAACGTTCATAGATGACCAGCAGGGTCAAATAATAATCAGTGGTTGTAGAGGGTGCAACAGGTCAGTACCTCAGGAGTAAATGTCAGTTGGCTTTTCATAGCCGAGCATTCAGAGAGAGAGAGAGAGTCGAAAACAGCAGGTCCAGGACAAAGTAGCACGTCCGGTGAACAGGTCAGGGTTCCCTAGCCGCAGGCAGAACAGTTGAAACTGGAGCAGCAGCACGACCAGGTGGACTGGGGACAGCCAGGAGTCATCAGGCCAGGTAGTCCTGAGGCATGATCCTAGGGCTCAGATCCTCCGGGAGGGGAGGGAGACCTGTATGTCACAACTGTAACATTCCATTTGACTGGTTCTAAAGGGATTTTACGCAGATGATATTCAATGACATGCTAGTTTTGTCTCGACACCCCTATCACACTGAGAATGCACTGAAGGCACTTGTCACTGCTTAAAGAATCCTAATTGCAGGAAGTGTGTCTCATGTTATCTCCAGGAGTGGAAATTCACTAACAAACAAACAAACATTTGAATCTCTATGCCAACTGCGGTCAATATGGTAAATGCTGAAGGTCCTTTAATTGCATTCACATTGAACAATACTTCCAGGGAACTTAAGGGGATTTCAGGCAAACAGATGAAGACAATGGCCCCTAGAACACTGCAACTAGAACAGTTTTAATCAGAAACGTTGAGTGCTTGCATCAGCAATCCACATATTTGTAGGTCTAATGACTTTAAATCATATAATTGTTCTAATATTATATCAAAGCAATGCAGTTATATTTAGTTATAAGTGACTGTGCATGAAAATGAAAATACATTTCACTACAGCCCTTTGAGTTTGATTCAAACATGACCTAATACATTAATTAATTCTACAAGGCACCCATCTACTTCAGCCATTTGGTCACTTGCCTGGACCTTAGTAGTGGATTGGGTTGCAGTCCAGGGTTTGTGGGCTAACTATAACCCACAACAGCTGCTATGAGTGACGTGCTATTGGTCGAGCGGATCCAGGGTGGATCACCACAGATTGTCACTTATGAAACTTCTCTGTAAATACAAGATTAAGCATTGTTCCTATTTATAACCCCACATCTGGGGTTAGGCTGATGCCGATTCATAAATTATTTCCAGAATCTGCAGATATCCTATTGGATATGTTCATTCATAGTAAAAATTCACAAAATCATATTCCTGCTGTATTTGGTTCAATTAATTATGCAGTAATACATCATTCAGATAAGAGTTGCTGAATATGTTTTCACTTTCAGTTCGCTCCAGTGTTCATGCGTCTTGGTTGTAAAATGAGGTAGGGACAGCATTTCTTTCTCCTCTGTGCATTGTAATAGGAGAATGTCAACCTGAATAACACTGTCCTAATGCGAGGTATAATAAATTACCTATACCCCAAATAAAACAATGGGACTGAGAGAGGGGTGCATTTAGCAGGAGTTTTGGACTGAGGAAGCTGCAGGTGTGTTGTTATATCATTTGCTTACGTGTGAGACATGGTAAAAAATAAGTTAGACAGTGAGCAGAGTGAGAGGGGCTGGGGATGCCCTCTTCTTTCTTGACGAGAGAACCTCTAATATTGTCTCTCAGCTGGGCCTAGAATAACACTTTGTTTTTTCAGCCCTTCTCTTTCAATACAACCACACTGACATACAGCAGGGGGAAACACCAGGATGTATAATAATCACATTTCCTCTTTATTCTAGATCTGTGTCCTCCCACCCACAGGTCATGAGTAGGAAGCAATATTAGGCTGCCACACAATGATGAAAAAGCAAAAGTCATATCACTGTCTATTACTATTTCAGTCACTATCACTACAATCACTGTGGCAGTCTAGTAGTCTCTCTATTTGTCTCAAGGAAGCCTCTGTTTAGCATAGTCTGACCTATCTTCATTGCCTCAGTGAGCCTAATCAAGGCTTCACACTCTGGTTAACCTGTGGTAAATGGATTAAAAGTAGTCTTATTATACCTATATAGTACATGCTCCACCATGTCCGTCTCAGGAATGGGGAAGCGAAATTCACTCTAGCTGAACACTTCCCTGTTCCCGCTCATTGGAAGTGTTGTTGTGCCGTAATCTGTGGTTTGTCTCTTAGTAGGAGCAGGCCCCTGTGGCTCTGTGGCCAGGTGTAGGCCCCTGGACCGGCACTGGGGAAGGATGTAGCTCCCTCATTCAGACGCAGTTTTCACATCCCTATTCACACACATACATGCGCGAATGGAGAAGTGTGGATAGAGGTTTACTCAAGTGTGTGTCAGGGTCAATGGATTAATTCAGAAATGTTTAGGAAAATCTCTTGAAAAAAATCTCTCAGTTGAAATCCTCTTCTTGCTTTAGTTTGTGATTAGCATTTGTCATACCAGGAAGTGCATGAAAAATGGGTCAATACCGGTAAGACAGTTTAGGCACTGGATTGTGGCCACACTTTCTTACCAGTTTCTTACCAGTATATCTAAATTATTCAGCATCTTGCAGCACGGAGAGGAGAGCATGTATTGTTGAGCAGACAATTAAGAGAGAGAGTTCTGTATCAAAGATCCCCCAAGGCTCCTATATTGTAGGGAGTTTTGAGGGGGAAATCCAAACTGCATCTCTTGGGAGATTGAGACCTTCAGAAACAACCACTTTTCTCTATTTTTCTCTTTCTGTCTCCCTCCACACCATTCTGCCATTCTGTCTATCTGGATACCTTCCTCTTTGTCTATATCAGTCTATCTGTCTCTGATTTTCTGTCTCTGTCTGTCTCTCCCTGTCTCCCTCCTCTCTCGATTGTCTACCATTATCAACACTATCTAAATAGACTGGTATGTTTAGTATCTACTGTAACTCTGTACCCCAGAGTATAGTCAGGTCTGATACTGTATACTGTACGTATAGGCTGGTTTCATCACTATGAGTGCTTGTATAAGGATCATAAAGAAACATACTGTACACACCCACACGTCCCTGTATTGGCATAATACTGATCTAAGGGTGTTGGACTTCCTGTGGGTGTTTATTTTCTAATCTGTGTGGAGGTGGGTGTTGCATCACCAGTTGAAACTAGTTTTATCCTCAGGTCCAGGTTTGACCAGCTCCTGACCTGCCAATGATAATAGACCAACACAACTAACTGTAGGCTATATCTGATATTGTTTATATATACACTGAGTGTACAAAACATTAAGAACATCTGCTCTTTCCATGACATAGACTGGCCAGGTGAATCCAGGTGAAAGCTATGATCCCTTATTGATGTCACTTGTTAAATCCACTTCAATCCATGTAGATGAAGGGGAGGAGACAGGTTAAATAATAATTTTTAAACCTTGAGACAATAGAGAGATGGATTGTGTATGTGTGCCATTCAGAGGGTGAATGGGCAAGACAAAATATGTAAGTGCCTTTGAACGGGGTATGGTAGTAGGTTCCAGGCGCACCTGTTTGTGTCAAGAACTGCAACGCTGCTGAGATTTTCACGCTCAACAGTTTCCTGTGTGTATCAAGAATGGTCCACCACCCAAAGTACATCCAGCCAACTTAACACAACTGTGGGAAGCATTGGAGTCAACATGGGCCAGCATCCCTGTGGAACGCTTTCAACACCTTGTAGAGTCCATGCACCGATGAATTTAGGCTGTTCTCAATATTAGGAAGGTGTTCTTAATGTTTTGTAAACTCAGTGTAGACCAGCGGAGGCTGCTGAGGGGAGAACGGCTCATAATAATGACCGGAACGGCGCAAATGAAATGGCATCAAACACCTCAAACCATGTGTTTGATGTATTTGATAACATTCCACTGATTCCGCTCCAGTCATTACCACGAGCCTGTTCTCCCCAATTAGGGTGCCACCAGCCTCCTGTGGTGTAGGCCTACTGCACATTAAGAAACAAATAGGCCTACTTCATGAAGTACCGCTGATGGAAACACCCCAACCCTATTCCCTATTGCCATATATAAATCAACCCTTTAGTAGCCTATTATGTTCTTGTTGGTGCATCATTTTAACTCGGAGACAAAATAATAATCAATTGCATCATAGGCAAGTGGCCTACAGAAATACGGTTCCTTTGAAAAACCATAGCACCAATCTTGAACCTTATCCATTGCTGCTCTCTACTGGCCGATAGCGATATGGAAAGATAATAGGATTGTACGGCTTGATGTCTTATTTTCACCGCCAGAGGTCACTACGTGTTTATTTTTAAAGCGACTTGATAAGAAATTCGAGATGTCTCGTTGAATGTAATATGAGTTTACAATACACGACGCAGAGGCAGAGAATACCATTGATTTCAATTTTAGACAATTTGTTGAAAAACGCTCAGTGCACAAACGTTTTTTGTAAGAGCGGAAAGAATGTTACAGCGCGCTAAAATACAAAATGTTGCATTCCATAAACATATGGAATGAGGAATAATCAAATTCTGCATAGGCCTATTGTCCTCTTTACACATTATGTGGAGGATTAGGTTTGTGCAGCCATTTGACCATAAATAACATAAGGACTGTTGTTGCAACGTGCTGTCCAGTCGAATGTGGTGCTGAAAAAGACAATTCAACATCGACCATGGTGAAACTCGCCTCAAACGAGAACACAAAGTTCAGTGTGGTACCTTTAGTTGTATATTTATTAATACGTCCAATGTGCGTAATAACTGCCTCGTTGAATAGGCCTAGTTATAACATATTAGTAGCCTAAACATCTAAATCCATATTTGCGAATACACCTTTTACGCATGACATTTGAGGCTTGCATTTGAGTGTTGGAATGGCACAGAATCCAACCGATCGTCAGCTGCCAATATTGCCAGGCAGTAGACGCTTGAATCTCTATGCAGACAATGTGCACCTGTAGCGCACTCGTTTTGGGGTCATTGCGCACGTCAGACATACCCACAACTCATATTACCTTAAATTAATCGTGTTTCTATGCAAGGTCTATACTTCTATACAGAGACACGCTTGCCTTTTTATTTTCCTCTTAATGGCTGTAGCCTGGATACCGGAGAGAGCGTCCTTGGTATTTGGGGTTTTAAAGAGCGAGAGGAGAAGGGTGGAAGGAGAGAGACTGATAATTTGAAGACGTGCCAGGGGTACATTGTCAAATTCAAAAGGCATTTAAAGGACCAAACCATTCACTTTTTTCATTCTCTCCTATTTTTTTTTCTTTCTCTCTGTCTTTCTTTCCTTTTGCCCGGTTGAAGGCTATTTGAATCCACAACCGGGCTTTCAAGTTGGAGACATTGGAATGTAAATGAGCCCAGCGCGTGCTCCTGGCGCAGTGAAAGCTCGGGATTGTTTATTGAGCTCCTGGAGCCACGCGCCTGGCTCGCGGAGTCGGCTAGGAGAAGAATCACACAGCGGGGCGGGGCCTCGCGGGGAAGCGTGCATCTCCAAAGGGGTGGGGTGTGTGGGGCGCGTGTTGAAAAGAGGAGTGCTGCCAAAGTTTGGGTCAGATCGGCTCGTGGAGTAAGCAAGCGCAGTCAAGAAAGACTTGGACACTAAAAAGCCACAGCGCTTCAGCTATAGCCACAAGGTCCCCACGCGAAGGACACGAGAGCAGTGCACTGTCAACCTCTGTCTATTTTTTCTTATCTTCTTCCACTGAGTGTCTGTGAGGGTGCGCTGTTGCAAATCACATCTGTCAGTAGCCCTGTCTCACCACCGAACAACATGGAGACTACCACCATCACCACCACGCAACTGGCGCAGAACGCATGCCCATTTGTACTGACGGAAAGGCGCACCACCATCACCCTGCACGCTCCAGCCCAGGAGTGTGCTCTCCCTAATGACACCAATGCAGCCGGCTACCAAAGCAAGACCACGGTGCTGAAAAGACAGCGCTCCAGCTCCCCGGAGCTCCTGCGCTGCAAACGGCGGCTCAGCTTTAACGGACTCGGCTACTCCATCCCTCAGCAGCTCCCCGTTGCCGTGGCTCGGCGAAACGAGCGCGAGAGGAACCGAGTCAAGCAGGTCAACATGGGCTTCCAGACGCTGCGTCAGCACGTGCCCAACGGGGCAGCCAACAAGAAGATGAGCAAAGTGGAGACGCTGCGGTCCGCCGTGGAGTATATTCGAGCTCTGCAGCAGCTACTAGACGAGCATGATGCTGTGTCAGCTGCCTTCCAGTGCGGGGTGCCTTCCCCTACCATCTCCAACAGCTACTCGGCCGAGCCGGAGTCACCCCACTCCACCTGTTCCTCCGACGAGGGGAGCTATGAGCCCCTGAGCTCCGAGGAGCAGGAGCTGCTGGACTTTACCACCTGGTTCGACAGATACTGAGACACCGGTAGCCTAATTGTCGTTACCATCCCACAGCACCTGTGTATAGGCAGGGCACCTGTGTATAGGCAGGGGCTTCTTCTATCAGAAGTGACTAGAAGTTGAAAATAATGTCAAGTTGTTCGATTCACTCTGCAAGGCGAGGCACCAGTGAACACTCTCTTGGCACCGAGTTGCTCTCTCTCTCCCCTCGCCAGGCAGCGTTTGCAGATGCAAAGCAATAAGAGAGAGGAAAGTAAAGCAGAGTTACCGTTGTTATGCTACAAGAGAGAAGGGAGTACAACGAACGGCCCTTTGGTTCCCCTCGGAATAACAGGGTGGAGTAACTGTGCGCGCACGCATGGACAAAGCGTCGAAGGACTGCAGGGTGACGCTTGGAATTATTTATTTATTGATGACTTTGAATAAGTGCATTAATAAATGAAAAAGCAGCGGTGCGGTCCGCACAGTAGCCCAGTTAGATGTGCACGGTTTTGGCTCAAGGACTTTGCTGTTGACACCAGTTTCAGATGAGGACAAGACTTCTTCAACTGACTGCATCTGATGGGAAGATTGTATCGAAGATGAGGCGCCATCTGAAATGAACGTTTTTGGTGTACATTGTCTGAAATTGAAATTCTTATTTGCTAAATATAAATACTTATTTTTGTTAATTGAGATAAAAGCAAATGTTCTGCAACCATGAACACTGCCACTTTGCTGACAGTGAGAGCTCATGAGATGTGATAAGCATTACTGGACAACTGGACAATTGAATTGGCACATATGTCTGTGTCAAGCGATTGGTCAGCAATATCTTTTACATCCTCCCGTGAAAGATTGAAGGGTTTTACGTGGTATGGAGACCTTTCTTAATGTATGCACTTGCTCTCCGTTTTTCGTAGCCTCCTAAAGTGTACATATGCAATTTTAACATATATATTTTGTGTAAACCGTTTTTTATGAATAAAGATAACTCTATTTATATTAAATTATATGTTGTTGTTGCATTATTATTTGGACACAGTTTTTAATTTATTTTCTCAGCTTTCTCAAATAGTTGGTATAGGCCTGACAGGCATGCTCACAAATAATAAGCTACATGATTTGATTATTATGTAGACACACCTGACTGACTCATATATTATTTACAAATATATCTGAGGGTCTGCACTGAGCAAACAGAGACTTATTCTGTGGTTTTATTCAAAGGCCTAGTCTGACCATTTACCGAGTTGTTTTGGCACACACGGGAGAACTGCGCAGCTGTGTGAGCACTCAATAACCATTTAAAGACGTGCACCTTGCCTTGCGCTTTGTCTGCATAAAGAACGGGGAGATTAATATTACGTTTCATGCACTGCATTGTTTATTTTTCATTCGCTTTCTCTTCGCCCAATAACACAGAGGGCCTGGAGCTGAGGGTGGGAGGGAAGGCGATAGAGAGAGAGAGAGAGAGAGAGAGAGAGAGAGAGCTGGAGGGAGAGGTATATACCATTCACTTTCTTTAATGGGGTAGGCCCTATAGTCACTTTGAAATACGGCTCAGCGAAAGTCAGGAAGACAATGCAGCGGGTCAAAAATTCTTATTGGCCGATTGAGAACAGTTTAAATAAAACCTGGGCTTGTAGACAACTTGTATCCCCGACTGTGTTTTTCAGGGTGCACACAATCCAATCAAAAAGCCCATCTCCTGCGAAATGGAGAGCACAATACCCCATTGTGCGCACTATTGTGTGACGCTTTTGCGTCTCATTATGCGTATTATGAGGGAGCCTCCATTGTAAATAAACATCGATGTCAGAACCTACGAGGCTGAAAGAGAAATAACTCGTTTAATTTCACCAGGTATAGGCTACTTTATCTCTCTTTAGAATCATAATAAACCACAACTACAGGAGCTGGGATCGAGGCTGATATTATATGCAAGGCCAATGTGTTTTGCGTAATTTGGGTTGCATTCTAAAACATGCTGACTCGGGATTTGCAAAACGGATACCAACATTTTGATAAGCAATGGAATGAGTGTACACTCTTAGAAAAACTGGTTCCTGGATGCTTCATATATGGCACCTCATAAGGTTCTATATAGAACTGAAATTGGTTCCATATAGAACCCTATATGGAACACAAGGGTTCTATATGGAAACCATTTTGGTTTAATGAAGAAGAACCCTTGGGGTTCTGTTCAAAGAACCCTACAAATGGGTTATACAGTGAACAAAAATGTAAATGCAACATGCAATAATTTCAACGATTTTACTGAGTTACAGTTCATATACGGAAATCAGTCAATTGAAATAAATTCATTAGGCCCTAACATATGGCATGACTGGGAATACAGATATGTATATGTTGGTCACAGATACCTTTTTTTTTTAAAGGTAGGGGCGTGGATCAGAAAACCAGTCAGTATCTGGTGTGACCACCATTTGCCTCACGCAGCGCAAAACACATCTCCTTCATATTGAGTTGATCAGGCTGTTGATTATGGCCTGTGGAATGTTGTCCCACTCCTCTTCAAAGGCTGTGCGAAGTTGCTGGATATTGGCGGGAACTGGAACATGCTGTTGTACACGTCGATCCAGAGCATCCTCAATTGGTGACAAGTCTGGTAAGTACGCAGGCCATGGAAGAACTGGGACATTTTCAGCTTCCAGGAATTGTGTACAGATCCTTGCGAGATGGGGCCGTGCAGTATCATGCTGATCCATGCGGTGTTGGAGGCGGATGAATGGCACAACAATGGGCCTGTCATGCGTCAGTGTGTAGCGGTAGGACGGAGTCAGGCGCAGGACACAGAACTTGGTCAACGACGTACTTTACTTATCACAAATAAATAAACATATCCTCCACGCAGGGAAGAAAATACTGACTCACAAAGCAAATGACAACAAGACAACGAACAATCACGCACAACACCATGAGAGAACCAGAGGGTAAAATAGGGAAACGTACATTGGAACCAGGTGTGTGCAATAAAGACAAAACAAGTAGAACACAGAAACATAGATCGGTGGCAGCTAGTACTCCGGTGACGACGAACGCCGAAGCCTGCCCGAGCAAGGAGGAGGAGCAGCCTTGGCTCCAGCCGTGCGCCGACACCGGCCTCGGGGACGGCCAGGAGGACGCGAAGCAGGGCAAGTCGGATGACGACGGTGGAAATCCCTCAACAGGGAGGGATCGAGGATGTCCCTCCTAGGAACCCAGCACCGTTCCTCCGGACCGTACACCTCCCACTCCACGAGATACTGCAGGCCCTCCACCCGACGCCTCGAATCCAGAATGGAACGGACCGAGTACGCCGGTGCCCCCTTGATGTCCAGTGGGGGCGGAGGGACCTCCCGCACCTCAGACTCCTGGAGCGGACCAGCTACCACCGGTCTGAGGAGAGACACATGGAACGAGGGGTTAATACGGTAATCAGGAGGGAGCTGTTACCTATAACAAACCTTGTTCAATCTCCTCAGGACTTTAAATGGCCCCACAAACCGCCGACCCAGCTTCCGGCAGGGCAGACGAAGGGGCAGGTTTCGGGTCGAGAGCCAGACCCGGTCCCCCGGTGCATACACCGGGGCCTCACTGCGGTGGCGGTCGGCGCTCGCCTTCTGTCGCCTGAAAGCCCGTTGCAGGCGTACATGGGCAGCGTTCCAGGTTTCCTCAGAGCGCCGAAACCATTCATCCACCTACCCACATACTGGTTTACTATCTCCACCTGCCCATTACTCTCGGGGTGAAACTCAGAGGTCAGGCTGATTGAGACTCCCAGATGGTCTATGAACGCCCTCCAGACCCTTGATGTGAACTGGGGACCCCGATCAGACACTATATCCTCAGGTACCCTGTAGTACCGGAAGACGTGAGTAAACAGGACCTCCGCAGTCTGTAGGGCCGCAGGGAGACCGGGCAAAGGAATGAGACAGCAGGACTTAGAAAACGATCCACAACGACTAAGATCGTAGTATTCCCTTGTGACGGGGGGAGGTCCGTAACAAAATCCACCGATAGGTGTGACCACGGCCATTGTGGAACGGGTAGGGGTTGTAATTTCCCTCTGGACAGGTGTCTAGGTGCCTTGCACTGGGCGCACACCGAGCAGGAGGAAACATAAACCCTCATGTCCTTAGCTAAAGTAGGCCATCAGTACTTCCCACTAAGACAGCGCACTGTCCGACCAATGCCAGGATGACCAGAATAGGGTGACATATGAGCCCAATAGATCAATCGATCGCGAACATCAGATGGAACGTACACACGACCCACTGGACACTGGGGGGGAGTGGGCTCCGTGCGTAACGCCCGCTCGATGTCCGCATCAACCTCCCATACCACTGGTGCCACCAGACAAGAAGCCGGAAGTATGGGAGTAGGCTCACTGGACCGCTCCTCTGTGTCATACAGCCGGGACAGAGCGTCTGCCTTAGTATTCTGAGAACCTGGTCTGTACGAGAGGGTGAAAACAAAATGTGTGAAAAACATGGCCCACCTTGCCTGGCAAGGGTTCAGTCTCCTCGCCGCCCGGATGTACTCCAGATTGCGGTGGTCAGTCCAAATGAGGAAAGGGTGTTTTGCCCCCTCAAGCCAATGTCTCCACGCCTTCAGAGCCTTAACAACAGCTAACAGCTCCCGGTCCCCCACATCATAGTTACGCTCTGCCGGACTGATAATTCCCAGCTGCGCCTGAATCTACGAGCGCCTTATGCTGGGAATGCGGGGAACACTCAGGAAATTCTACATGAACACATATTTGTGCAACAGGGAGCTCTGGGTGAGTCGGGTACCTACTCACCTGGGGTGGTCCACCAGTGCCCTGCCTGCTGCCTCGACTCCCTGAGGACCCTTTCCAGCACCGACCAGCAGTGTGGCCTCTGCGGCCACAGTTGGTGCAGGAAACAGCCCCCCTTCCGGTCACCCTTAGATCAGCACCTCCGAGCTCCATCGGTGTAGGGTCGGAAGTGCTGGGGAATGGACTTGACGGACCCTGATCCGGACATCCGCGGGTGGCCAACAGGTTATCCAGTCGTATCGATAAATCCACCAGTTGGTCCAGGTTAAGGGTGGTGTCCCTGCAGGCCAGCTCCCGACGAACGTCCTCCCGTAGGCTGCTTCGGTAATGGTCAATCAGGGCCCTCTCATTCCATCCTGCGCTGGCTGCCAAGGTCCTGAAGTCCAGTGCGAAGGCCTGTGCGCTCCTCTTCCCCTGTCTGAGGTGGAACAACTGTTCCCCCGCCGCTCTCCCCTCCGGTGAATGATCAAATACCACCCAGAAACGGGTGAAATCCTCATAGCGCACCGATGCCGCGTCTATACTTCCCCACTCAGCGTTGGCCCACTCGAGCGCTTTCCCCGACAGACAGGAGATGAGGGCGGATACGCTCTCATATCCCGAGGGAGCCGGGTGGATGGTTGCCAGGTAGAGTTCCACCTGGAGCAGAAACCCCTGGCACCCGGCAGCTGTTCCATCATATGCCCTCGGGAGCGAGAGCCGAATCCCACTGGATCCAGGTGATGAAGGGGTGGACAGCGGTGTGGAGTGAATAGTAGTGGAAGGAGGTGTAGAAAAAAAAAACCTCTCCCATAGCTCCATAGTCTGTACCACTCGATCCATGGCTGTGCCAAGAGTCTGTAGCATGGTCGAGTGCTGCTGGATGCATTCCTCCACCGATCCTGGAGGAATGGATGTACCTGCTGACTCCATAATGGGTGCGTGATTCTGTCATGCGTCAGTGTGTAGCGGTAGGACGGAGTCAGGCGCAGGACACAGAACTTGGTCAACGACGTACTTTACTTATCACAAGTAAATAAACATATCCTCCACGCAGGGAAGAAAATACCGACTCACAAAGCAAATGACAACAAGACAACGAACAATCACGCACAACACCATGAGAGAACCAGAGGGTAAAATAGGGAAACAAATTAATGTACATTGGAACCAGGTGTGTGCAATAAAGACAAACCAAGTAGAACACAGAAACATAGATCGGTGGCAGCTAGTACTCCGATGAAGACGAACGCCGAAGCCTGCCCGAGCAAGGAGGAGGAGCATCCTCGGCTGAATTCGTGACAGGGCCTTAGGATCTTGTCACGGTATCTCTGTGCATTCAAATTGCCATCGATGAAATGCAATTGTGTTTGTTGTCCGTAGCTTATGCCTGCCCATACCATAACTCCACCGCCACCATGGGGCACTCTGTTCACAACGTTGACGTCAGCAAACCGCTCGCCCACATGATGCCATACACGCTGTCTGCCATCTGCCCTACTCTTGGAAATAAAGGTGCTATCTAGAACCTAAAATGGTTATTTGTTGTCCCCATAGGAGAACCGTTTGAAGAACCCTTTTTGGTTCCAGGTAGATCCCTTTTGGGTTCCATGTAGGACCCTTTCCACAGAGGGTTTTACATGGAACCCAAAAGGGTTCTACGTGGAACTAAAAAGGGTTCTCCTATGGGGACAGCCGAATAACCATTTTGTAACCCTTTTTTCTAAGTGTGTACAGTTGAAACCGGGATTAATCCGTGAAGAACACACTTCTTCAGCGTACCAGTGGCCATCGAAGGTGAACATTTGCCGACTGAAGACTGTTACGATGCCGAACTGCAGTCAGGTCAAGACCCTGGTGAGGACGACGAGCATGCAGATGAGCTTCCCTGAGATGGTTTCTGACAGTTTGTGCCGAAATTCTTTGTTTGTGCAAATCCACAGTTTCATCAGCTGTCCGGGTGGCTGGTCTCAAACCGCAGGTGAAGAAGCCGGTTGTGGAGGTCCTGGGCTGACGTGGTTACACGTGGTCTGCGGTTGTGAGGCCGGTTGGACGTACTGCCAAATTCTCTAAAACGACGTTGGAGGCGGCTTATGGTAGAGAAATAACATTAAATTCTCTGGCAACAGCTCTGGTGGACATTCCTGCAGTCAGCATGCCAATTGCATGCTCTCTCAAAGCTTGAGACATCTGTGGTATTGTGTTGTGTGACAAAACTGCACATTTTAGAGTGGCCTTTTATTGTCCCCATCACAATGTGCACCTGTGTAATGATCATGCTGTTTAATCAGCTTCTTGATATGCCACACCTGTCAGGTGGATGGATTATCTTGGCAAAGGAGAAATGCTAACTAACAGCGATGTAAACAAATTTCTGCACAGCATTTGAGATAAAAATGCTTTTTGTGCTTATGGAACATTTCTTGGACTAACACTTTACATGTTGTGTTTATATTTTTGTTCAGTGCATATACTGTAGAACCTTTAGGGGTGTCATACAGTTGAAGTCGGAAGTTTACATACACATAGGTTGGAGTCATTAAAACTTGTTTTTCAACCACTCCACAAATTTCTTGTTAACAAACTATCGTTTTGGCAAGTCGGTTAGGACATCTACTTTGTGCATTACACAAGTAATTTTTCCAACAATTGTTTACAGACAGATTATTTCATTTATAATGCACTGTATCACAATTCCAGTGGGTCAGAAGTTTACATACACTAAGTTGACTGTGCCTTTAAACAGCTTGGAAAATTCCAGAAAATTATGTCATCGCTTTAGAAGCTTCTGATAGGCTAATTGACATCATTTGAGTCAATTGGAGGTGTACCTGTGGATGTATTTCAAGGCCTACCTTCAAACTCAGTGCCTCTTTGCTTGACATCATGGGAAAATGAAAAGAAATCAGCCAAGACCTAAGAAAAAAATTGTAGACCTCCACAAGTCTGGTTCATCCTTGGGAGCAATTTCCAAATGCCTGAAGGTACCACGTTCATCTGTACAAACAATAGTACGCAAGTATAAACACAATGGGACCACACAGCTGTCATACCGCTCAGGAAGGAGATGTGTTCTGTCTCCTAGAGATGAACGTACTTTGGTGCGAAAAGTGCAAATCAATCCCAGAACAACAGCAAAGGACCTTGTGAAGATGCTGGAGGAAACAGGTACAAAAGTATCTATATCCACAGTAAAAACGAGTCCTATATCGACATAACCTGAAAGGCCGCTCAGCAAGGAAGAAGCCACTGCTCCAAAACCGCCATTAAAAAGCCAGACTACGGTTTGCAACTGCACATGGGGACAAAGATCGTACTTTTTGGAGAAATGTCCTCTGGTTTGATGAAACAAAATAGAACTGTTTGGCCATAATGACCATCGTTATGTTTGGAGGAAAAAGGGGAAGGCTTGCAAGCCGAAGAACACCATCCCAACCGTGAAGCACGGGGGTGGCAGCATCATGCTGTGGGGGTGCTTTGCTGCAGGAGGGACTGGTGCACTTCACAAAATAGATGGAATCATGAGGAAGGAAAATTATGTGGATATATTGAAGCAACATCTCAAGACATCAGTCAGGAAGTTAAAGCTTGTTCGCAAATGGGTCTTCCAAATGGACAATGACCCCAAGCATACTTCCGAAGTTGTGGCAAAATGGCTTAAGGACAACAAAGTCAAGGTATTGGAGAGGCCATCACAAAGCCCTGACCGCAATCCTATAGAAAATTTGTGGGCAGAACTGAAAAAGCATGTGCGAGCAAGGAGGCCTACAAACCTGACTCAGTTACACCAGCTCTGTCAGGAGGAATGGGCCAAAATTCACCCAACTTATTGTGGGAAGCTTGTGGAAGGCTACCCGAAACGTTTGACCCAAGTTAAACAATTTAAAGGCAATGCTACCAAATACTAATTGAATGTATGTAAACTTCTGACCCACTGGGAATGTGATGAAAGAAATAAAAGCTGAAATAAATCATTCTCTCTAGTATTATTCTGACATTTCACATTCTTAAAATAAATTGGTGATCCTAACTGACCTAAGACAGGCAATTTTTACTAGGATTAAATGTCAGGAATTGTGAAAAACTGAGTTTAAATGCATTTAGCTAAGGTGTATGTAAATTTCCGACTTCAACTGTATATGAAGCAAGCAATAGAACCCTTTTTGGTTCTATCCAGAACCTTTTTCGTAAGAGTGTATTTGACAAAAAAATTGGCATATGCTCCTTATCAACCACCGGAATGGATGGCATGGGATAGGTTTCACAAGTGTCCAGAAAACTGTAGCCTAATCGATGCGATGCCTAACACACACACACACACACGTACCGAAGGTACCGGTACAGCAATACTCAGACCAACAGAGTCCTTAAAAGCTTCTATCCCCTGGCTATAAGACTGTTAATGGCTAACAACTACTTCTGCCCCTCACACCTATGCTGCTGCAAAAATTATTATTGATTAGATTTATTACTACCACTATGCTGCTGTTGATTGATTAATGATTGCCATTACCATTAGTACCTATCTATTTTATCCTGCTACTTGTCACTATTACTCCTGTTCACATGTATATATTACCACTAGTATATTACCATAGTATTTAGATATTCCTACTACCAGTCACTTTTCAGCCCTCTACCTATTACTGTTGACTATTTTATTACTATTATTATTATGGACACTGCTACCAGTCACTTTCTCCTAATCCCCACCTAAATGTAGCTACATATCAACTTCAAATACTCCAGTTTCTCTGTACATTGTACATATGGTATTGGCACTGACCCTGTATAGAGCTTCCTCTCTTCTTTCTTCTTTCTTGTGTTTTCTTAATTATACGGTATATACAGTGCATTCAGAAAGTATTCAGACCCCTTGACTTTTTCCACATTTTGTTACATTACAGCCTCATTCTATAATTGATTAAATAAAACAATTTCCTCATCAATCTACACACAATTACCCCTTGATGACAAAGCGAAACAGGTTTTTCAAAAATGTTTGCACATTCATAAAAAAACTAAACAGAAATACCTTATTTACATGTATTCAAACCCTTTGCTATAAGACTCAAAATTGAGCTCCGGTGCATCCTGTTTCTATTGATCATCCTTGAGATGTTTCTACAACTTGATTGGAGTCCAACTGTGGTAAATTCAATTGATTGGACATGATTTGGAAAGGCACACACTTGTATATACAGTGGGGAGAACAAGTATTTGATACACTGCCGATTTTGCAGGTTTTCCTACTTACAAAGCATGTAGAGGTCTGTAATTTTTATCATAGGTACACTTCAACTGTGAGAGACGGAATCTAAAAATCCAGAAAATCACATTGTATGATTTTTAAGTAATTCATTTGCATTTTATTGCATGACATAAGTATTTGATCACCTACCAACCAGTAAGAATTCCGGCTCTCACAGACCTGTTTGTTTTTCTTTAAAAAGCCCTCCTGTTCTCCACTCATTACCTGTATTAACTGCACCTGTTTGAACTCGTTACCTGTATAAAAGACACCTGTCCACACACTCAATCAAACAGACTCCAACCTCTCCACAATGGCCAAGACCAGAGAGCTGTGTAAGGACATCAGGGATAAAATTGTAGACCTGCACAAGGCTGGGATGGGCTACAGGACAATAGGCAAGCAGCTTGGTGAGAAGGCAACAACTGTTGGCGCAATTATTAGAAAATGGAAGAAGTTCAAGATGACGGTCAATGACCCTCGGTCTGGGGCTCCATGCAAGTATTGAGGGGAGGATGGATGGGGCCATGTATCGCGAGATCTTGGCCAACAACCTCCTTCCCTCAGTAAGAGCATTGAAGATGGGTCGTGGCTGGGTTTTCCAGCATGACAACGACCCGAAACACACAGCCAGGGCAACTAAGGAGTGGCTCCGTAAGAAGCATCTCAAGGTCCTGGAGTGGCCTAGCCAGTCTCCAGACCTGAACCCAATAGAAAATCTTTGGAGGGAGCTGAAAGTCCGTATTGCCCAGCGACAGCCCTGAAACCTGAAGGATCTGGAGGTCTGTATGGAGGAGTGGGCCAAAATCCCTGCTGCAGTGTGTGCAAACCTGGTCAAGACCTACAGGAAACGTATGATCTCTGTAATTGCAAACAAAGGTTTCTGTACCAAATATTAAGTTATGCTTTTCTGATGTATCAAATACTTATGTCATGCAATAAAATGCAAATTAATTACTTAAAAATCATACAATGTGATTTTCTGGATTTTTGTTTTAGATTCCGTCTCTCACAGTTGAAGTGTACATATGACAAAAATTACAGACCTCTACATGCTTTGTAAGTAGGAAAACCTGCAAAATCGGCAGTGTATCAAATACTTGTTCTCCCCACTGTATAAGGTCCCACAGTTGACAGTGCATGTCAGAGCAAAAACCAAGCCATGAAGTCAAAGGAATTGTTCGTAGAGCTCCGAGACAGGATTGTGTCGGGGAACAGATCTGGGGAGGTGACCAAGAACCCGATGGTCACTCTGACAGAGCTCCAGAGTTCCTCTGTGGAGATGGGAGAACCTTCCAGAAGGACAGTCATCTCTGCAGCACTCCACCAATCAGGCCTTTATGGTAGAGTTTGACACCTTGATAAGTTCCTTTCCTGAGGATGGCTCACCCCTCACAGTTTTGGGGGATTTCAACCTCCCTACGTCTACATTTGACTCATTTCTCTCTGCCTCCTTCTTTCCACTCCTCTCCTCTTTTGACCTCACCCTCTCACTGTCCCCCCCTACTCACAAGGCAGGCAATACGCTTGACCTCATCTTTACTAGATGCTGCTCTTCTACTAATCTCACTGCAACTCCCCTCCATGTCTCCGACCACTACTTTGTATCCTTTTCTCTCTCGCTCTCCTCCAACACTACTCACTATGCCCCTACACAGATGGTAATGCGCCGCCGCAACCTTCGCTCTCTCTCTCCCACTACTCTCTCCTCTTCCACCCTATCATCTCTTCCCTCTGCTCAATCCTTCTCCCTCCAATCTCCTGATTCTGCCTCCTCAACCCTCCTCTCCTCCCTTTCTGCATCCTTTGACTCTCTGTGTCCCCTATCCTCCCGGCCGGCTCGGTCCTCCCCTCCAGCTCCGTGGCTTGATGACTCATTGCGAGCTCACAGAACAGAGCTCCGGGCAGCGGAGCGGAAATGGAAGAAAACTAAACTCCCTGCCGACCTGGCATCTTTTCACTCCCTCCTCTCTACATTTTCTTCATCTGTTTCTGCTGCTAAGGCCACTTTCTACCACTCTAAATTCCAAGCATCTGCCTCTAACCCTAGGAAGCTCTTTGCCACATTCTCCTCCCTGCTGAATCCCCCCTCCTCTCTCTCTGTGGATGACTTCGTCAACCACTTTGAAAAGAAGGTTGATGACATCCGATCCTCGTTTGTTAAGTCTAATGACACTGCTGGTCCTGCTCACACTGCCCTACCCTATGCTTTGACTTCTTTCTCCCCTCTCTCTCCAGATAAAATCTTGCGACTTGTGACTGCAGGCCGCCCAACAACCTGCCCGCTTGACCCCATCCCCTCCTCTCTTCTCCAGACCATCTCCGGTGACCTTCTCCCCTACCTCACCTCGCTGATCAACTCATCCTTGACCGCTGGCTATGTCCCTTCCGTCTTCAAGAGAGCGAGAGTTGCACCGCTTCTCAAAAAACCAACACTCGATCCCACTGATGTCAACAACTACAGACCAGTATCCCTTCTTTCTTTTCTTTCCAAAACTATTGAGCGTGCCGTCTTTAGCCAACTCTCTTGCTATCTCTCTCAGAATTACCTTCTTGATCCAAACCAGTCAGGTTTCAGGACTGGTCATTCAACTGAGACTGCTCTTCTCTGTGTCACGGAGGCTCTCCGCACTGCTAAAGCTAACTCTCTCTCCTCTGCTCTTTTCTTCTAGACCTGTCTGCTGCCTTTGATACTGTGAACCATCAGATCCTCCTCTCCACCCTCTCCGAGCTGGGCATCTCCGGCGCGGCTCACTCCTGGATCGCGTCCTACCTGACCGGTTGCTCCTACCAAGTGGCGTGGCGAGAAGCTGTCTCCGCACCACGTGCTCTCACCACTGGTGTCCCCCAGGGCTCAGTTCTAGGCCCTCTCCTATTCTCCCTATACACCAAGTCACTTGGCTCTGTCATATCCTCACATGGCCTCTCCTATCATTGCTACGCTGACGACACACAACTAATCTTCTCCTTTCCCCCTTCTGATAACCAGGTGGCGAATCGCATCTCTGCATGTCTGGCAGACATATCAGTATGGATGACGGATCACCACCTCAAGCTGAACCTTGGCAAGACGGAGCTGCTCTTCCTCCCGGGGAAGGACTGCCCGTTCCATGATCTCGCCATCACGGTTGACAACTCCGTTGTGTCCTCCTCCCAGAGTGCGAAGAGCCTTGGCGTGACCCTGGACAACACCCTGTCGTTCTCCGCTAACATCAAGGCGGTGACCCGATCCTGCAGGTTCATGCTCTACAACATTCGGAGAGTACGACCCTGCCTTACACAGGAAGCGGCACAGGTCCTAATCCAGGCACTTGTCATCTCCCGTCTGGATTACTGCAACTTCGCTGTTGGCTGGGCTCCCTGCCTGTGCCATTAAACCCCTACAACTCATCCAGAATGCCGCAGCCCGTCTGGTGTTCAACCTTCCCAAGTTCTCTCACGTCACCCCGCTCCTCCGCACACTCCACTGGCTTCCAGTTGAAGCTCGCATCTGTTACAAGACCATGGTGCTTGCCTATGGAGCTGTTAGGGGATCGGCACCTCTGTACCTTCAGGCTCTGATCAGTCCCTACATCCAAACGAGGGCATTGCATTCATCCACCTCTGGCCTGCTGGCTCCCCTTCCTCTGCGGAAGCATAGTTCCCGCTCAGCCCAGTCAAAACTGTTCGCTGCTCTGGCACCCCAATGGTGGAACAAGCTCCCTCACGACGCCAGGACAGCGGAGTCACTCACCACCTTCCGGAGACATTTGAAACCCCACCTCTTTAAGGAATACCTGGGATAGGATAAAGTAATCCTTCTACCCCCCCCCCCCCCTAAATTTTTTATTTTTTTTATTTTTATTTTATTTTAAATAAGATATTGTAAAGTGGTTATCCCACTGGCTATAGGGTGAATGCACCTATTTGTAAGTCGCTCTGGATAAGAGCGTCTGCTAAATGACGTAAATGTAAATGTAAATGTAGAGTGGCCAGACGGAAGCCACTCGTCAGTAAAAGGCACATGACAGCCTGCTTGGAATTTGCACCTAAAGTACTCTCAGACCATGAGAAACAAGATTCTCTGGTCTGATGAAACCAAGATTGAACTATTTGGCCTGAATTCCAAGCGTCACATCTGGAGGAAACCTGGCACCATCCCTACGGTGAAGCATGGTGGTGGCAACATCATGCTGTGGGGATGTTTTTCAGTGGCAGGGACTGGGAAACTAATCAGGATCGAGTGAAAGATGAACGGAGCAAAGTACAGAGAGATACTTGCTGAAAACCTGCTCCAGAGCGCTCAGGACTTCAAACTGGGCGATGGTTCACCTTCCAACAGGACAACGACCCTAAGCACACAGCCAAGACAATGCAGGAGTGGATTCGGGACAAGTCTCTGAATGTCTTTGAGTGGCCCAGCCAGAGCCCGGACTTGAACCTGATCGAACATCTCTGGAGACACCTGAAAATAGCTGTGCAGCAACGCTCCCCATCCAACCTGACAGAGCTTGAGAGGATCTGCAGAGAAGAATGGGAGAAACTCCCCAAATACAGGTGTTTCAAGCTTGTAGCGTCATACCCAAGAAGACTCGATGCTGTAATTGCTGCCAAAGGTGCTTCAACAAAGTACTGAGTAAATGTGATATTTATTTATTTATTTTTATTTTTATTTTTACATTTCTAAAAACCTGTTTTTGTTGTATCATTATGGGGTATTGTGTGTAGATTGATGAGGGATAAAAAAACAAAAAACAATTTTAGAATAAGGCTGTAATGTAACAAAATGGTTAAACAAGTCAAGGGGTCTGAATACTTTCCGAATGCACTGTATATGCTTAACTTGCAAGCTCTACCCAACTGCAGTAATCAATATCAAAATAGTATAAATAATAAAAAAGAATATATACAGTGCCAGTCAAAAGTTTGGACACACCTACTCATTCAAGGGTTTTCTTTATTTTTACTATTTTCAACAGTGTAGAATAATAGTGAAGACATCAAAACTATGAAATAATACATATTGAATCAAATAGTAACCAAAAAAGTGTTTAACAAATCAAAATATATTTTATATTTGAGATTCTTCAAATAACCACGCTTTGCCTTGATGACAGCTTTGCACACTCTTGCCATTCTCTCAACCAGCTTCACCTGCATTTCCAACAGTCTTGAATGAGTTCCCACATATGCTGAGCACTCATCCCAAACCATCTCAATTGCGTTGAGATCAGGGGATTGTGGAGGCCAGGTCATCTGATGCAGCACTCCATTACTCTGCTTCTTGGTAAAATAGCCCTTACACAGCCTGGAGGTGTGTTGGGTCATTGTCCTGTTGAAAGACAAAATGATAGTTCCACTAAGCCCAAACCAGAAGGGATGGTGTATCGCTGCAGAATGCTGTGGTAGCCATGCTGGTTAAGGGCGGCAGGTAGCTTAGTGGTTAAGAGCGTTGTGCCAGTAACCAAAAGGTCGCTGGTTCTAATCCCCGAGCCGACTAGGTGAAAAATCTGTCGATGTGCCCTTGAGCAAGGCACTTAACCCTAATTGCTCCTGTAAGTCGCTCTGGATAAGAGCGTCTGCTAAATGACCAATTATTTTATTTATTATTATTAAGTTCGCCTTGAATTCTAAATAAATCACAGACAGTGTCACCAGCAAAGCACCCCCACACCATCACACCTCCTCCTCCATGCTTTACGGTGGGAACTACACATGCAGAGATCATCCGTTCACCCACACCACGTCCCACAAAGACACGGCGGTTGGAACCAAAAATCTGAAATTTGGACTCCAGACCAAAGGACACATTTCCACCGGTCTAATGTCCATTTCTCGTGTTTCTTGGCCCAAGCAGGTCTCTTCTTATTATTGGTGTCCTTTAGTAGTGGCTTCTTTGCAGCAATTCGACCATGAAGGCCTTATTCACACAGTCCCCTCTGAACAGTTGATGTTGATATGTGTCTGTGACTTGAACTCTGTGATGCATTTATTTGGGCTGCAATTTCTGAGGCTGGTAACTGTAATGAACTTATCCTCTGCAGCAGAGGTAAATCTGGTCTTCCATTCCTGTGGCGGTCCTCGTGACAGCCCGTTTAATCATAGCGCTTGATGGTTTTTGCGACTACACTTGAAGAAACTTTCAAAGTTCTTGAAATGTTCCATATTAACTGACCTTCATGTCTTAAAGTCGTGATAGACTGTCGCTTCTCTTTGCTTATTTGAGCTGTTTTTTCCATAATATGGACATGGTCTTTTACCAAAGAGGTCTACCTTCTGTACCCCCACTACCTTGTCACAACACAATTAATTGGCTCAAACACATTAAGAAGGAAAGAAATTCCACAAATTAACTTTTAAGAAGGCACACCTGTTAATTGAAATGCATTCCAGTTGACTACCTCATGAAGCTGGTTGAGAGAATGCCAAGAGTGTGCAAAGCTGTCATCAAGGCAAAGGGTGGCTATTTGAAGAATCTCAAATATAAAATATATTTTGATTTGTTTAACACTTTATTGGTTACTACATGATTCCATATGGGTTATTTCATAGTTTTGATGTCTTCACTATTATTCTACGATGTAAAAAATTGTAAAAATAAAGAAAACCCCTTGAATGAGTAGGTGTGTGCAAACCTTTGACTGATAGTGTATACTTTTTTATTAGTTATACTATTTTGATAGTGATTACTGCAGTTGGGTAGAGCTTGCAAGTTAAGCATTTCACTGTACTTGTACATGTGATAATACAACTTGAACTTGAAAACACACACACACACACTATTGAAATGCTATGTTTAATGTATTTTCTTGTCATGCGACGCGCCATAAGAAATATAATGTGCTTGAGTAGGTTTGATTTTCTTATAAGACGGCCATGCTATTTACTCGAAGTCCATAAAAAGCGAGAGAAAAAAATATCAATTTTTTCATGTCATTTGAACGGTGGGGTGATTTTCACACTCACAGTAACCACATTTCCATCCACAGATTTTATGTGATTAAAGTCATACCATACAATTTGTTTTTTATGACAGCTGTGATGGAAACAGGAAGTTTCGGTACAATTTTATAAATGCTGACAGATAATTTGTACATTCGACATGGTGGGATCTTTTTTTGTTGGTATAATTAATAATGCGAGAAATGGCTGTGGAAATGCCTTTATGCACAAATATTGATTTAATAACCATCATATTGAAGTAAACTTGGAGTCACGCAATGATATGGTGTGTGGTCCTCCCACTACGACTCGGGAAACCATGCAGTTAGGCTACAGATTAAATAAGTTATAATGAACTTCACAGGGTGGCAAAGTGCACAGTGATGAGTTTGATGCTCCTTTCCAATAAATATCAAGGGTCTTATTCTAGTGAAATGATCGATGCTTGACTGCCATTGGACAAATAAAAATATCCATAATATTCTCATCATGTAGCCTAGACCAGCTTACCCACACAGCCTACCCACACTGTATCTAAGAGCTACTGCGGTGTAGTTAGCTTTATATTAAAGTGTGACTTTGCTCGTCAATACCTCTTCAAGAGAACGTGCAAGAATTATGTAAATGATATATTCTGAATCATTTGATGATAGTGAAGAAGTTACACGCCTTGTTTTTGCAATTCGGTGTTGTATTTTAGTTTTGGTGTCACGTCTACTCCTGCTCCTCCCCTCCAGTGTGCGACGTCGCCGGAATACTAGCCACTGGTCCTGGGATTGATCATTATGCACACCTGGCTCCATCATTATGCACACCTGGCATCCATCATTATGCACACCTGGCATCCATCATTATGCACACCTGGCATCCATCATTATGCGCTCCTGCAGATCATTATGATTCACACCTGGACTCCATTACCTTCCTCATTACCTCCCCTTTATCTGTCCCTCCCTTACGTTCATTCTTCAGTCGGTATTGTTCCTGTGTCCATGCTATATCGCGACTGTTACGCTGTCTCGTTTCATGTTTGTTGTTTTATTAAACGTTTCACCTGCACCTGCTTCTCGACTCACAGCGTCATTGTTACAGAATACCGACTCAAACCATGTAAGCAGCAGGAAATTCGAATATCTCTCAGACGGTCGATGAACAGGGTTATCTTCTACGTCAACACCATGACCAGCTGGCACAACTGGGATCGGCTATGGAGGAGGTTATTCGCAGTGTGCAACGTCTCGAACACATCCGGGAGGCGTTGCCTTCATCCAGCGGAGGATACTCTACAACCAGTTGACCCAGCGAGCCAGCACATCAGCCCATTCAGCAACCTGCTCAGGTCAGCGATGCCCATTCATCCCTCCCGGATAAATATGATGGTACACCATCCAAATGTCGTGGCTTCCTACTTCAGTGCTCCCTCTATTTTACGCATCAGAGGGGCGCTCCCACCACCGAGAGGTCCAAGGTTGCCACTGTGATTTCTCTGCTGACTGGGTGGGCGTTGGAATGGGCTATGGCTGTCTGGGAGAGAGGAGAGGAGGAGCTTGATTCTTATGAGGGGTTCATGGCATCCCCCGGAGGGCAGAGAGGGAGGTGAGCAGCTATTGCGATTACGGCAGGGGAACCAGACGGCTGCTGAGTACGCGCTCACCTTTCGGACAGTAGCAGCATCCAGTGGATGGAATGAGCCGGTGCTTCATACGCTATTTAGAAGAGTTTTGGGTGAAGAGGTCCAGACGGAACTGGCCTGTCGTGACGACAATCTCACCTTGGACGCACTCATTGCGATGGCCACCCGCCTGGATAACCTATTTCGGGAGTGCCGGTACTCTTATCGCTTCTCTCCCTCCCTCAGTGAACACTCGGGATCAGAGTCTGAACCTATGGAGGTAGGGGTCACTTGTCTCCCCGCGGCAGAGTGCCGCAGACGGATACATCTGGGGCTCTGTCTGTACTGTGGACAAGGAGGGTACAAGCTCCAGAGGTGTCCGGCATGCCCGAATCCGGGATCCACGAGCAAAGGGACGGTCACGTGATCTTCCACCCCGTAGGGCAGATGTGAGTATTCCATCTTCATCACTGTCTACTAGGCTCTTTTTGGTGTCCATTACGCTATCATGTACTGTGTCAACAGCGTTAGTGGATTCCGGTGCCGTGGGGAACTTCATTGACCAGACCCTTGCCTCCTCTCTTAACATCAACTCATACCCGCTCTCCTCTCCTTTTCCAGTTCAAGCCCTGGATAGTTGGCCTTTAGGATCCGGAACTGTCACCCACATCACTCAACCACTCACCCTCACCATGGAGTCCATTCATCAGGAGAACATTCCCTTCTTCATTACCAGTGCACCAGTCCACAACATCATCCTCGGCCTCTCTTGGCTTTAACGCCACAACCCTACCATCTCATGGTCGAGAATGAGAATTACAGACTAGTCACCCGAATGCCAGAGGACCTGCTTCCCTGTCCCCTGTGGTTCCACGTCGGTTGAGAGTCCTGTGGTTGCCCTTCAGCTGTCACGCCGTGGCTCTGGGGACTCTTATATGTTGAGCCAGGGTGTTAGTTTCTATGTTTAGTGTTCTATGTTCAGGTTCTAGATCATGTATTTCTATGTTGGCCGGGGTGGTTCCCAATCAGAGGCAGCTGTGGCTTGTTGTCTCTGATTGGGAACCATACTTAGGCAGCCTGTTTTGCACTTGTCATTTGTGGGATCTTGTTCCGGAGAGTTTTGTGTTTGTTAACCTTAGGACTTCACGTATCGTTTTGTTGTTTTGTTATTGTTAATAAGTACTCATTAAAAGATGTACGCATATCACGCTGCGCCTTGGTCCGTTGCTTATGACGATTGTGACATCAGCACAACATCCCAGAGGTATACCAGGACCTGCGGGAGGTATTCTCCAAGACCCGCGCCACCTGTCTTCCTCCTCATCGCCCCTGGGACTGTGCCATCGACCTGCTTTCAGGTTCTGCGCCTCTGCGCAGAAGCATCTACCTTCTGTCAGTGGCTGAGACCCAGGCCATGGAGGATTACATCCAAGAGGCGCTCCAACAAGGTTTCATCCGCACGTCCACTTCCTCTGCGTCGGCTGGTTTCTTCTTCGTGGCCAACAAGGATGGAGGGTTACGTCCCTGCATTGACTACAGAGGACTCAATGAAATCACCACAAAGTATTGGTACCCTCTCCCATTGGTGCCGTCAGCCATCGAGCAGCTCCGCGGGGCCCGGCTCTTTACCAAACTGGACCTGCGGTGTGCATACAATCTCATCCACATCCGGGAGGGGGATGAGTGGAAGACGGCATTTAGCACGATGTCTGGTCACTACGAGTACTTGGTGATGCCATATGGCTTAGCCAATGCTCCGTCAGTGTTCCAGGCATTTGTTAATGAGGTGTTCAGGGACATGCTCGGCCACCAGGTGGTTGTGTATATTGATGACATCCTGATCTACTCGGCTACCCTGGAGGATCACATCATTCACGTTCGAGCAGTCCTGGAACGCCACCTTGCCAACCACCTGTTTGTCAAAGCTGAGAAGTGCCAATTTCACCAGAGGATGGTCTCCTTCTTAGGCTACCAAATCAGTCCGCAGGGTGTGAGGATGGACGACAAGAAGGTAGATGCAGTCAGGTCATGGCCATTTCCAACCACCATGAAGGGGTTACAATGGTTTTTGTGGTTTTCCAACTTCTACTGCCGCTTCATCAGGAACTTCAGCTCTGTCGCCACTCCTCTCACCTCTCTCCTTAAAGGAGGGCCCCATAGGTTGTTGTGGAGCCCAGCAGCCGACGAGGCCTTCTGTCTATTCAAAGGACGTTTCACCTCCACCCCCATTGCTCAAACACCCAGATCCCACGATATCCTTTGTGGTGGAGGTGGACGCTTCTGAGGTAGGCGTGGGGGCAGTTCTGTCTCAACAACAGCGTAATCCACAGAAATTGTACCCTGTGTATGTTTTACTCTAAGAAACTGTCCCCTGCAGAGAGGAATTACGACGTCGGTGATCGTGAGCTCCTGGTGGTGAAGTTGGCATTAGAGGAGTGGAGACACTGGCTGGAGGGCGCCAAGGAGCCATTCCTCATCCTCACTGACCATCGGAACCTGGATTACATACGGACAGTGAGGAGGCTTAATCTGCAACAAGCAAGGTGGGCCCTTTTCTTCACAAGGTTTGACTTCACGCTGACCTATCGCCCAGGTTCTAAGAACATCAAGGCTGATGCTCTGTCCCGTCTCTACGATTCGGGGGAGGGTCCTGTCCAGACTGCGCCCATAATTCCATCCTCTCGAGTCGTAACTCCTGTTGTCTGGGTCGTAGATGCGGACATCAGCCAGACTCTGGAGAGGGAGCCCGCACCCACTAATTGTCCTCCTGAGCGCATTTACGTTCCCACAGGGATAAGGGACCGGCTGCTGACCTGGGCACACACAGCTGTCGTCGCTGGACATACAGGTATTTCTCGCACTACCCAATCCATCTCTGGGAAATACTGGTGGCCCACCTTATCGCAGGACGTCACTCGCTATGTCAACTCCTGTTCTGTATATGCCCAAACCAAGTCCCCCTGGAACGCTCCAACAGGGAAGCTCCTGCCACTTCCCGTGCCTCAGCGACCCTGGTCACATCTATCCATTGACTTTGTAACCGATCTCCCCTCCTCTGACGGTTTCACCACCATTTTGGTGGTAGTGGATAGATTTTCTAAGTCCTGTCGTTTAATCCCTCTTCCTGGTCTCCCCACTGCCCACCAGTGCATATGGAAAGTATTCAGACCCCTTGACTTTTTCCAAATTTTGTTACGTTACAGCCTTATTCTAAAATGGATTCAATTATTTTTTTCCTCATCAATCTACACACAATACCCCTAATTGACAAAGTGAAAACAGTTTAGTATGAATTTTTGCTAATTTATTACAAATAAAAAACCTAAATACATTATTTAAGTATTCAGACCCTTTGCTATGAGACTCGAAATTGAGCTCAGGTGCATCCTGTTTTCATTGAACATCCTTGATATGGTTCTACAACTTGATTGGAGTCCACCTGTGGTAAATTCAATTGATTGGACATGATTTGGAAAGGCACACATTTGTCTATATAAGGTCCCACAGTTGACAGTGCATGTCACAGCAAAAACCAAGCCATGAGGTCGAAGGAATTGTCCATAGAGTTTTGAGACAGGATTGTGTCGAGGCACAGATCTGGGGAAGGGTACCAAAAGGTCCCCAAGAACACAGTGACCTCCATCATTCTTAAATGGAAGAAGTTTGACAGAGCTCCAGAGTTCCTCTGTGGAGATGGGAGAACCTTCCAAATGGACAAGCATCTCTGCAGCACTCCACCAATCAGGCCTTTATGGTAGAGTGGCCAGACGGAAGCCTCTCCTCAGTAAAAGGCACATGACAGCCCGCTTGGAGTTTGCCAAAAGGCACCTAAAGACTCTCAGATCATGAGAAACCAGATTCTCTGGTCTGATGAAACCAAGACTGAACACTTTTGCCTGAATGCCAAGTGTCACGTCTGGAGGATGATTGGCACAATCCCTACGGTGAAGCATGGTGGTGGCAGCATCATGCTGTGGGTATGTTTTTCAGCGACCCTAAGCACACAGCCAAGACAACGCAGGAGTAGCTTTGGGAAAAGTCTCTGAATGTCCTTGAGTGGCTCAGCCAGAGCCCGAACTTGAACCCGATCGAACATCTCTGGAGAATCCTGAAAATAGCTGTGCAGCGACGCTCCCCATCCAACCTGACAGAGCTTGAGAGGATCTGCAGAGAATTTGTATTTGTATTTGTACTTATTATGGATCCCCATTAGCTGCTGCCAAGTACAAATACAAGTACAAATTCACTTCCTGGGGTCCAGCAAAATTAAGGCAGTTATATATTTTAAAAACATTACAATACATAATAACAGATTTCACAACATATTAAGTGTGTGCCCTCAGGCCTCTACTCTACTACAACATATCTATAACACAAAATCCATGTGTACATGTGTGTATAGTGTGTATGTTATCGTGTGTGTGTATGCATGTGTCTGTACCTATGTTTGTGTTGCTTCACAGTCCCCGCTGTTCCATAAGGTGTTTTTCTATCTGTTTTTTAAATCCAATTTTACTGCTGGCATGAGTTACTTGATGTGGAATAGAGTTCCATGTAGTCATGGCTCTATGTAGTACTGTGCGCCTCCCATAGTCTATTCTTGACTTGGGGACTGTGAAGAGACCTCTGGTGGCATGTCTTGTGGGGTATGCATGGGTGTCCGAGCTGTGTGCCAGTAGTTCAAACAGACAGCTCGGTTCATTCAACATGTCAATATCTCTCACAAATACAAGTAGTGATGAAGTCAATCTCTCCTCCACTTTGAGCCAGGAGAGATTGACATGCATATTATTAATGTAGGCTCTCTGTGTACAGTCGTGGTCAAATGTTTTGAGAATGACACAAGTGTTGGTCTCCACAAAGTTTGTTCTTAGATCTTTATGTCAGTAGTTACTATGGTACACTGAAGTATAATTACAAGTATTCCATAAGTGTCAAAAGTCTTTCATTGACAATGACATTCAGTTTATGCAAAGAGTCAATATTTGTGTTGACCCTTCTTTTTCAAGACCTCTGCAATCTGCCCTGGCATGCTGTCAATTAACTTCTGGGTCACATCCTGACTGATGGCAGCCCATTCTTGCATAATCAATGCTTGGAGTTTGTCAGAAGTTGTGGGTTTTTGTTTGTCCACCCGCCTCTTGAGGATCGACCACAAGTTCTCAATGGGATTAAGGTCTGGGGAGTTTCCTGGCCATGGACCCAAAATGTCAATGTTTTGTTCCCCGAGCCACTTAGTTATCACTTTTGCCTTATGGCAAGGTGCTCCATCATGCTGGAAAATGCATTGGTCGTCACCAAACTGTTCTTGGATGGTTGGGAGAAGTTGCTCTCGGAGGATGTGTTGGTACCATTCTTTATTCATGGCTGTGTTCTTAGGCAAAAATGTGAGTGAGCCCACTCCCTTGGCTGAGAAGCAACCCCACACATGAATGGTCTCAGGAGACTTTACTGTTGGTATGACACAGGACTGATGGTAGCACTCACCTTGTCTTCTCCGGACCAGGTGTTTTCCAGATGCCCCAAACAATCGGAAAGGGGATTAATCAGCGAAAATGACCCTACCCCAGTCCTCAGCAGTCCAATCCCTGTACCGTTTGCAGAAAATCAGTCTGTCCCTGATGTTTTTCCTGGAGAGAAGTGGCTTCTTTGCTGCCCTTCTTGACACCAGGCCATCCTCCAAAAGTCTTCGCCTCACTGTGCGTGTAGATGAACTCACACCTGCCTGCTGCCATTCCTGAGCAAGCTCTGCACTGGTGGTGCCCCGATCCCGCAGCTGAATCAACTTTAGGAGACGGTCCTGGCGCTTGCTGGACTTTCTTGGGCGCCCTGAAGCCTTCTTCACAACAATTGAACCTCTCTCCTTGAAGTTCTTGATGATCCGATAAATGGTTGATTTAGGTGCAATCTTACTAGCAGCAATATCCTTGCCTGTGAAGCCCTTTTTGTGCAAAGCAATGATGACGGCACGTGTTTCCTTGCAGGTAACCATGGTTGACAGAGGAAGAACAATGATTTCAAGCACCACCCTCCTTTTAAAGCTTCCAGTCTGTTATTCTGACTCAATCAGCATGACAGAGTGATCTCCAGCCTTGTCCTCGTCAACACTCTCACCTGTGTTAACGAGACAATCACTGACATGATGGCAGCTGGTCCTTTTGTGGCAGGGCTGAAATGCAGTGGAATTGTTTTTTTGGGACTTTGCAATTAATTGCAATTCATCTGATCACTCTTCATGACATTCTGGAGTATATGCAAATTGCCATCATCAACACTGAGGCAGCAAACTTTGTGGAGACCAATACTTGTGTCATTCTCAAAACGTTTGACCACGACAGCCATGCTGCCCTGTTCTGAGCCAATTGCAATTTATCTAAGTCCCTCTTTGTGGCACCTGACCACACAACTGAACAGTAGTCCAGGTGCGACAAAACTAGGGCCTGTTGATAGTGCTGTTAAGAATGCAGAGCAGCGCTTTATTATAGACAGACTTCTCCCCATCCTAGCTACTGTTGTTTCAACATGTTTTGACTATGACAGTTTACAATCCAGGGTTACTCCATGAAATGTAGTCTCCTCAACTTGCTCAATTTCCACATTATTCATTACAAGATTTAGTTGAGGTTTAGGGTTTAGTGAATGATTTGTCCCAAGTACAATACTTTTAGTTTTTGAAATATCTAGGACAAATGTATTCCTTTCCACCCATTTTGAAACTAACTGCAGCTCTTTGTTAAGTGTTGCTGTAATTTCAGTTGCTGTGGTAGCTGACGTGTGTAGCGTTGAGTCATCTGCATACATAGACACACTGGCTTTACTCTCGTTAGTAAAGATTGAAAAAAGTAAGGGGCCTAGACAGCTGCCCTGGGGAATTCCTGATTCTACCTGGATTTTGTTGGAGAGGATTCCATTAAAGAACACCCTCTGCGTTCTGTTAGACAGGTAACTCTTTATCCAAAATATAGCAGGGGGTGTAAAGCAATAACACATACATTTTTCCAGCAACAGACTATGATCGATAATGTCAAAAGCCGCACTGAAGTCTAACAAAACAGCCCCCACAATCTTGTTATCATCAATTTCTCTCAGCCAATCATCAGTCATTTGTGTAAGTGCTGTGCTTGTTGAACGTCCTTCCCTATAAGCATGCTGAAAGTCTGTTGTCAAAATAGTTTACTGTAAAGTAAAATTGTATCTGGTCAAACACAATGTTTTCCAAAGGTTTACTAAGGGTTGGTAACAGGCTGAATGGTCGGCTATTTGAGCCAGTTAAGGGGGCTTTACTATTCTTAGGTGGGGGAATAACTTTTGCTTCCCTCCAGGCCTGAGGGCAAACACTTTCTAGTAGGCTTAAATTGAAGATATGGCAAATAGGAGTGGCAATATCATCCACTATTATCCTCAGTAATTTTCCATCCAAGTTGTCAGACCCTGGTGGCTTGTCATTGTTGATCGACAAGAAAACTTTTTTCACCTCTTCCACACTTACAGTACGGAATTCAAAATTACAATGCTTGTCTTTCATAACTTGGTCAGATATACTTGGATGTGTAGTGTCAGCATTTGTTGCTGGCATGTCATGCCTACATTTGCTAACCTTGCCAATGAAAAAATCATTAAAGTAGTTGGCAATATCAGTGGGTTTTGTGATGAATGAGCCATCTGATTCAATGAATGATGGAGCGGAGTTTGCCTTTTTGCCCAAAATTTCATTTAAGGTGCTCCAAAGCTTTTTACTATCTTTCTTTAGTCATTTATCTTTGTTTCATAGTGTAGTTTCTTCTTCTTTTTATTGAGTTTAGTCACATGATTTCTCAATCTGCAGTATGTTTGCCATCTCTTTTGCCTCATCCCTCTCAACCATACAATTTTTCAATTCCTCATCAATCCACAGGGATTTAACAGTTTTTACAGTCACTTTCTTAATGGTGCATGCTTATTAGTAATTGGGATAAGCAATTTCATAACTGTGTCAAGTGCAGCGTCTGGTTGCTCGTCATTACACACCATGGACCAACAAATATTATTCATATCAACAACATAGGAATCACTACAAAACTTCTTATATGACCTCTTATACATAATATTAGGTCCAGCCTTTGGAACTTTGGTTTTCCTAGATATAGCTAATATATTGTGATCACTACATCCAATGGATTTGGATACTGCTTTCAAACAATTTTCTGCATCATTAGTAAAGATATGATCAATACATGTTGATGATTTCATTCCTGTACTGTTTGTAACTACCCTGGTAGGTTGATTGATAACTTGAACAATGTTGCAGGCACTAGTTACAGTTTGAAGCTTTCTCTTGAGTGGGCAGCCTGATGAAAGCCAGTTAATATTTAAATCACCCAGAAAGTATACCTCTCTATTGATATCACATATATTATCAAGCATTTCACACATGTTATCCAGATACTGACTGTTATCACTTGGTGGTCTATAGTAGCTTCCCATCAGAATGGGCTTTGGGTGAGGCAGGTGAACCTGTAGCCATATTACTTCAACAGTATTTAACATGAGATCCTCTCTAAGCTTTACAGGAATGCGGTTCTGAATATAAACCGCAACACTGCCCCCGTTGGCATTTCTGTCTTTTCTGTAAATGTTATAACCTTGTATTGCTACCACCGTATCATCAAAGGTATTATCTAAGTGAGTTTCAGAGATAATATAATAATATGCCATTTAGCAGACGCTTTTATCCAAAGCGACTTACAGTCATGCGTGCATACATTTTTTTGTGTATGGGTGGTCCCGGGGATCGAACCCACTACCTTGGCATTACAAGCACCGTGCTCTACCAGCTGAGCTACAGAGGACCAGAATATGAATGTCATCTGTTACTAGCAAATTATTGATTTCATGAACCTTGTTTCTTAAGCTACATATGTTAACGTGGGCTATTTTTAACACTTTTCTGGGATGCTTGATTATTTTTCTTGCTTTATTGGGAAGCTTAGCAGAGGTAGACATACTCAGGTAATTTTTATTAGTGCAGGGTGAGCTGCACACAGTGTACTTCCTACTAGTTCACACCACCTCAGTGCTAACAGTATTACTCTGGTTCATAGGCATATGATTACTGCATACAATAGCTGTAGGATCAGCAGAGGCATTCCGGACAGTAAGAGGGACATAAATTAGGTTATTTACATTGTGTCTTCCAACGCCCCTAGGATAATGTACATATGCTGAATCATTATGACAGCTCAGCGACACAATGGTAAGGATTAAATGAGCTGGACTTGAGTCATTGATAAGTCATTGTCTCAACACAGCCTTATAATGCTGTGAAAGGATCCAGGAACCCAAAGTATTTGGGTGGATCCCATCCTCCTTATAATATGAGCTTTGTTTCCAGAAGGTATCAAAATTGTCAATAAATGTTACACCCACAGAGCTACAATAGTCTCGTAGCCAGTTATGGAGGGCTAAAAGTCTGCTGAACCGTTCAATGCCACGATTTAGAGAGGGCAGAGGGCCAGATATTATGGGGCATTGGTTGGTGTCAAGTAGAGACCCAATCAGTTCTTTAAAATCCATCTTCAGCTGTTTTGAGCTGCCCTTCATAATGTCATTTGACCCCACATGAACTATGACAGTATCAGCCCCCGGTGACTGACTCACAGCCTCAGGAAGCAACCTGGCGATATCCTGAACTTTTGCCCCAGGAAAACACAAAGTCTTTGCCCCAGGTACAGATATATTCCTCACCATCGAACTCCCTATCACAATCGTAGGAATGATCTGGCCTCTGCCATGTCTCGAAGCAGATTGCGAGGCCAGAGCCACAGAACTCACCTGAGAAGAGGGCTGCTGCGACGCCGGCTGCGTGCAGGCCACAACCGCCAAAGGGACAGAGCTCTGATCCAGAGAGCACAGCCCAGCGGAGGGGGGCCGCGGTGGTCCAGGCTGTGCCCAGGCAGTTGATTGACTAGGACAGGGAGAGGTAGCTGGAGGGGCATCCACAGCGATGGAGGGAACACCCAAGCCCCTGGCAGAAGACAGCTGGTACAGCGGCTCAAAGCGATTTGAAAGTCTTAAGTCTGGATGCGGGGGAAGAAGGCAGGCGTGCGGAGAACGATTCTTCTCTTTCTTTCTGGTTCTGACACGTATCCATTTACGCTCACCTGGAGTCGAACAGTGAGCAGTCATTTTCTGGTTCAATCTAGTAGATGGGTGCAGTGGTGGAAATTGTTCATAGTCCATGAAGGTCCTATTATGATCCTCTTGGATGTTTTGATAGGAAGCTTTTAAAGATGCCGATACTCTCGTAGAATCATTGTTCAGTTCAAGGCGCTTGGTCAAATGTTTTCGTTGGTAGAAACTCCCCAAATACAGGTGTACCAACCTTGTAGCGTCATACCCAAGAAGACTCCAGGCTGTGAATCGCTGCCAAAGGTGCTTCAACAAAGTACTGAGTAAAGGGTCTGAATACTTATATAAATGTTTTATCTCAGTTTTTTATTTTTAATACATTTGCAAAAATTTCTAAAAACCTGTTTTTGCTTTGTCATTATGGGGTATTGTGTGTAGATTGTAGGGATTGTAATTTTTTTGTATCATTTTAGAATAAGGCTGTAAAGTAACAAAATGTGGAAAAAGTCAAGTGGTCTGAATACTTTCTGAATGCACTATATATATATATATATATATATATATATATATATATATATATATAGTGAAATTTTATTAATTGAAAATAGCTCAAGTAAAAAAATACAAAAGTAATTGACATAGATTGTACAGACGAGGTCCCTGAAGCAATAACAGTTGGTTGTATTTATGAACGTCATAAGGAGTTGAAGACATTGAAGTTTTAAGCAATTATTGTTGACATATAATGAACTTAAATGAATTGAAAAAAGCCAAAGTAAAATGAATAAAAGTAATTGCCGTAGATTGGACAGACAATGTCTCTGAACCAATAACAGTTGGTTGTATTCATGAAAGTTCTATGGGTTGGAAGCCTTTGACGTTTTAAGGACGTTATTATATATATAAAGTCAATTTAAATTAATTCAAAACAGCCAAAGTAAAAATAAATAAAAGTAATTACCGTAGATTATACAGACGAGGTCCCCTGAACCAATAACAGTTGGTTGTATTCATGAAAATCATATGGGGTGGAAGCTATTGAAGTTTTAAGGAAGTTTTTTTGACATATAATGAAATGTAATACATTTAAAATGGCCAAAGTCCCAAAATAAAAAAGTAATTGCTGTAAATTGTACAAATGAGGTCTATGAACATTTGTTTGTATTCATAAAGGTCAATTGAAGTTATAAGGAAGTATTTTTTATTTAAAGTCCATTTAAATGAATAGAAAATAGCCCAGAAAATGTTTTATTTATGCGGATTTGAGAATATTGGCATGAAGATCTGTCGCCAATTGGATGGAAACCTAGCTAAGGAAGGGAATATTCATTGTTGAATAATCAAATACTGACTAATCAATCACGAACAACCCATTCACGCAGGAGCGTTTCCATGGGCATACCTTTGATGTATTCCTCAAACCTTTCCATTCCCGGCGGCACATTTACCATATACATAATATCAGGCTAAATTGGCCCATACAACAACCCTGAGACACCGGTGGTGGAGGTTAATCTGCTGCCCTCAATAAGCAGAGATGGGCCCGCCTCTCCTCTGCTCTCTTCTCCTCTCATCTCCTTACAAATACTGCTTGGCTAGCCTAAATGGGAACACTAATCACCGAAAGAGGCGGTAGAGAAAGTGGGTTGTATTGTTCAACTTGTCCAACAGCCGTGTTGTTCTTTAAACTTTTTTTGTTTTGGCCCTGCAGCCGCAGGCAATAACGGCATATTCATAGCTGTAGCTTACTGTGTTGCAAACACAATTGTATTTCACAATATATAAAAAACCTGAAAGTGCTTAGTCTATAGCCTACTTTCTATGAGTGAGATGGCTAAATTAAATGTGTTTTTTTAAATAATGTGCTTGAAAAGTTGAGCTTAAATTGAATTTTGCGTCATTGTAGCCTATCAATCAAATAGTTTGTCTTTATGGCATATTTATTTTTCTCATAGATAACTCTTCTAGCCATTGCATTTGTTCAGAATTTCAGAACCCCCCTCTATGTGTGGAAAATCCTGCAACATCTATACATTAATACATTGAAACAGGTCACTCAGGAGTATCACCCAATACTCGTAGGCCTTTCCTGCAGTCAAATGACCAAATTGCCCTCTAGTGGGTGGATTGTTATTAATATATTTCATAATTTCATAATTAATTTTAAAAAATATATACTGATGAAAATCCGGTGTTTCTATGTCAAACGGTTTTGTTATATTTCAGTCTTCTGTGATGTACATAAAGTGTAATATTTGGATGCAAACTCAAAATTGAATACAGTTCAACTCAATATCTGACATGGTACAGGTGTCTTATTTTTCTAAAGCCCATAACCATGTGTATACTTTTGTTTCAAAGTAGATTTGTTTAAGACTACCAAGGAACACTGTGTGACCCTAATTTAGCCCACTGCAGTAAAAATGTTTTAAAAGAAAATGGCACCTGTTGAAAGAAGCCTATGATAAGTAGAGTGAGTATCTGAATAGCATCAGGTCTAGCTGTAAGAGGTCAATGCAGGGATCAGACAGGTGTCAGAGAGCAAGGCCCTCAATCCAAACACGTCCCAGCTTTCCACCTGTGTGCAGGTGAGAGGTGTGTTGAGGTCTGTAGGTAAGCCCTTAGTAGTAATAAGTCAGCCACTGTGCTTGTAAAATGGTGAAAGCGGACTTTGTTTTGGCAAGTAGCTTCTTTGACCTCTAGATTAGATGGTGAGGACTAGGGTCATTATTGCCTGACACTACTTATTATAATTATATAATTTTGGATCTTGTTAACCATGTAACATGTAGCCTATTCTTTGGCTGTTCTCTCCTTTTCCAAATAATGTTGACAAAAATTGTGGTTTCAAAAAAGTTATTTGATAAGAAAGTTAGACCATGAGAATGAATGTGCACACCTCTCCAATGGCCCCCAAAGCACCATCCCACCGTTGTAGCGATTTTAGCCAACATGCAACGCCCCTTGCAAGGCTCAAACCCTGGTCTCCATGCCCGAAGGGAAACCTGCTAACCACTGCTCCAGCAGGTGGTAACAGGCCTACTTAGGCAAGGTTCATTATGGTATTCTGCATTAAAGATTCATTTGAATAGAGAGATAGAGATAGTGTGAGACACATACAGAACACAATAAAGAGACCGAGTGGGAGATAGAGAAAGATACTGTAGATGGAGAGCTGGTGCACAACCTTGGGCAATGCTTACAGTGTTGTTAATTTTTAAGCAGGCATACAGACGTACACCACATAAAAGGAAAACAAGCGTCGGATGAATTTGCAGTTGGGTCATTTGTAACGTGTGGATGGCATTACAACACATGCTCCGTGTCTAGCCTGCTCTGTACAAACACGGCTGGAAGAGAAGGCAGAGATAGAGAGGGACATGGCTGGACAAGTGAGCAGGTGCCAATGGAAGAGTAATGAGTGTAGAGAGGCTGTTGTGAAGGTCAAAACCATCAGGAGAATTTCCTCACTTGACTAGGACAAACTTGGTGACCTGACTGGGACAAACAATATATTATGTAACCACATTTGAATTTAATTCATTAATTTAATTTAAATTGCCTAAAGAAGTGGGTGGGGCCAAAATTGATAGACATTTAATGGATGGACAACTAATAACCCATTTGTTGGTTTATTAATTAAGTGTTCATTTTTAAAGGTCAAACTTGAGGAAAGTGTGGACACTTCCTTCCTTGCTAGCCTGGATTTGGAACGATTATGGCCACAGTGTGATGAAGGTCCATTGGATTCAGTGGTCCACTCACCCAATGCACTGAGCCACATTGTTCCTGTGTTTCTTAGGAATGGCTACCTGGCTCTTCCAAACAAAACACACAATGGCTTTCTCCATGCCAAATGGAGCCCATCAGATTTCATTTTCTCTTTTCTCCCTCATGCAAGTTCATGTCAGAAGGCCATTCCCTCGTTCCCCCCGCAGCAAAAGTCTTCAATAGGCAACCTCCCATTGCACCACCCCGCCAAGTAGCCTCACTCCCCGACAATAAAGTCAGTCATTGGACTCATGTTTTTCTTCTATCTTTTTATAAAAAAGGAATCTTTCTATTTTCGAATAAGATGGAGGAAAGGAAAGGGGAAAAAACAAGTTTGAATGCTCGCAGCCCAACACTACTAACTGACACTTCAGTGTGTGGCTGAATAGGGCCTAAACTTCAGACGACCCAGAGGAGGAGGAGACACCCAACCACAGGCCTGAGGGGGTAGAGGGTGGTGCTGGTGGGGGGATGTTGGAGGTGGGGTGGGGGGCATCATTTGCATGGCCCATTGTGCTGCACAAGTTTGGGGGCTTTTTTTAGGCGAGGGCCCTTTTGGCCATTTACTTATACTCTGGATGGCTGTGGTGGGCTGTGAATAGTCTCTGCTCCCGGCCGACACAAAGACGCTTTTGTGCCGCGGCCGCACCATATTCATCATGTAATGCCTGTAAGACAAATCTGATTGGACGTCTCTGTCACTTTGATGTGGGTCCAGAGTGCGAGTGGGCCTTAGATTGCTAACTTCACTCTCTATTGCCTATTCTCCAGCATTGATATGGAGTGTGGGGTGAGGTGGGGTTGGGGTTTGCAGTAGGGAGGGATAGAGGGGGGAGGGAGAGAGGGAGGGGGTGATGGTCTTCATTATTTGCAGGAGCAAATTCATAATAAATTCCCCCATCCTACAAAACCGGGTCGAGATGATTGACACCACTTTGCGCCAGGCCAAACAAAAGCCCTGATTTAAGCAGAATACCAAATGAATGGGGTGAGCGTGGACTCAATTCAGAAATTGGAATCTCTCCCTGTTCTTCCTCCCCACCCACCCCACAACCATTTCTCCTCTCCCCCTCTCAACCTCTCTCCCCTCTCTCTCCCACTCACTCACTTATCCTCTTTTTTTCAACGCTCTGCTCTTCGGTGCTTTTGTCCGAGAATTGTGCGTCTGGGTTCAACTGGCTACTGCTGGACTGCTGGGATACAGAGCTGATGTCTGCCTGCTACCTAATGACTGGAAGGATTCTCAGAAGCCCTGCACACTTTAGTAGAGGGGTTGGGAAGAGATATGGGGCAGGGGTTGTGGCAGGGACTTTGGGCTGGGGTAGGGGCTGGGGCAGAGGATGAGGCAGAGGTAAGGGCTATGGATAGGTTGATGCTAGGGCTAGGGCTGCAGCAACACCTGCCCCTGCCTCTGTCTCTGCTCCAGCCCCAGCCCCACTTTCATTCCCCATGCACCCTCTTTACTATTTCACATTCTTTCCCTCTCCCCTGGTTAACAGGAGCTGGGAGTTACTGTAGGTCATGTAACACTTGTCACTGTTGGTCTTCTCTTGACAGCCTTAACATTGCCCTTCACCCATAGGGCCCCGTGTAGCTCAGTTGGTAGAGCATGGCGCTTGCAATGCCAGGGTTGTGGGTTTGATTCCCACGGGGGGCCAGTATGAAGAAAAAAAAAAAAAAGTATGTATGTATGCTCTGGATAAGAGTGTCTGCTAAATGACTAAAATGTAAAAAATTTAAATATAGACATGTCTGCCAGCGAATCAGGAATTGATATATCAACCATGCGCCCCTGGCCTGACCTCTCCTAACGTGTGTGTGCATGTGTAAGTCATCAGACAAGGACATTTAGCTCTAATTAACTGTCTCTCCTAGTTTTCTGGGGCATGTGTGGGCTCGCTCAATGTATGTAGTGGTGTGTGTGTATGGAATAACATCCTACCTCCACCCTCTACTGTTCTTATCCATGTGTTTGTGAGGCTGTGTTTATGTCTGTTTGATTATACAATATATTGTGATGGCGTTTCTGTGTGCTTCCCCAATCATGCTCCCCCACAGCCTGTTGCCAGCTAAGGAGGTGGTATACACACCCACACGCGTGTGTGTGGGTGTGTGTTGCTGTCCTGGGGCTCTGTGGGGTCTGTTTGTGTTTGTGAACAGAGCCCCAGGACCAGCTTGCTTAGGGGACTCCTTTTAGGTGGATTTTGATCGTTAGTGGGTATCGGCCTAATTCTGCTCTGCATGCATTATTTGGTGTTTTACGCTGTACAAGGAGGATATTTTTGCAGAATTCTGCATGCAGAGTCTCAATTTGGTGCTCGTCCCATTTTGTGAATTCTTGGTTGGTGAGCAGACCTCCTTGGTTGGGTCTCTCTCTCTCTCTCTCTCTCTCTCTCTCTCTCTCTCTCTCTCTCTCTCTCTCTCTGTCTCTGTCTGTCTCGCTCTCTCTCTCTCTCTCTGTCCCTCTCTCTCTCTATCTCGCTAGCTCGCTCTCCCTCCCTCCCTCCCTCCCTCCCTCCCTCTTCGTCTCTCTCTCTCTCTCTCTCTCTCTCTCTCTCTCTCTCTCTCTCTCTCTTGTCTCTGTCTGTCTCGCTCTCTCTCTCTCTCTCTGTCCCTCCCTCCCTCCCTCCCTCCCTCTTCGTCTCTCTCTCTCTCTCTCTCTCTCTCTCTCTCTCTCTCTCTCTCTCTCTCTCTCTCTCTCTCTCTCTCTCTCTCTCTCTCTCTCTCTCTCTCTCTCTCTCTCCTTTTCCCTCTCCCTCCCTCTGTCTGTCTGTCTGTCTATCTCTCTCTCTCAATTCAATTTAATTCAATTTCAATTCAATTTAAGGGCTTTATTGGCATGGGAAACGTATGTTAACATTGCCAAAGCAAGTGAAGTAGATAGTAAACAAAAGTGAAATAAACAATAAATATTAACAGTAAACATTACACTCTGAAGTTCGAAAAGAATAAAGACATTTCAAATGTCATATTATGTCTATATACAGTGTTGTAACAATGTGCAAATAGTTAAAGTACAAATGGGAAAATAAATAAACAAAGATATGGGTTGTATTTACAATGTTGTTTGTTCTTCACTGGTTGCCCTTTTCTTTTGGCAACAGGTCACAAATCTTGCTGCTGTGATGGCACACTGTGGTATTTCACCCAGTAAAGGGAATTTATCAAAATTGGGTTTGTTTTCAAATTCCTTGTGGATCTGTGTAATATGAGGAGGTTAGGAAGTACAGCTCAGTTTCCACCTCATTTTGTGGGCAGAGATATTACCACATGCGGCTGCAAATATTGAGGCAAATTACAGACAGTAGCCTACAAGTAGCAAAATAGAACATGAAACGTATCAATAGGACTGTAAAGTTCCCAAATGTAAGAGGACTCCAATGTTATTTACATATTTGCAGAAATCCATTCAGGTGTATTTTGTGGCTTTAGGCGAATGCTTTCTAATGATCTAAAGTCGCACTGATGCTACAGCCTGTAAACACAGTCCAGTTCAAAGTGAATGATGGCAGGTACGTGTGGCAAATGGCTTATTTGCATAGGCCTACTGTAGGTCTGACTAGCTATGGTGCACCGGTCTGTGTAGAGTCCGGTCCTGGACGAGACTGACACGTTTTGATTAGGTTTTATTTACTGCAGTGTCTATTAATTGTCCAAACGCACGGCCACTTTCTGACTCTATATTGCTATAGAATTTTCACAAATGCCTTACTTTAAAATGACCATATCTATGTGCTCGCTTCTCAGAAAATGTAAAAGAAACGGGTCATATTCTTCCTGGGGGTGCCTCAGGATTAGGCTGGAAATATAGTTTTGCTTATCACTTCTGTCACAAGTACACTACCATTCAAAAGTTTGGGGTCACTTAGAAATGTCCTTGTTTTCCATGAAAACATACATGAAATGAGTTTGAATAGGAAATATAGCAAAATCCATAGGAAATGTAGTCATTGACAAGGTTAGAAATAATGAAAAAAACTTTGCTTTCATCAAAGAATCCTCTATTTGCAGCAATTACAGCCTTGTAGACCTTTGGCATTCTAGTTGTGAATTTGTTGAGGTAATCTGAAGAGATTTCACCCCAAGCTTCCTGAAGCACCTCCCACAAGTTGGATTGGCTTGATGGGCACTTCTTACGTACCATACGGTCAAGCTGCTCCCACAACAGCTCAATAGGATTGAGATCCAGTGACTGTGCTGGCCACTCCATTATAGACAGAATACCAGCTGACTGCTTCTTCCCTAAATAGTTATTGCATAGTTTGGAGCTGTGCTTTGGGTCATTGTCCTGTTGTAGGAGGAAATTGGCTCCAATCAAGCGCCGTCCACAGGGTATGGCAACGCGTTGCAAAAATGGAGTGATAGCCTTCCTTCTTCAAGATCCCTTTTACCCTGTACAAATCTCCCACTTTATCATCACCAAAGTACCCCTAGACCATCACATTACCTCCACCATGCTTGACAGATGGCATCAAGCACTCCTCCAGCATCTTTTCATCTGGTCTGCGTCTCACAAATGTTCTTCTTTGTGATCCGAACATCTCAAACTTTGATTAGTCTGTCCATAACACTTTTTTCCAATCTTCCCATGTCCAGTGTCTGTGTTCTTTTGCCCATCTTGATCTTTTATTTTTATTGGACAGTCTGAGATAAGGCTTTTTCTTTGCAACTCTGCCTAGAAGGTCAGCATCCCGGAGTCGCCTCTTCACTGTTGACGTTGAGACTGGTGTTTTGTGGGTACTATTTAATGAAGCTGCCAGTTGTGAGGCGTCTGTTTCTCAAACTAGACACTTTAATGTATTTGTCCTCTTGCTCAGTTGTGCACCAGGGCCTCCCACTCCTCTTTCTATTTTGGTTAGAGCCAGTTTGCGCTGTTCTGTGAAGGGAGTAGTACACAACATTGTATGAGATCTTCAGTTTCTTGGGAATTTCTCACATGGAATAGCCTTCATTTCTCAGAACAAGAATAGACTGACGAGTTTCAGAAGAAAGTTATTTGTTTCTGGCTATTTTGAGCCTGTAATCAAACCCACAATTGCTGATGCTCCAGATACTCAACTAGTCTCAAGAAGGCCAGTTGTATTGCTTCTTTAATCAGCACAACAGTTTTCAGCTGTGCTAACATAATTGCAAAAGGGTTTTCTAATGATCAATTAGCCTTTTAAAATGATAAACTTGGATTAGCAAACACAATGTGCTATTGGAACACAGGACTGATGGTTGCTGATAATGGGCCTCTGTACGCCTATGTAGATATTCCATTACAAATCAGCCGTTTCCTTCTACAATAGCCATTTACAACATGAACAATGTCTACACTGTATTTCTGATCAATTTGATGTTATTGTAATGGACAAAAATATTGCTTTTCTTTCGAAAACAAGGACATTTCTAAGTGACCCCAAACTTTTGAACGGTAGTGTACATTTGTCTTTTAGATGGATAAGAGATTGCCATTGGTGCCAGCTAAGGAGGTGGTACATGCACGCGCATGCACTCACGCACACACACACACACACACACACACACACACACACACACACACACACACACACACACACACACACACACACACACACACACACACACACACACACACACACACACACACACACACACACACACACACACACACACACACACACACACACACACACACACACACACACACACACACACACACACACACACACACACACACACACACCACCCCCTTCACATACAGTACATCCCCCTACAACCTCCACCTATTATCAGTAGAGATGGCCAACAGAGGCATGGGCCCTCCTTCCTTAAACAAGGTAAAGGGAGGGATTAGTGAGAGCCATTTAGAAGACCCTTTTCGCCCCCCTTTTAATTTCATTAGCTTGTGACCCCTCCAGTAGATTATTTTGATCTGGCCAAAGGCTGGGCCTACTTTTAATGATCCAGACTGACTTGCCTACCCCAAAGAGACGCATAATACTTAACACACCCATTGAAGGCCCCAAAGAAGAGAACAGATGAATAGAGAAGGAGAGGGAGAAAGAGAAAAAATAAAGATTAAAAGTGGCATTTACCAGTCACCGGTGGTGGAGTCTGTATGGAGGGGGAACTGGTGATGGAGGAGTGGCGTTACGCCCTCAGACTTTTGTCAGAATATGGTATTGTTCTTCATTGATGGAGTGGGGGCCCCCTTCTTTTGGAGGGCAAAATTGTAGCAGTGCTTTAAGCTGATTTCAGGGAGAAAAGAGAGAGAATAAAATAAAAAAGAATCCACCGCACCTCCTCTTCAGAAATAATAGGCATGTAATAAAAGAAAAACTTCAGGCTTTAGAAAGTTTTGTCTGAATTTGCAAAGCCTCATGGGACATGGGTATTGTTCATGTTTGTGTGCTCTGCTCAGAGGTTAAAGTAGATACAGTGGGCCTTTGATATGTGACAGAGCCATCATAGAGGACTGGACTGATGAGGAGAATGTAAACAGAACAGACAAAGCATACTCTCCTCTCCTCTCCTCTCCTCTCCTCTCCTCTCCTCTCCTCTCCTCTCCTCTCCTCTCCTCTCCTCTCCTCTCCTCTCCTCTCCTCTCCTCTCCTCTCCTCTCCTCTCCTCTCCTCTCCTCTCCTCTCCTCTCCTCTCCTCTCCTCTCCCCTCCTCTCCCCTCCTCTCCCTCTCCTCTCCTCTCCTCTCCTCTCCTCTCCTCTCCTCTCCTCTCCTCTCCTCTCCTCTCTACCCACCTGTCTCTCTGCTGCTCTGTTGAACTAATTGCATGTATTTGTTCACTCTGTGGGTGTTTGCGAAGGGATCTCTTCCGTTTACCTATGGCCAATTAGTCCATATTGAACGCAAACACAATAAAATCTAAGCAGCTTGTGCTATTTAATGCCTCACAAGCATGCCACCCAATACATTTCTCATATTAACTAAACAAACGGCTAAAATGCTGCAAGGGTGGAAGGGATGGAGGTAGTTGTTGTGTTGGTTGGCTTTCCCCTAGTTTTCTCTTTTTCTTTGGCCTCGTATTTGCTGGCAGCTAGGTTGGCCAGTTTGCTCTGTCTGGCTGGCTATGCATGTAAAGAGTGTCCCCTCTTTGTTCCAGCCTTGGGCCCAGAGCCAAGCTCCCCCTTCAAACCTTCAGCCCTCACACACACACCAGATTCCCTCCTCCCTCTCAAACAACCCCATTCCCCTCCACCTACCCCAAATTGCAAATAACAAAAAAGAGAGGATAGAACTGCAGAGACAAGCATCGCTTTAAAAGCAGGTGTCCAGAACTTTTCAGTGCTCGTCGATTTCAAATTGAGACCCTTTAACCCTGGTGCTTTTCTAGCTGGTGGTTGAGGTAGCCAGTCAGAAGCCTAATCAGTCTCCCTTGATAATGCTGGGAGGTTGAGGGCTGTCAGTCCGCCTTTCAGACAGGGAGCAGGAAGAAGCCGTGGCAGGGGAGCCCCTGATTGATTAGTGCCTCTTTATTGAAGGGTGTGTATGTGTGTGTGTCAATGCAGGGGAGTACGGGCCCAGGCAGGAGGCTTTATTTGAGTCCAGGCAACAGAGAGAGCACTATAATTATTACTTTTTCTTTCTGACGACTAAAGCTGACAGAGAGAGTTCTTATGGCTCACTTCACTCTCTCAGCCCCCTAAAGAGAGATTATTGCTGCCCTAAGAGCCCGGGACATGCCTGCTCATCAACAGGGCTTTAGAGAAGCCTGAGTGGAGAGAGAGGGGCCACAATACAAGGACTTTAGAGATAGATGGATGACAATTACAGAGATGGAGACTATGTGTGCATCCCAAATCGCACCCTGTTCCTTACATAGTGCACTACTTTTGATCAGAGCCCCATGGGACCTGGTAAAAAGCAGTGCACTATATAGGGAATAGTCTGCCATTTGGGACACAGTCTATGTCTTCTACAGCTACCTCTACTGCCTTTACTAGAACCAAGGCAGAGAGTGTTAGAACAACTAGTACTAATATTACACACACTTAGTTACACACACTGTTGTCCTGTTTGGCCTGTGCTCCCTGGTAGGAGGTCTTCAATTTCTCTTTATCAGTCTGTATCTGGGTCCCCTCTGCTTCTGTCCCCTGTCCTCTCCATCTACAGAGCCATGTTAAACACACAGGTTGATATCCACTGGGGTGAAAGTGTGTGTGGGTGCATTGTTGTCTAGTGACAGCTACTATCTGCCAGTTCTCAGAGGAGAGAGAGAGAGAGAGAGAGAGAGAGAGAACAGAGAGAGAGAGAGAGAGAGAGAGAGAGAGAGAGAGAGAGAGAGAGAGAGAGAGAGAGAGAGAGAGAGAGAGAGAGACTCCATGTAGGTGGGCCACATGATTTATAAGCTCTTCTTTACTTTCCTGTAGAGCACGTTCCTCCTCCTCCTCCTCCTCCTATTCTGTTCCTACTGTATTACTCACTGATAACCAGGTTGAATGTCTGATCACAGTCAACACACGTAGGTCACACATGGGTGAGTAATGTAATGTCATCAAGTTGTATTGCCTCTATTAAGAATACAATAACGTCATTTTGAATTGAAAATAGTAGTTTATCCAATGGCTTATCAGTCATTACTGTGATTGCGGTGGTAAGATTTTGACTTATTTCAGGTACAATAAAGCTTTGTTTGTGAGACTAATGTCTCTCTGATTCTCCTGTCTCTACAGAGGCACAGTTATGCTGTTGGAAATACTAACAGAATATGAACTCAACCACAATGTGAACCCTAACACAACATGAACAGGTTCAACACAATTCTCTTAACACAATGTGAAGAGACTGAACATGCTCAGTGTGTCAGGTGGGCCCTCCAGACCTGTAGTCCTGTTTGTTCTACCCCTGCTGCCATGTTCCTCCAGTACCTAGCCTGAACTCTGACACGACCCATCACAATTACTGTCACTCCCCACATCTGACCTCTTTAGAGAAAACATACACTATGTTTGAGGCTTATTTGAAACCTGGATTGGAAGCAGTTCTAGGCCTTAGTTCTGTTTAGCTCATTGTGACAAATGTGTTAGTAAAAAGTTTATAGTGTGTAATTTATTAATTGAAGAACTCCTCTGAGCCCATTTCATTTTAATCCCTCTGGTGGCTCTGAACAGTCTCAGGTGAAATCAGGTACAGAAGCAGAGTCAACATTTGGTAAAGTTACTAGAATATGTTTTTTTGTGTATTTTGTGTTGTGTTTGTTTGCTGTGGTTGTATTTGTTCTCAAGCAGCAGAAGGTAGTTTTTTGTGTGTTTTCAGTTATTTGTTTCCGGCGGTTACATGTTGTTGGCCCATCGTGGGCAGTGAGTGACAGAACAGGATGGGTGGCTCTGCGGCTCCTTCTCAGAAGAAGAAGAAGCGCAATGGATTGTTTCACCTGACTCTCAGGATTAGTAGAATCAAAGGGTGGAATTCAAATACTTTGAAGTGTCTGCAGTTCCTAGATCTTATAGCTAAGGCCAGGAGTTGTTCCTGACCACCTGACCAGGAAATAACTCCTGCCTCTGTGTATACATGTACTGATAACTCCCCCCCCTCCTCCTTCTATAACCCCCGACCTATCTCCTTGTCCATTATGTTCTAAAGGGACTGGACCACCATTTTTGTTTCAACTGTTCAGATCTATTGATGGAATCTAAAATGTCTCACTGGACAATGCAACAACCACAGTCCAGAACAAACATAATTTACATTTGTCTTGACATACATGACAGTGCCGGTGCCTCTCATTATGTTATCACAATTGTAAGACATGACTGAAAGAAGGAAAGCAAGCACAGGATGAAGATGAAAGAAATTGAGAAAGAAAAGAAGAAAGTATGTAAGAAAGAAAAGGAGAGAGGCAAAAAATAATACAATAAAAAAAAACTCCTTCAATGCAACCTTGTCCCATCAATGTCCTTTACCACAGTAGGAGTGTAAACAGAGAGTTTGTGTGTGTATGTGTGTTGGGGTGTCAGGTTGCATATGTGGCGTGTTGCAGCAGGTTAGTAGGCCAGGTCTGCTGTATGTATCTGGTATTAATCACCCAGTTAGATAACAGCCTGTTATAGCTGGGCTTCTTTATGTCTCTGTGGCACGAGCCCTCCCCTCCCCACCCAGTCACACAGAAGGGTTACACAAACACATGCACGCATTCACGCACACGCACACGCACACACACACACACACACACACACACACACACACACACACACACACACACACACACACACACACACACACACACACACACACACACACACACAGTTTGCCCATCCTGTCAAACCCCCCCTCCCCCACACCTTCACCCTGGATAACTACCTGTGTGTTTAGTATGGCTGTGTACTTGGAGGAAAAATTCCAGCATTGGCCCATTTGTCAGAGGGAGGGGTTGGAGTGATTAGATATTCACGAGAGCCGGGATTTAAAGTCAACAATACGGCAGGTGTTGAGCGCTTTTTACTGCGGACGAGTGTCTCCACTCCTGGCTCTTTATGGGTTATAAAGGATGAAGCCCTCCTTTTCCACAATTTCTGCCCCTGTGGCTTGGGCAGAGACCAGACAGCTGGATCTCTGGAGCAGCTGAGAGGAGAAGTTGGGCAGGGAACACAACACCCTCTGGCCACATGAAATACTATGAAGACAGCCTTAGTAGTCCTTGTTCCTCTAAGAAAGTAACCCCCTAAAGAAGTGCCTAAATCAAAGGAAACCTTCAATCCTTCTTTGATATTCTACAGTACCCACTACAGTGTATCCACCCAGCCCTAATTTTTCTATACTCAGTCCCATTAATTATTGTTCAGGAACAATCTTCTTTTGTATCAGAGGTCAAGTAGCATAACACTCATTCACATCAGGGCTCCAACTATGACATGGCCTACAGTGTCTGACCAGTTTATATTTCTTGATATGACCACGTTGATGACAATGAGAGTTATTAAACTGTTTCTACCTAACCTATTTCTCACCCCTCAGCCAGGTTAGCTCATAAAAGGTGTGGAGGCATTGACTGAGCCGAATGTTCAGCACGTCCAAATCACCCAGCAGCATTTACATATCTGGATCTTCCTGGAACAGGTCCCAGCTCCTGGGCTATAGATCACTATGCTAGCATGGTGTGGCATATCGCTATGCCTCAACCGCTTTAATACAATATGCTAGTGACGCGTTCCTTACGCGTTCATGTCCCTGGTCTTTTGAATGGGCTTGACAATTATATTATCTAATTCATGAAAATGTCATCACATAAAGATATACAGTGGGGGAAAAAAGTATTTAGTCAGCCACCAATTGTGCAAGTTCTCCCACTTAAAAAGATGAGAGAGGCCTGTAATTTTCATCATATGTACACGTCAACTATATATTTTTTTTCCAGAAAATCACATTGTAGGATTTGTAATGAATTTATTTGCAAATTATGGTGGAAAATAAGTATTTGGTCACCTACAAACAAGCAAGATTTCTGGCTCTCACAGACCTGTAACTTCTTCTTTAAGAGGCTCCTCTGTCCTCCACTCGTTACCTGTATTAATGGCACCTGTTTGAACTTGTATCAGTATAAAAGACACCTGTCCACAACCTCAAACAGTCACACTCCAAACTCCACTATGGCCAAGGCCAAAGAGCTGTCAAAGGACACCAGAAACAAAATTGTAGACCTGCACCAGGCTGGGAAGACTGAATCTGCAATAGGTAAGCAGCTTGGTTTGAAGAAATCAACTGTGGGAGTAATTATTAGGAAATGGAAGACATACAAAACCACTGATAATCTCCCTCGATCTGGGGCTCCACGCAAGATCTCACCCCGTGGGGTCAAGATGATCACAAGAACGGTGAGCAAAAATCCCAGAACCACACGGGGGGACCTAGTGAATGACCTGCAGAGAGCTGGGACCAAAGTAACAAAGCCTACCATCAGTAACACACTACGCCGCCAGGGACTCAAATCCTGCAGTCCCAGACGTGTCCCCCTGCTTAAGCCAGTACATGTCCAGGCCCGTCTGAAGTTTGCTAGAGTGCATTTGGATGATCCAGAAGAGGATTGGGAGAATGTCATATGGTCAGATGAAACCAAAATATAACTTTTTGGTAAAAACTCAACTCGTCGTGTTTGGAGGACAAAGAATGCTGAGTTGCATCCAAAGAACACCATACCTACTGTTTATTTATTTCACCTTTATTTAACCAGGTAAACCAGTTGAGAACAAGTTCTCATTTACAACTGCGACCTGGCCAAGATAAAGCAAAGCAGTGCGATAAAAACAACAACACAGAGTTACATATGGGGTAAAACAAAACAAAGTCAAAAATACAACAGAAATAAATATATATACAGTGTGTGCAAATGTAGCAAGTTATGGAGGTAAGGCAATAAATAGGCTATAGTGCAAAATAATTACAATTAGTATTAACACTGGAATGATAGATGTGCAAGAGATGATGTGCAAATAGAGATACTGGGGTACAAATGAGCAAAATAAATAATATAGGGATGAGGTAGTTGGGCGGGCTAATTTCAGATGGGCTGTGTACAGGTGCAGTGATCGGTAAGGTGCTCTGACAACTGATGCTTAAAGTTAGTGAGGGAGATAAGTGTCTCCAGCTTCAGAGATTTTTGCAATTTGTTCCAGTCATTGGCAGCAGAGAACTGGAAGGAATGGCGGCCAAAGGAGGTGTTGGCTTTGGGGATGACCAGTGAGATATACCTGCTGGAGCGCAGACTACGGGTGGGCGTTGCTATGGTGACCAATGAGCTAAGATAAGGCGGGGATTTGCCTAGCAGTGATTTATAGTTGGCCTGGAGCCAGTGGGTTTGGCGACGAATATGTAGTGAGGACCAGCCAACAAGAGCGTACAGGTCACAGTGGTGGGTAGTATATGGGGCTTTGGAGACAAAACGGATGGCACTGTGATAGACTACATCCAATTTGCTGAGTAGAGTGTTGGAGGCTATTTTGTAAATGACATCGCCGAAGTCAAAGATCGGTAGGATAGTCAGTTTTACGAGGGCATGTTTGGCAGCATGAGTGAAGGAGGCTTTGTTGCGAAATAGGAAACCGATTCTAGATTTAACTTTGGATTGGAGATTCTTAATGTGAGTCTGGAAGGAGAGTTTACAGTCTAACCAGACACCTAGATATTTGTAGTTGTCCACATACTCTAGGTCAGACCCGTCGAGAGTAGTGATTCTAGTCGGGTGGGCGGGTGCAAGCAGCGTTCGGTTGAAGAGCATGCATTTAGTTTTACTAGTGTTTAAGAGCAGTTGGAGGCTACTGAAGGAGTGTTGTATGGCATTGAAGCTCGTCTGGAGGTTTGTTAACACAGTGTCCAATGAAGGGCCAGATGTATAGCATGGGGGTGGAAACATCATGCTTTGGGGCTGTTTTTCTGCAAAGGGACCAGGACGACTGATCCGTGTAAAGGAAAGAATGAATGGGGCCATGTATCGTGAGATTTTGAATGAAAACCTCCTTCCATCAGCAAGGGCATTGAAGATGAAACGTGGCTGGGTCTTTCAGCATGACAATGATCCCAAACACACCGCCCGGGCAACGAAGGAGTGGCTTCGTAAGAAGCATTTCAAGGTCCTGGAGTGGCCTAGCCAGTCTCCAGATCTCAACCCCATAGAAAATCTTTGGAGGGAGTTGAAAGTCCGTGTTGCCCAGTGACAGCCCCAAAACATCACTGCTCTAGAGGAGATCTGCATGGAGGAATGGGCCAAAATACCAGAAACAGTGTGTGAAAACCTTGTGAAGACTTACAGAAAACGTTTGACCTGTGGCATTGCCAATAAAGGGTATATAACAAATTATTGAGAAACTTTTGTTATTGACCAAATACTTATTTTCCACCATAATTTGCAAATAAATTCATTAAAAATCCTATAATGTTATTTTCTGGATTTTTTTTCCTCATTTTGTCTGTCATAGTTGACGTGTACCTATGATGAAAATTACAGGCCTCTCTCATCTTTTTAAGTGGGAGAACTTGCACAATTGGTGGCTGACTAAATACTTTTTTTCCCCACTGTATACTCTGAACAAAAATACCAACGCAACATGTAAAGTGTTGGTCCCATGTTTCATGAGCTGAAATATAAGATCCCAGAAATGTTCCATACGTACAAAAAGCGTATTTCTCTCAAATGTTGTGCACACATCTTTTTACATCCCTGTTAGTGAGCATTTCTCCTTTGCCAAGATAATCCATCCACCTGACAGGTGTGGCAGATCAAGATGCTGATTAAACAGCAAGATCATTACACAGGTGCACCTTGTGCTGGGGACAATAAAAGACCACTCTAAAATGTGCACACAATACAAGTTTTGAGGGAGTGTGCAATTGGCATGCTGACTGCAGGCATGTCCACCAGAGCTGTTGCCAGAGAATTTAATGTTAATTTCTCTACCATAAGATTTTGGCAGTACGTCCAACCGGCCTCACAAACGCAGACCACATGTATGGCGTCGTGTGGACGAGCGGTTTGCTGATGTCAACATTGTGAACAGAGTGCCCCATGGTGGAGGTGGATTATGGTATGGGGACGCACACAGTGGAATTTTATCTATGGCAATTTTAATGCACAGAAATACTGTGATGAGGCCCATTTTGTTTAAGGTATCTGTGACCAACAGATGCATATCTGTATTCCCAATCATGTGAAATCCATAGATTAGGGGGTAATTAATTAATTTCAATTGACTGATTTCCTCATATGAACTGTAACTCATTAAATCTTTGAAATTGTTGCATGTTGCATTTATATATTTTTGTTTCTATTTAGTATAGGGGTGTAGATATAGGTGTGTGTGTGTGCGTTTACGTGTGTGTGTTTGTGTGTGTGTGCGCATGCGTTTGTAGGGCAACCCTGTCCTCCTTACAGAGTCACAGCAGTGATATCTAATCTTGTTGTTGACAGAGGAATGTGTGAAATGCTGTCTTCTCTACTGGGGGGTCTCCTCTTCATTCAAACACCACTGACACACATCCATAGATCTACACATCTACATACACAGTACAGATAGGCCTCACCATTACGAGAACCACCACCACCACCACCACCACCACTACTACTGCTACTACTACCATCCACTCAATCAGAGGTTAACTGGGGCAGAGCAATGGGCCTCAGGAACAAATTGAGTTAGCCTTTCAGATAGAAGTCTGTCCAGTGAATGGGGGCAGGGAGAATATGTGACAGACTTGTTCCCAGATCAATCACTTTCAATCCCAACTGGTTTTTAGGTTGGATCATAGAATGTGAATAAGTTCTAATTACAAAGGTTGGGTGGGAATCATTATCTCATTGATCCATTCTAGTAATAGTTACATCACAATGGTGGGCAGAGGAATGCCAATCTGTTTTCCTTGAGGGTTCTTTTACCGTATTGGACAAACGCAGATGGATGGATGGAGAGGGCCAGGGACTATTGTTCTGTGGTGGGATAGTTCTCTACTAATGGAGACTTTACATCTGGTGCCCACTGGGAACAGTTAGGAGGGATGGCAGAAGCACCAGCAATCTGACCTAGAAATTCCCCCTTTTGTCAATATATGGGAGTAACAGTTTTAGCATAGGCATTGATCAAGAACATGACTGATTCACATAAAATGAAAGAACACTAAAAATCCACAACAGACTTTACAGACAACCGTCCTCAATGACCCCAGTACCTTTAAGGTGAAATATCGTTTGGAATATGAGAATGCCGGCTATTGTAACCTGCACGCCTTTTTTTCAAGACATCATTTGACTATAAGCCCACCCACACACCCTGTGTTCTGTCGTTTGTAAATAAGACAGATGCATCTTTAATAGAGACCTGGGTGATCAACCTGGATAGCAGAAAGTAAATATAAATCTGATAAAGTAAAGGGGAACCTGTGGCTGGTGGGTCTGTGTGATGCATGCCACAGTTAGTTCAGTGTTAAACCAATAAGATATGGCTGGTGTGATGGTGGTTGGGCAGGGCCGAGGAACAGATAGGGGCTGTGATTGGGTGCACCATGGAGTGTGACCCCAGCCTTCGTATCAGTGGCTCAGATTTTCAGTTAGATAGCAGTGTGTGTGTGTGTGTGTGTGTGTGTGTGTGTGTGTGTGTGTGTGTGTGCTGGAGGGATGGTGTTTGATGTTGCCTTAAGATGTGTCAGGCATAGGCAGGTGTGTGTTACAGCAGGGAGAGTGTTAACGTTTGAACTGCTCCAGTTCCACAGTGTGTGTGTTTATTTGATTAGGGACATCCGGAGGTTGGCCATTCCGCCTTTTTCTCGGCAGGTGAACAGCACTCAGGGGCGCTCTAGGAGGATAGAGAGAGTCTGGGTAGAAAGTGGGGGAGAGGAAGGTTTTTGTGAACACTCAGTCCCTCTGTCCTTCTCTTTCTCCTTCTCTTTCACTCCTTCTATATCTCTCTACACAGTAGACCTTCTTTTAGGTTTCTGATCCTTTTTCACCTGTCAACACAGGTAGTCGTCTTACCTGCAGTCTGATCTTTAGTGAATGTGGAAGGTACACTCTTTAGTCTAGGTAGCACTATGTCCTCACCAGTGTTGGGGTAGTTATTCAAATAAAGTAATATATTACCTATTACTCGTTACTTCTTTCAACAATTAGAAATAACTTCACTTATTACTAAAAAGTAATTAGTTACACTACTCATTATATTACTTTTGCGTTACACCCCAAAACGTTGCACGTCCTCACTCAATGTAAACAATGTCAACGTTACATCAGAGGTGACACCACAGGTCCCAGAGTGGTGTGGCGAAAAAACTATTCTGGGGCCGTAGATTGATCTGGTAACCAAACCAGTTAAAACTCCGGACCTTATACGGTATGACATGATTAATCTGTTGGAAAAAGGTTTAATATGGGCTATGATGGGACCAGAGTTTTTCTAATCAGGTCACATGGTTTAAAAAACTCCTGGAAAAACTCCTGGCCTTGGGGAGGATGAAAATCCTGTCAAACTGCAGCAATCTTGTACTTGTTCATATTAGTTATATTTTAAAGAAGGACTAGTGAGGTTTCCTATACACAGACACAGAGAAAGCAACATGATTGGACATTAAAATTCACAAGGCTGAGGGGCACTTTGCCCCTCTTGTTAGGGCTTTGCGTCAATATATTTTATTAAGCTAAATCAAAAGTGATTGAAAAGTGCTGTGGCAAATGCCGCCTCACCACACCTTTTCCAGCGGCCCTGCGTAACGCCTAAACGCCTAAACACCAAGTAGCCTAATCATTGGTATTTTGTCTGAAAAGAGGGTGATTCTACTGTGGATAAGGGCAGCATTTCCTCTACTACATACCCAGCTACAAGCTTGTTCAGCTCTCCTTGGGTTACAGCCTGTCCTCCTGAATGATTAAAATCAAGCCTTGGTTGTTTGGATGAGGTAGGAGTTTTGTCTTGGCGTGTTGCTTTTGCAGGTGCTTCAAGAGATTGGAAGTTGTATTTCTAGCAGTGGAGAGGTGTTTCTCTCCTGGGCACAGTTTACATTTTACAATTACTGTATATTCTTGCCATTGTGTCCTCCTACCAAATCAAAGTAATGGGAGTACTTCCACTCGGAGAAACTCAATGTTATAGACACTTCTGCCATTTTCTATCTCCCTCACTAAAGCAGTTAGTACACTCTTCGAATTAGTGGTGACTCGAGGAACCCTGGAGATCCTCATGTAAACCCTGGAGTTCCTCAAGGAACTATTGCTAGTCAATGGTTAATATTTAACACCTTTGATTAGTTGAGGGGTTCTTGGAGGAACCTTTAATGGTTCAATATACAGTGGGGGAAAAAAGTATTTAGTCAGCCACCAATTGTGCAAGTTCTCCCACTTAAAAAGATGAGAGAGGCCTGTAATTTTCATAATAGGTACACGTCAACTATGACAGACAAAATTAGGAAAAAAAATCCAGAAAATCACATTGTTATGAATTTATTTGCAAATTATGGTGGAAAATAAGTATTTGGTCAAAAACGTTTCTCAATACTTTGTTATATACCCTTTGTTGGCAATGACACAGGTCAAACGTTTTCTGTAAGTCTTCACAAGGTTTTCACACACTGTTGCTGGTATTTTGGCCCATTCCTCCATGCAGATCTCCTCTAGAGCAGTGATGTTTTGGGGCTGTCGCTGGGCAACACTGACTTTCAACTCCCTCCAAAGATTTTCTATGGGGTTGAGATCTGGAGACTGGCTAGGCCACTCCAGGACCTTGAAATGCTTCTTACGAAGCCACTCCTTCGTTGCCCGGGCGGTGTGTTTGGGATCATTGTCATGCTGAAAGACCCAGCCACGTTTCATCTTCAATGTCCTTGCTGATGGAAGGAGGTTTTCACTTAAAATCTCACGATACATGGCCCCATTCATTCTTTCCTTTACACGGATCAGTCGTCCTGGTCCCTTTGCAGAAACACAGCCCCAAAGCATGATGTTTCCACCCCCATGCTTCACAGTAGGTATGGTGTTCTTTGGATGCAACTCAACATTCTTTGTCCAAACACGACGAGTTGAGTTTTTACCAAAAGGTTCTATTTTCTGACCATATGACATTCTTCCAATCCTCTTCTGGATCATCCAAGTGCACTCTAGCAAACTTCAGATGGGCCTGGACATGTACTGGCTTAAGCAGGGGGACACGTCTTGCACTGCAGGATTTGAGTCCCTGGCGGCGTAGTGTGTTACTGATGGTAGGCTTTGTTACTTTGGTCCCAGCTCTCTGCAGGTCATTCACTAGGTCCCTCCGTGTGGTTCTGGGATTTTTGCTCACCGTTCTTGTGATCATTTTGACCCCACGGGGTGAGATCTTGCGCGGAGCCCCAGATCGAGGGAGATTATCAGTGGTCTTGTATGTCTTCCATTTCCTAATAATTGCTCCCACAGTTGATTTCTTCAAACCAAGCTGCTTACCTATTGCAGATTCAGTCTTCCCAGCCTGGTGCAGGTCTACAATTTTGTTTCAGGTGTCCTTTGACAGCTCGTTGATCTTGGCCATAGTGGAGTTTGGAGTGTGACTGTTTGAGGTTGTGGACAGGTGTCTTTTATACTGATAACAAGTTCAAACAGGTCCCATTCATACAGGTAACGAGTGGAGGACAGAGGAGCCTCTTAAAGAAGAAGTTACAGGTCTGTGAGAGCCAGAAATCTTGCTTGTTTGTAGGTGACCAAATACTTATTTTCCACCATAATTTGCAAAGAAATTCATAAAAAATCCTACAATGTGATTTTCTGGAAATTTTTTCTCAATTTGTCTGTCATAGTTGACGTGTACCTATGATGAAAATTACAGGCCTCTCTCATCTTTTTAAGTGGGAGAACTTGCACAATTGGTGGCTGACTAAATACTTTTTTTCCCCACTGTACATGTTCTGAAAGGCCCCAGAGTCTGCAACACCACTAAGCAAGGGGCACCACCAAGCAAGCGGCACCATGAAGACCAAGGAGCTATCCAAACAGGTCAGGGACAAAGTTGTGGAGCAGTACAGATCAGGGTTGGGTTATAAAAAAATATCAGAAACTTTTAACATCCCACGGAGCAACATTAAATCCATTTTTAGAAAAATTGAAAGATATGGCACCACAACAAACCTGCCAAGAGAGGGATGTCCACCAAAACTCACAGACCAGGCAAGGAGGGCATTAATCAGAGAGCTGAAAGCTCCACAGCGGAGATTGGAATATCTGTCCATAGGACCACTTTAAGTCGTACACTCCACAGAGCTGGGCTTTACGGAAGAGTGGCCAGAAAAAAAGCCATTGCTTAAAGAAAAAATAAGCAAACATGTTTGGTGTTCGCCAAAAGGCATGTGGGAGACTCCCCAAACAATGGAAGAAGGTACTCTGGTCAGATGAGACTAAAATTGAGCTTTTTGGCCATCAAGGAAAACGTTATGTCTGGCGCAAACCCAACACCTCTCATCACCCCGAGAACACTATTCCCACAGTGAAGCATGATGGTGGCAGCAGCATCATGCTGTGGGGATGTTGTTCATCTGCAGGGACTGGGAAACTGGTCAGAATTGAAGGAATGATGGATGGCGCTAAATACAGGGAAATTCAGGGAGAAATTCTTGAGGGAAACCTGTTTCGGTCTTCCAGAGATTTGAGACTTGGACGGAGGTTCACCTTCCAGCAGGACAATGACCCTAAGCATATTGCTAAAGCAACACTCGAGTGGTTTAAGGGGAAACATTTAAATGTCTTGGAATGGCCTAGTCAAAGCCCAGACCTCAATCCAATTGAGAATCTGTGGTATGACTTAAAGATTGCTGTACACCAGCGGAACCCATCCAACTTGAAGGAGCTGGAGCAGTTTTGCCTTGAAGAATGGGCAAAAATCCCAGTGGCTAGATGTGCCAAGCTTATAGAGACATACCCCAAGAGACTTGCAGCTGTAATTGCTGCAAAAGGTGGCTCTACAAAGTATTGATGTTGGGGGGGTGAATAGTTACGCATGCTCAAGTTCTGTTTTTATGTCTTATTTCTTATTTGTTTCACGATAAAACATACTTTGCATCTTCAAAGTGGTAGGCATGTTGTGTTAATCAAATGATACAAGCCCCCCAAAAATCAATTTTAATTCCAGGTTGTAAGGCAACAAAATAGGAAAAATGGCAAGTGGGGTGAATACTTTCGCAATCCACTGTAGCAACAGGTTCCTGGAGGAACAATGGAGTGGAGCGTGGCTTAGTAGGGGAATGGTTTTAAGATGTAAATATAAATATATTTTTTAAACGGATCTATGGCATTATTTTGGATGCTTAAGACAGAAGTTTATACTATACTAAATAAAACAAATTATTTGAACAACAGTGCGAAAAGGGTGGTTTCACATATCTAAATAGTGTGCCTTCAACAGGATTCAACCTCATACCCTCATGTCCCTGAATGTTCCATAATTCCCAATCTACTGCTAAGCTACCAGTCAAGTGAAAGTTTTAGTACAAAATCCTAAATATATTTGTACATACGGTGTCCAGTTGAGGTCGGTGTTTGATAGCAGCTTGGAATCAAAGAAAGCACCGGAACCACAGCGAAATCAGTGGGATCTGTAATGAATACTCAGGGAGAAAAAGGTGTACAGTGAGGGAAAAAAGTATTTGATCCCCTGCTGATTTTGTACGTTTGCCCACTGACAAAGACATGTCAAAAATGTTATAAATTGATTTGCATTTTAATGAGGGAAGTAAGTATTTGACCCCTCTGCAAAACATGACTTAGTCTTGGTGGCAAAACCCTTGTTGGCAATCACAGAGGTCAGACGTTTCTTGTAGTTGGCCACCAGGTTTGCACCCATCTCAGGAGGGATTTTGTTCCACTCCTCTTTGCAGATCTTCTCCAAGTCATTAAGGTTTCGAGGCTGACATTTGTCAACTCGAACCTTCAGCTCCCTCCACAGATTTTCTATGGGAGAGGCTGAGGGCGACCCCCAGTCAGTCATAGAAGGCTCGCCACACCCGGGAGACAAACTGGGGCCCGCGTTCAGAGATGATGTCCTCCGGAATCCCATACTGACGGAACACCTGCTGGAACATACACTCAGCCAATTCCATGGCGTTAGGTAAATGAGGAAGAGGAACCAGACGACACATTTTTGAAAAACGGTCTACTTTGACAAGGATGGTGGTGTTACCAGAGGATTCAGGAAGGTCTGTGATGAAGTCAACAGATATGTGGGACCAGGGTCTGTGAGGGATTGGCAAAGGTTGAAGCTTACCGGAAGGGAGATGACGAGGGCTTTTGGTTTGGGTGCAGACTGGACAGGAGAGTATATAATCCCTTACGTCGGATGCCAGTGAGGACCACCAGAACTTACGGGCTAGACGTTCGGTGGTTTGTGTAATGCCTGGATGTCCTGACCCCAAGGACGTGTGACACCATTGCATCAGTTGGGGTCTAACAGCTGTTGGTATGTAACTCTTCCCAGCTGGTGTCTCAGGAGGAGCTAGGTCTGAGGTTAGGGCTTCTTGTATAGCAGAGTGAACCTCCCACTGTACCGGTTCCATAATGCAAGAGGAAGGAAGAATGTGTGTAGTGTCTGAGTTACTGGTCGGAAGGTCAAACTGGCGGGAGAGAGCATCAGCTTTTACGTTTTTCTTTCCAGGGATGTAAGTAACAGGAAAATGGAAGCGTGTGAAGAAGAGAGCCCAGCGGGCTTGTCTGGAGTTTAACCTCTTGGCCCCTCTGATATATTCCAGATTACGATGATCTGTTAGGATGAGAAAGGGATGTTGTGCGCCCTCTAACCAGTGGCACCACTCCTCGAGGGCCAGCTTGATGGCGAGGAGTTCTCTGTTCCCCACATCGTAATTCCTCTCAGCGGCAGATAACTTCCTGGAGAAGAAGTCATAGGGATGTGATTTTGGAGGTGTTCCCACCCGCTGAGAGAGTACGGCTCCTACTCCTACCTCGGAGGCATCCACCTCCAGGGTGAAAGGAAGGGTCGGATCAGGTTGGCGAATGACAGGAGCTGAGGTGAAGAGGCGTTTCAAGTTGTTGAAAGCAGTCAGGGCGGTATCAGTCCATTGAAGGGTCCGGGTCTTTTGGCTAGTAAGGGCAGTGAGGGGAGGGGCAGTAGAACTGAAGTTCAGAATGAACCGGCGATAGAAGTTGGAGAACCCAATGAAACATTGGAGTTCCTTAACGGTGGTCGGTTTGGGCCAGTTACTGACGGCAGTGACTTTGTTCTCATCCATGCTGACCCCTCCAGGTGTCAATACGAAACCAAGGAAGTTTACTGAGGATACATGGAAGGTGCTCTTTTCAGTCTTCACATAAAGGTTATGGTCAAGGAGCCGTTGAAGAACCTTTTGTACATGCTGTATGTGTTCTGTCAGGGAGTGGGATTAAATCAGGATGTCATCAATGTAGACGATGAGAAAGCAGTTGATCATATCCTGGAAAACCTTGTTCATAAAGGATTGGAAGACGGCGGGCACGTTAGTAAGGCCGTAGGGCATGACCAGGTATTTGTAGTGCCCTCGTGCGGTGATAAAGGAGTCTTCCATTCGTTGCCTTCACGTATACGGACAAGGTTATATGCACTTCGCAGGTCGAGTTTTGTATAGATGTTGGCGCGGTCCACTTGTTCAAGGGTCGCTGGGATCAGAGGAAGAGGGAAATGGTTCTTGACCGTAACGTCATTCAGGGAATGGTAATTAATACATGGACGGAGACCACCGTCCTTTTTTCCAATGAAGAAGAAGCTGGATGCAGCCGGGGAAGAAGGACAAATGAAACCGTTTTCGAGTACTTCATCAATGTAGTACTCCATTGCCTCATTTTCCGATATAGATAGGGGGTAAACACGGCCCTTCGGTGGGGACACTTCAGGGAGTAAGTCAATAGCACAGTCCACTGGGCGATGTGGTGGCAGAGTGGAGGCCTTGATTTTGCTGAAGACATTGCTGTACTGGGTGTATTCAGATGGTATAGTGGGTGGCACTGCAGGCAGAGTCCTCAATGGTGGTGTCTCTGCAGGGTAGGCTGACACAACTGGTGAAGCAGGTAGAAGACCAGGACAGTAGATCACCTTGTCGCCACAATGGAGATACGAATGTATTGATTTAAATCCTGAAGGTCACCTCTACAGGCCAGCTCCGGCTGAAGTTCCCTGTTGAGCCCTCTTCGGTAGACGGTAAGTAAAGTAGCCTCACTCCATCCACTCCCTGCAGCCATGGTGCGGAACTCAAGAGCATACTCGGCAGCTGAATTGTGTCCTTGTTGAAGTTCTATGAGGAGGTCTCCTATAGGACGACCGGAAGTAGAGTGATCGAATACCTCTTTGAAGAAGGTGTGGAAATGGATATTGGATCCGAGTTCTGTGCTGTTGGCAGTCCATATGGCGGTGGCCCAATCCAGGGCTTTGCCTGTGAGTAGAGACACAACAAAATCCACCCTGCTCTTGTCGGTGGCGAAGTTAGTGGGGTTGTGCTCAATGTATTTGCTGTATTGCATCAGAAATCCCTGACATTTCCCAGGTGAACCGTCATACTTTCCAGGTATGGATATGAATGAAGGAGGGCTATGGGTTACAATACCTGGCATTGGAGGAGTAGGGATAGGCTGGCAGAGAAGATGGCAGATTTCCTCCATACACTCCTCTTGCTGGGTTAGGCGCCGCTGTAGCTCCGATGAATCAATTCTGTATTTTGGTGAGGTATTCTGTAATGAATACTCAGGGAGAAAAGGGGTAGATTTACGGGCAGAGTGCGGCAGGTGTTTATTTCGCCTTCGCAAAAAGCAGAAATTGTGGTCACAGGCAGGCAATGGTCATACACAGGTAGGCAAACAGGCAGGAGAATCAAAAACTAGGACTGAAGGCTATAACTGGTTCTCACAAACGAGCTAGGAAAGGCTTAGTAGAGTCAAAACGAACAATACCTCACAAGGCACAAACAGAATGAACTGAACTAAATAAGGAGCTAATGAGACCAGGTGAGTAACAAACACAGGTGAAATCAATGAACAAAAATGAAAGACAGGGCTACGTTCAAGAACACAAAGAAACAGGGCCACGTTCAAGAACATAAGGTTGACTGAGAAAATAAATACAGAACCTTACAGGATCTTTCATTTTGCAACATACAGTTTGAAAAAGCACGTGTTCAAACGATGCTTCAGATGTCATTGATGACGTACAGTACTTCTGAGAAAGTGATACACGCATGGGCACACTGCTTCGAAGTTAGCTGCTTAGCGATTTCGACGCATGCCTCGGAGCATCGGTATCAAACATAACATCAGTAATAGTTACCACTTTATTACTGTACTTCATCAGCAATGTTAATATTATTAATATTAGAATATGTAATATGCATAAATATTCAAGGAACATTTTGATTTGCAGTGTACAAACTTAACATGACAAACAGGAATGACATTTACGCTAACGGGTGACCAAAAATAACTATCTGAAAGCCACTCCTCCAATAAGCCACACCTCCAATCTGATAGGCTGCCACCTCTGCAATATATTATTAAAAAGGTTCAAAATTGAATCTCTCCCATCAGAAAAAGTTTGAAACTTTATACAGGAACCTTTTTCAACTGGAAAGGTTCCACTGGTGTGGCAACCCAAAAGGTTCTTCCAGGCACCTTTACTTCTAAGAGTGTAGAAGTGCGTGCATGCCTCTGCACTTGGTGAGAGGACGTCAGACTCAAGACGAAAACAATTAGAGTCTGGGGCGGGGGGGATTTTTTAATATTGCGCTAACAGAGAGGGAATAACAATCATCACAGATATTTATTTGGATCAATAACTGTAATTGGAAGGGAATGATAAACAAAAGTAACAAAGTAACGACGACATATCTTTGATCAGTAACTGTAATATTATTAATACAATTTAAACAGTACTCCGTTATATTACTCGTTACCGCAAAAAGTAATATTAGTGTTACCCCAACACTGGTCCTCGCACACACACACATTTTTACATTTTAGTCATTTAGCAGACGCTCTTATCCAGAGCGACTTACAGTTAGTGAATGTATACATTTTCATACTGGTCCCGCGTGGGAAACGAACACACAACCCTGGCGTTGCAAGCGCCATGCTCTACCAACTGAGCTACAGGGGACTAGTACACACACACACACACATAACATTACTTTCCCCTCTTCCTCCCCAGTCTACCATTGGAGACAGAGCTCATTGTGTGTGTGTGTTGCTGTGTGCTCCAGGGGAGCTACTGTGTGTTTGAGCGAGAGGGGATTGGGTGATTTGTGGCCCAGAGAAACAGAGTTCCAGGCTGTCGGAGCAGTGTAGGCCGCAGGGCCAGGCAAGGGAGTTGTTAGGGCACTGGGCCTGCACTAATGTGACATACACCTAAAGGCGCAGGACAATGGGGGCCCTGCAAGAGTACTAAAATTATATCCAAGAAATCTAGGGAGCAATAGGTAACATTTCCTTTTACAGTACTAATAACAGGTAATTGCTGTATTTGTCTTAGCAGTTCATGGTAAACACAATACAGTAATCAAGAAAACTTTGCTTTGATAATTCTGGTAGCACAAATAAAAGGATCAAGCAGTTGCTAAAACTTTGCACACGTCTGTTTGTTGTTAATTGAAAGCCTGTAGCGGTCTATATCACCCAGAGTGTTGTGTAACCTGCCTTCTGTCCAGGGCGTAAACACACACAGGTTCTCTCATTGTTTTTCAAAAAGCATCATGGGATTATGTTTGTGTTTCTCCGCTGGCAAGTGACATTCCCAAATGCCAAAACACATTTCCAATTGGAAGATGGAACACGGGTCTGTGTTTATTCCTCGAGTCATTCAATTAGCTCCTCTTCGGTTTGTTTAACATTTCATAATCGTGATCTAATTTCAGATTTTTCTTGGTTTTCAGTAAATTATGCCAACTCCTCGGCTGAGAGGAGAGAGGCTTGTGATGTAGAATCAATTAAGAGGGCTTGGCTTACTCCTTCTATGTGTGTGTGTGTGTATATGTGTGTGTGTGTATGTGTGTGTATGTGTGTGTGTGTGTGTGTGTGCCACAGATTGAAGGTATCCCCGGCAAGACAAGGTGAATGTATCTCTGTGTGTGTGTGTGTGTGTTTGTATGTGTGTGATGGCTGCTGTGAAAGGCACCATCTGTTCCGTGTGACAGTAATGAAGTGAGGGGCATATTGGGACAAAGCCTCAGACCCATTCATCACAGCGCTGGGTGGGCCCAGCATATTCCCCCTGTCTTCCAGGGATACCTTCACGTGCCTATGGCTCTATTTAGTCCTTTTTCTTCATTGCCCTCAGGTGCTTTATTCTGAATGTATTAACCTAGAAGTGATTTAAATATATATCATGTGCTGTGTTTTAGTTTATTTCTTCTTTACTTGTTTGAGGGACTTCCTTTACTTTTAATTGGTTAACTCCTAAGGTTGTTGTCCGTGCCCCCTCTGAAATCTAAATAGCATAATACAAAAATCCTCGGGATGAAGTGCTGAATGACGTGTGTGTGTACCAATGGTTTCCAGTATGATGACGTTACTGATGAAGCTTTCTCCACCCTCTCCAGACGTGGCCTGCTACGCCGAGACTGCCGAGGCCATGACTACCGCATCGGAAACCCAAGACGTCAACGCCGAAGCGACAAACGCTCCATGCCAAACAACTATGGACTCTAGCGTGTATGCGGTGGGAGTGTGCCCGGGCCTGCCCTTGTGTTTTGTTCTGTGTTGCCTTTATCCTGTAAACCCCTTTTAATACTAAGAAAATAGAAAATAAAGATATTGTGTGTGTGTCAGTGGTATTGGGATTGTAATAACCTTGGTTTTTGAGACACATACACACATGATAGGTACCATTCGACCATTAGATTGGTTATGGATACATGCACATACCTGTAGAATTCACTCCTAACCAAATCATCTGGTTAGATACTGTTGCTCTATTGGTACACAAAACCCCTCATGCAAGCACAAGTTGGACGTCAGACAGAAACATGTATACAATTATTACCTGATCTTCTGCCAATGAAACGCTTGTCTTAAGTTTTATTTGCATATTTATCCTCTTTCTCATGTATTGGCTACCTCATTGTCCTTAAGTGCAGCAGTATCATGGTGGGAACGCTATGCCATAATCAGGACATGATAGCTGTGTTTTTTCAGTTATGACCTTGGGCACCCACTGTACTAGATTACCTGGTAAATCTACAGTCTGCTACTAACTGTTGAACCTTAACATGCAAATATACCCTTTATAAAAGAAAGGGAGGACCCTTCTTTCTCAGGAATTCAAAGTAAATGTTGTCTCAGTGGATGTGTGTAGCACCTAATGTTAGTGTGCGAGTTCTGCATGGCCTCATGTGCTGAATATACAGATAGCTGCCAAAATAAAGGAAACACCAACATAAATTGTCTTAATAGGGCATTGGGCCACCACGAGCCAGAACAGCTTCAATTCACCTTAGCATAGATTCTACAAGTTGTCTGGAACTTTGTTCGAAGAATGCGACACCATTCTTCTGTGAGAAATTCCATAATTTGGTGTTATTATTATTTTTGGGTGGAAAACGCTGTCTCAGGCGCCGCTCCAGAATCTCCCATCCCACAGGAATAAATGCTATAGTGTATAGTATGGTAGGAATACTATATTATTCACTGTAGTGTTTTTGCGGACTCTACTGTAGTATACTGTAGTATTTACAGTTTACTATTAGTATAAATACTGTAGTAAAAAAAAGGTAGTATATAGTAAATACTGTAGTGTGTTTGCGGACTGTAGTATACTGTAGTGTTTTTGCAGACTGTAATACGGTATACTGTAGTATTTATGTTTTTTTTCTAAAGTGTTTTTGTTCTATTAGCTTTGACATAGAATTGGGGGGCTTTCTCCTTGAGGAAATCTACTGGAGAAATAGTAAAAGAGCAAATTTTCCATAACCTATAGGTAGGCAGGACTGGGTTCTGAACAGAGAGTTCAGAGCTTCTGCTCTTTCCTATAATGTCTAGGGAACACAATATATGGTCTATACTTGGCATGTAGGTTTCTCACTTACAGGTGACACAAATTGGGATATGGGGTAGGGCAATGGGCAGGGTATATGCAAATTAAATACTGTAGTATTTACTGTAGTTAAAAGAAATAGTGTTTTTGCAGACTGTAGTATTTTTGCAGACATTTTTGTAGTATTTGCTACAGTTTCTTTGTGGATAGTACTGTAGTATTTACTGTAGTATTCTACAGCATACTATAAAATGCTATACTAAATACTACAAACGATCGAGGGCTACTACAGTGTGTGGTATAGTATTCTATAGTATACTACAGAATTATATAGTAAGTATTATAGTATTCTATAGTAAATATAGTATTTTTTTTATGTGGGATAAGTGTTCAATTGGGTTTGGAATCTCAACCCAATTGAACACTTATCCCACATAAAAAATATACTGCATAGTATACCGGTGACTGAGACGGCCATGGCATATGGTTTTCATGCTCATCAAACCATTCAGTGACCACTCATGCCCCCCTTTGGATGTGGGCATTATCATCCTATGGGGGCATAGCCATGGTAGCCAAAATAATGGCCTGCCGAGCATTTTTATACATGACGGGATGTTAAATGCATAATTAACTCAGGAACCACACCTGTGTAGAAGCACCTGCTTTCAATATACTTTGTATCCCTCATTTACTCAAGTGTTTCCATTATTTTGGCAGTTACCTGTATGTGTATAGTGTAAGTCCATGAGATTATACATGTCTGCTAAATGACCATATTGGTATAAAATTAACAATATTTATACTGAACAAAAATATAAATGCAACATGGAAAGTGTTGGTCCCATGTTTCATGAGCTGAAATAAAAGATCCCAGAAATGTTTTATACGCACAGATGGCTTATTTCTCTCAAATTTAGTGCTCAAATTTGTTTAAATCAATGTTAGTGAGCCTTTCTCCTTTGCCAAGATAATCTATCCACCTGACAGGTGTGGCACATTAAGAAGCTGATTAAACAGCATGATCATTACACAGGTGCACTTTGTGCTGGGGACAATAGAAGCATTTTTGTCACATAATACAATGCCACAGATGTCTCAAGTTTTGAGGGAGCGTGCAATTGGCATGCTGACTGCAGGAATGTCCACCAGAGCTGTTGCCAGAGAATTGAATGTTAATTTCTCTTCCATAAGCCAATGTCGTTTTAGAGAATTTGGCAGTACATCCAACCGGCCTCACAACCGCAGACCATGTGTAACCACGCCAGCCCAGGACCTCCACATCCGGCTTCTTCACCTGCGGGATCATCTGAGACCAGCCACTCGGACAGCTGATGAAACTGAGGAGTATTTCTGTCTGTAATAAAGCCCTTTTTGTGGGGAAAATCTCATTCTGACTGGTTGGACCTTGCTCCCCTCCCAGGCCCACCCATGGCAGCGCCCCTGCCCATTCATGTGAAATCCATAGATTAGGGCGTAATGAATTTATTTCAATTGACTGATTTCATTATATGAACTGTAACTAAGTAAAATCGTTGAAATTGTTGCATGTTGCATTTATATTTTTGTTCAGTATATTATTAGGCCATCCCTTCTCCAGTCCAACCAAGGTCTGTGATGTTTAAGGCCTGGAGTTTCTCCTACCATCATAAACTCTGGGCTGTAGTTCCAGCCCAAAACTTCCAGGTTGATGTTTGATAACGCTTACCTAACCCACCAAAGTGGTGGGTTGGAATGGCCATATGTACAGTGTTAAATGGCTGTTAAATGGTTCTATTATTATTCAAATAATTATTTATCGGTGATCTGACATTATTCAAATCATTACTTATCAGTAGTCTCAGTCTGATAATACTAGTCCCCTAGATAGGCCATCCTTGCTCCAATCACCCTCCCATCCATGGTGCTGTGCTGTCTGGCTCTAAACACAACCCTGGGACTGACTGATCGGTCTGATAACGTTAAACCAAATCAGACCTCATCTCTGTGCAAATGATTAGGATCACTATACAAACATTGACATCAGCTGCAAATATTTTATTCTCTGTTGTAATTATCCAGACAGGGCTTTTCCTAATGCCCACCAACACCAATATTGACGCCTTCCGCTTCCTGTGTCTAATCTCAAAGCGTCTTGGCTCTTCTTGAAAACCCTCATGTTGACATTATTAACAGCAATTTATCATATTTTCAGAGCCCTCTCTTGTGGTGTGTCCCCTCGATCTTAAAGTATGCATGCACAAACAAACACACACACACACACACACACACACACACATCACACACACACACACACACACACGCACGCACGCACGCGCGACACACACACACACACACACACACACACACACACACACACACACACACACACAGAGAGAGAGAGAGACACATACTTTTATGCATGCAATGCACACACACATTTTGTTTGGCTTGTGCAGGGTTCAACGCTTGTTAGTTCATTTCCAGTTTCGTAATTTAATTCTGTGCCTATCCTTTCTTCTACAAAAAAGAGTCCCTCCATTCGTTGCCCCCCCCAGCCATCAGTGATGTTTGTCTATACCCCCCACTGCCTGCTTTACCCCTAGCCCGCCCAGCAGAAGACACAATGGAGGCCATTCTCCTCACCAGTTGCCCTTCCCTGTGTGTTGTTTGTGTGCTCTCTCTCTCTCTCTCTCTCTCTCTCTCTCTCTCTCTCTCTCTCTCTCTCTCTCTCTCTCGCTTTCTCTCTCTCTCTCTCTCTCTCTCTCTCTCTCTCTCTCTCTCTCTCTCTCTCTCTTTGTCGCTCTCTCTCCTTTACACTATAAACACACGCTTTGTACATAACTGCCCCCTCAGTGCTGACCCTCCCACCCCAACAACCCTGACACCCAGACATATCATGTATGTGTGCTATGAATGGCTATATTGTGTGTATGTGTGCAATAAGTGTTTGCAATAAGTGTGTATAAGCATCGTCCTCTGATGTGCCTGAGTGATTGTGTGTCTGTGTTTGTTTGAATGCATTGGGTTACTGACTGCATCTAATTGAATGTGTTCATGTTTTTGTGTGATTCCTATGACATTTATGAGTGCATGTGTGAGTAATAGTATGTATGTATGTTTCTTCATTTAAGTGTGTGTGTGTGTTTGTGTGTGTGTGTTTGTGTTGGATAGAGGAAGTCCTATCCTGTCGTCTGGGCTCCTCTTTCTCTCCCAAACTCAGCGTGAAGTGTTGGTCAGCTTGTTCTACACAGGTTACCCCTCCCTTCCATTTGAACCCATTCTCTTCTCTCTTCCCCCTCTCCTCTCCTCTGCCATCCCCATGGAGGGAGTGGGGCAGACCAAAAGGGAGAGTTTTCGGGGAGGCTGGGTACTTCTGTATGCATCTCTTAGTTTCTATTTTAACTTTTAGTTTTTCTTTCCCTTGAATTAAAATGTGATTTTTTTTAATCAAGTGCCCATTCCCCATTGTAGAATGTTATAACTTTGAATATATGGATGTGCAACTCAACAACAAGCAACATTAAAATCGAAAAAACTGTGTGGGATGTAGAGATGGCTATACAACAGATAGTTAAGCACTACTTCTTTACATCCCCATTCTAAGTAAGAATAAAGCTGGTTTGTGATGTGTTCTCCGAGTTGTGTTTCCCTCCCTGCTTCCCTCACTCCCTCGTTTACTGGCATGCTGGCGTGCTTCACACTCTCTATACATGCAGTTTCCATTTTCCTGTCGTGGCACTGGGGTCTGAGCTCCACCTCTCAGAGAGTTTGTGTGTGTTGTGTGAGTATGTCTCTGTGTGTGCGTGTTTGTGTGTGTGTGTGTGGAGGAGCCCCCTCTCAATGGCCGGGAACGGCGTCCCTTTCCTCCAGCCCAGAGGATAAGTCTACTGTCATGCTAATGTCCATGTCCTGAGACTAATAGAGCTTTTTAAAGTGGAGAATGTTCACTCCCTGCACAGCGTCCCGCTAAGGGGCTTAGGGGGGAATTCAGACCCAAGTTACATGATGATGAAACTTTATTCCCTTTTTATGCACTTTTCTCACTACGCATATTCTGACCTTGTACTTAAACATGAGGAAACGCATGTGACGGTTAGCTATTTGCTTGGGTTGCAGATCATAGAAATGGAGGTGTGGCATAGGTGTGTCTACAGATACACCATATTCTGACCTTGACTTAATTCCCTCATAATTACACCACCTTTACACGTGAGGAAACCATGAATAAGGTCGAGCAACCTTTCGGTTCAAAGTGGAAAAACATCAACTTTATTTGTTCCCAATAGAAATAACCCCAATCTCAATGCACTGTAATTTATAAATTGATAAGAGCTATTGATAAGACCTAGGTAAATGAGAAATCTGTTTGGATTGTACATATAAATGGAAATTGTTTTAGATATATTTGACCTTATGATCGCTGGAGACAAATGTGAAACCAGTCATATTTGAGCAAACTGAAAAGCATGTCAACATGACAGGTGTTTCAGCCTCTTTTCCACAGTGAAGTATACAGTGCATTCAGAAAGTATTCAGACCCCTTGACTTTGTCCACATTTTGGTACGTTACAGCCTTATTCTAAAATTGATTTATCAAGTTAGGGATTTTCTCATCGAAGAATGGTGTTGCATCCCTCCAATAGAGTTCCAGACACTTGTAGAATCTATGCCAAGGAGCATTGAAGCTGTTCTAGCACGTGGTGGCCCAACGCCCTATTAAGACACTTTGTTGGTGTTCCCTTCATTTTGGCAGTTACCTGTATATTCCAGTGAGCCTGTCGATAGAATTCACATTAAAGGTACACCCTATTTAAAGGGATGGGTTTAGATAACTGTGCTGAAACCCCTATTGAATGACAACTCCACAATAAAATCTGTTGGCCAGCAAGTGGGAGCATTTTCATCGCTTGAATGAAATGTATTCAGTGTGCGCAAGGGAGCCACACCTGCAAAGCCCGTTATGCACTTGTGTATGGTAAGTCTGAATACCAACTACTGAGAAGTGCTTAAAGGTCCAATGCAGCCATTATAATCTCAATATTAAATCATTTCTGGGTAACAGTTAAGTACCTTACTGTGATTGTTTTCAATCAAAATTGTAAAAAATAAAATAAAAGCTTCTTAGCAAAGAGCAATTTCTCAAGCAATAATTTAGCTAGGACTGTCTGGAAGTGGTCTGAGTGGGTGAAGGGGAAACTGAAAACAAACTGTTATTGGCAGAGAGATTTGGAACTCTCTTTCTTATTGCTGTGTTAACTAATTTACTGCCTGGTGATATCACCAGGCAGACCAAAACTCCATCCCACCAAAACAGGCTGACATGTCAGGCAGTCTTTTCAAAAAGCTCTTACACTAAAAGGGCGTTATCATAATTATCACAATTTCAAGTTTCAAGTTTTAATGTCACGTGCACAAGAACAGTGAAATGCCTTTCTTGCAAGCTCTAAACCCAACAACGGAGTAATCAATATCAATGTAGTACTAAAAATAACAAGGTACTGTAAAACAAAAACACACAATAAAAAAATAAAAAATAAAATAGAAATAAGTAAGTAAGCTTTATACAGTTCCAGTACCATATTTACAATGTGCAGCGATACTGGAGTGATAGAGTTAGATACAGTGTCTTCAGAAAGTATTCATACCCCTTGACTTATTCCACATTTTGTTGTGTAACAGCCTGAATTCAAAATGTATTAAATACATTTTTACCTCACACATCTACACACAATACCCCATAATGACAAAGTGAAAACATGTTTTTAGACATTTTAGCAAATGTATTGAAAATGAAATACAGAAATATCTCATTTACATAAGTATTCACACCCCTGAGTCAATACTTTGTAGAAGCACCTTTGGCAGCGATTACAGCTGTGAGTCTTTCTGGGTAAGAGATTTCCACACCTGGATTTCCACACCATACTCTCACAGATGCCATAATGGGACAGATGCAATGATGCGATTTCTGTCAAAGTCTATGGTTCCATTCTAAACCATAGGACAAGGAGTAACAACTGGGAGGCACGTCCAACATTTGATTAGGGGAAATTCCAAATGTCCCGGCCACTGTGTGTAATAATACCCATCCTCCTACATTAGACTCCTAGATATGATTCAATAATATCATGCAGTACTTTGCATATGAACTTTACTACTGTACCTAGTAAAAAAAAATATCCTGGTTGCCCATTTAATTCACTTGTAATCTGTTAATGCTTTTTTGTAATTTGTGGGTAGAGATTTCCTGCCTACAGGAGAGATTTTCATTTTTGCATGCAATGTGTTCTTACGGGGAATGGCACAGTGATGCTAATACTGTATGATACTGATACAGCCACTAGGGCCAGGAACGAGGAGCTCCGGTCCAGTTGGGCCACATAGGTTTTTAAAGTGTTTCGGGACTCGAGTCGATCCATATTCACCAAACCTGATCTGATCTTTTGGGTACAAAAAACAGTTGTTGAGTGGTGGGAAACCTTCTCAACAACTGAATTGCTCCAGGTGGCAGTATGAAAAATGTATGCACTCACTAAATGTAAGTCGCTCTGGATAAGAGCGTCTGCTAAATGACTCAAATGTAAATGTCAAATGATTGTGCAACATTTGCCTATCCTATTATTATTTTCAAAATTCTTCAAGCTCTGTCAAATTTGTTGTTGATCATTGCTAGACAAGCATTTCAGGTCTTGCCATAGATTTTAAAGTAGATTTAAGTCAAAACTGTAACTCGGCCACTCAGGAACATTCACTGTCTTCTTGGTAAGCAACTCTAGTGTAGATTTGGCCTTGTGTTTGGGTTATTGTCCTGCTGAATTTAGCTGAATTTTCTCTATACCCATCATGAGGTTGCTAGAACCTAGCCTATGAATGAAAGTTTACAACGTAGGTGCACACAGATCGAGAGAAATTTTTTAGATGACAGACAGTGACACATGGACAGACAGTGACACATTCAATACCGCCTTGCACACTCTTGCCTGCGTCTAGCTTATCTAGAGTGTAATCATTAGTCCAACAGTTGCAGACGAGAGTTTCTATTGGACAAATTCCAGTATTTTTATCCCCGTTTCGTTTGCTTCCGTTTAAGAAATGTTTTTCAACAGAATCGGTGGAAAGAATAAACCCCTGATCACGCATAAACACAGTTCACTTTCATAGCAGCCACGATGTATTCCTTCTCGCCTCTACGCACTCTCCTCCTCTCACCTTTTCCCTTGGTTTGTGGACCAGGCGAAAAAACCTTTCCAAGCCAAACCATGTCATAACCGCTACACACAGCCTACATCGTTGTCCCCATATTAGCTAAAGTAACGTCCTAGTCAACCGAGCTAATAGAACTAATGCGTTAGTAAACCCGCTACAATCATGCTGTAACGTTACAGTGTATAGTCAGTAAGCAGTTACACCGGCGGGCCTTGGTGGCAATAAATTAATAAAACCAAAAGCTTACCTTGACATGGAAGAGTTCCAGTGTTGTGTTGGATAGTCATAGCCAGCTAGCTAACATAGCATCTCTCTGTTTGAGCTGGGTGTTTGAGTAACTAAACTAGCCAGCTGCATTTGCTAGCTAAGTGAAACTGAAAGTGAAAAAAAGACTCTCTCTCTCTCTCTTGCTTCTCCTTCATTTTTGAAGAAATTAATTTGTTCAAAACTGATCAACTATTGTCGTTCTCTCTATTTGAGTCAACTACTCACCACATTTTATGCACTGCAGTGCTAGCTAGCTGTAGCTTATGCTTTCAGTACTAGATTCATTCTCTGATCCTTTGATTGGGTGGACAGCATGTCAGTTCATGCTGCAAGAGCTCTGACAGGTTGGAGGACGTCCTCCGGAAGTTGTCATAACTACTGTGTAAGTCTATGGAAGGGGGTGCGAACCAAGAGCCTCCTAGGATTTGTATTGAAGTCAATGTACCAAGAGGAGGACGGAAGCTAGCTGCCTCCGGCTACACCATGGTGCTACCCTACAGAGTGCTGTTGAGGCTACTGTAGACATGCTTTGCAAAACAGTGTGTTTTAATCAATTAATTGGTGACATTAATATATTTAGTATAGTTTAATCTAAAAAGGATAACGTCTTCAATGTTTCATCATTTTTATTTTTATGAAATTCACTGAGGAGGATGGTCCTCCCCTTCCTCCTCTGTGTGTCCATGCTATGTGTGTGTGAGAAAATGAAGTGAGTGTGTTTGTGTGTGTGTGTAGAGTCCTGTGAGTGTGCATGGAGTGCAAAAATAAAACATTTAATACAAGAGTCAAATTAGATAGTCCGTGTAGTCATTTTGTTAGCTACAGTGGCTTGCGAAAGTATTCACCCCCCTTGGCATTTTTTCTATTTTGTTGCCTTACAACCTGGAATTAAAATTGATTTTTGGGGGGTTTGTATCATTTGATTTACACAACATACCTACCACTTTGAAGATGCAAAATATTTTTTCTTGTGAAACAACAAGAAATAAGACAAAAAAAACAGAAAACTTCAGCATGCATAACTATTCACCCCCCAAAGTCAATACTTTGTAGAGCCACCTTTTGCAGCAATTACAGCTGCAAGTCACTTGGGGTATGTCTCTATAAGCTTGGCACATCTAACAAACTGGGATTTTTGCCCATTCTTCAAGGTAAAACTGCTCCAGCTCCTTCAAGTTGGATGGGTTCCGCTGGTGTACAGCAATCTTTAAGTCATACCACAGATTCTCAATTGGATTGAGGTCTGAGCTTTGACTAGGCCATTCCAAGTAATTTAAATGTTTCCCCTTAAACCACTCAAGTATTGCTTTAGCAGTATGCTTAGGGTCATTGTCCTGCTGGAAGGTGAACCTCCGTCCCAGTCTCAAATCTCTGGAAGACTGAAACAGGTTTCCCTCAAGAATTTCCCTGTATTTAGCGCCATCCATCATTCCTTCAATTCTGACCAGTTTCCCAGTCCCTGCCGATGAAAAACATCCCACAGCATGATGCTGCCACCACCATGCTTCACTATGGAGATGGTGTTCTCGGGGTGAGGAGAGGTGTTGGATTTGCGCCAAACATAGCGTTTACCATGATGGCCAAAAAGCTCAATTTTAGTCTCATCTGACCAGAGTACCTTCTTCCGCCTTTTGGCGAACACCAAACGTGTTTGCTTATTTTTTCTTTAAGCAATGGCTTTTTTTCTGGCCACTCTTCCGTAAAGCCAAGCTCTGTGGAGTGTACGGCTTAAAGTTGTCCTATGTACACATACTCCAATCTCCGCTGTGGAGCTTTGCAGCTCCTTCAGGGTTATCTTTGGTCTCTTTGTTGCCTCTCTGATTAATGCCCTCCTTGCCAGGTCCGTGAGTTTTTGTGGGCGGCCCTCTCTTGGCAGGTTTGTTGTGGTGCCATATTCTTTCCATTTTTTAATAATGGATTTAATGGTGCTCTGTGGGATGTTCAAAGTTTCTGATATTTTTTTATAACCTAACCCTGATCTGTACTTCTCCAACTGTCCCTGACCTGTTTGGAGAGCTCCTTGGTCTTCATGGTGCCGCTTGCTTGGTGGTGCCCCTTGCTTGCAGACTCTGGGGCCTTTCAGAACAGCTGTATATATACTGAGCTCATGTGACAGATCATGTGACACTTAGATTGCACACAGGTGGACTTTATTTAACTAATTATGTGACTTTGAAGGTAATTGGTTGCACCAGATCTTATTTAGGGGCTTCATAGCAAAGGGGGTGAATACATGTGCACGCACCATTTTTCCGTTATTTCTTTTTTTGAATTTTCTGAAACAAGTAATTTTTTCTCATTTCACTTCACCAATTTTGACTATTTTGTGTATGTCCATTACATGAAATCCAAATAAAGATCCATTTAAATTACAGGTTGTAATGCAACAAAATAGGAAAAACGCCAAGGGGGATGAATACTTTTGCAAAACACTGTATATAGCGGTCTTATGGCTTGGGGATAGGAACTTTTCAGGAGCCTGTTGGTGTCAGACTTGATGCACTGGTACCGCTTGCCATGCGGAAGCAGAGAGAACAGTCTATGGCTTGGGTGGCTGGAGTCTTTAACAATTTTCCGGCCCTTCCTTTCACACTGCCTGATATAGAGGTCCTGGATGGCAGGGTGCTCGGCCCCAGTGATGTACTGGAATGTCCGCACCACCCTCTGTAGCGCCATGCGATAGAGGGCAGTGCTGTTGGCATACCAAGCAGTGATGCAGCCAGTCAAGATGCCTTCAATGGTGCGGCTGTAGAACTTTGAGGGCCTATGCCAAACATTTTCAACCTCCTGAGGGGAAAGAGGCGATATCGCATCTGTGTTTGTGTGTGGACCATTTGAAGTCCTTGAAGTCCCACTCCACTGCAGCCCAGTTGATGTGGATGGGGGCGTGCTCGCCCCCGGTTACCTGTAGTCCACAATCAGCTCCTTGGTCTTACTGAAGTTGAGGGAGAGGTGAAGGCAGTGTGGAGTGCAATTGAGATTGCGTCGTCTATGGATCCATTGGAGCGGTATGCAAATTGGGTCTAGGGTGTCTGGGATGATGGAGTTGATGTGTGCCATAGCCACCTTTTTAAAACACTTCATGATTACAGATGTGAGTGCTACAGGGCGGTAGTCATTGTGGCATGACGCCTTAGAGTTCTTGGGAACAGGAATTATGGTTGTCAGCTTAAGATGTGGGGATTACAGACTGGGACAAGGAAAGGTTGAAAATGACTGTGAATATGCCTGCCAGCTGTTCTGTGCATGCTCTAAAATACTGTCCGGCCCCACGGCCTTGCGAGTGTTGACCTGATTAAAGACCTTACTCACGTCATTCTCGGAGAGCGAGATCACCCAGTCCTCTGGGTCGGTGGGGGCCCTCACACACAGCACAGTGTTGTTATTTTTGAAGCGTGCATAAAATGCACTGAGTTTGTCTGGTAGAGAGGCATCGTTGGACAGATCACGGCTGGGTCTTCCTTTGTAATCCGTAATCGACTGTAGCCCCTGCCACATGTGGCGGGCGTCGGATCCTGTGTAATATGATTCCAGCTTATTCCTATATTGTCCTTTTGCTCGTTTGATGACTCTGCGGAGGTCGTAGCAGGACTTCCTGTACTTGTTCCTGTCCTCAGCCATAGCCTCAGGGTTGTGTGCGGTTGCCCTGTCCTATAGCTTAGCGCCAACCTCTGTGTTAATCCAGGGCTTTTGATTGGGGCAGCGAAACTTCACTGTGGGGACAGCGTCGCTGATGCAACGTCGCTGCTTGGCATCCGATCGCAAGGCTCTACAGAGGGTAGTGCGTACAGCCCAGTACATCACTGGGGCCGAGCTCCCTGACATCCAGGACCTATATACCAGGCAGTCAGAGGAAGGCCCTAACAATTGTCAAAGACTCCAGCCACCCAAGTCATAGACTGTTTTCTGAAGGGGAAGCTCCAGATAGCCCAGAATAAGCTGATCAGGGTAGTATTGAAGGTGAGTCCATGTACTCACATAAGCAGGAGCTGCTTTCAGGAACTCAACTGGCTGCCTGTTGAGGCTAGGGTGTCCCAGATTAGACTGGGTTTGGTTTACAGGACTATTTATGGTTCTGCGCCCAGATATGTAACTGATTACTTTCCCCATGTTAGGGATGCACACAATCACAACACCAGATCAGGTGTTGCTAATGTGTGCTTATACAGGTTCAAGAGTAATGCTGGGAAAGGTACTTTCTTGTATACTGGAGCCTCAGAGTGGAATGAGTTGCCTCTGCCCATAAACACAACGTCCTCTCTGGGAAGCTTTAAAAATAAAGTAAAAAACGGTTTGATGTCTTCTGTGACCATATGAATGACCCCTATGATGTAACTGCAATGATGAGATAGATGTTATTCTTCTTTGTTTTTTGTTTTATTATCTCGCTGTAATACTTTGTTAAACCGTGTTCGATTTTGCCTAGCCATCTTGTTTCAAGAGGTCCCAGATTTAATTGTGTGTTATCCTCGATGATTTTACTCATGTGCATGTATGTTTTTTTTAAATGTTATGTGTGCTTGTTTTTTTTTTAAATGGTTGAATTATTAAACTAAACTAACCTAAACTCTCTGCTACCACATGGTAAGCGGTACCTTGTGCACCAAGTCTGGAACCAACAGGACCCTGAACAGTTTCTACCCCCAATGTCACGACTTCCTCCGAAGCTGCCTCCTCTCCTTGTTAGGGCAGGCTTCGGTGTTCGTCATCACCGGCCTTCTAGCCACTGCCGCTCCTCATCTCATCATTCCATTTGTTTTGTCTTGTTTATTACACACACCTGGTACATATCCCATCATCAGTACCTGTATAAGTGTTCCCTCTGCCCCCTTGTCTTTGTGTGTGATTGTTTATTGTGGAGGTTCAATTAGCTCTGTGGAGCTCTTTGTTATTTTGTATCGCCGGGTTGTTTTCACCCGTGTGCTTCGTTGTTTTTCCAGTGCGCCTGTTTTCCGCACTGAAGTGTTTGACGCATTGCTGCATACTACTGTGTTCGGAATAAAACTTTTTACTGTGATTTGCCCTCTTGCGCCTGACTCCTTCAAATCACGCATCACAGAATCACACACCTCAACATGGAATCAGCAGGAGAAGCGAACATGCCAGAAATCGTGGCATGGGTCCGGAAGCATTCTGATATGCTAGCCAGCTTGGGAGAAGCGATGGATTGGGTTATCCAGGTCGTCCAACGCCTGGAGAGGAGAGGACCCGATCCTTCGAGACCAGCAGAGCGACCGGATCCAGCCACCCACACCCCAGCACCCAGAGGGATTCAATTATCCCGACCAAGGGAGTATGACGGGACAGCTGCCTGCTGCCAGGGATTCCTCCTGCAGCTGGACCTCTACATTTACATTTACATCATTTAATAGACGCTCTTATCCAGAGCGACTCTACTTCACAACTGTCAGCCCGGCTCCATCGGAGCGGGAGGAGGTGTCCGCCCTCGTCTCCTGTCTCTCGGGGAAAGAACCATCTACTGCCAGGACCGGATATGCCCAGAACTCTCTCCGCCACTCCTCCACTAACCTAACGCCATTTCAATGTGTTTTAGGTTATAGCTGGTTCTGGCACTGTGGCATCAGAGCCAGACCGAGGCTCCTGCGGTGGATGACTGGTTTCGGTGCGCGGAGGAGATGTGGAACGCTGCTCACGTCCACCTCCAACGCGCCGTGCGTCGCCAGAAGGCCAACGCTGACTGCCACCGCAGTGAGGCCCCGGTCTTTGTACCGGGTCTGGTTCTCGACCCGGAATCTGCCCCTCCGCCTGCCCTGCCGGAAGCTAAGCTTGTGGTTTGTGGGGCCGTTCAAAGTCCTGAGGAGAATAAACAAGGTTACTTATAGGTTACTACTCACTCCAGATTACCGCATTAATCCCTCGTTCCATGTGTCTCTCCTGAGGCCTGTGGTGGTTGGTCCGCTCCAGGAGTCTGAGGTGCAGGAGGTCCCTCCGCCCCCTCTGGACATCGAGGGGGCCCCGGCGTACTCTGTCCGTTCCATCCTGGATTCGAGGCATCGGGTGGGGATCCTTCAGTACCTCATGGAATGGGAGGGATACGGTCTGGAGGAGCGGTGCTGGGTCCCGGTGAGGGACATCCTCGATCCCTCCCTGTTGCGGGATTTCCACCGTCGCCATCCGGCTCGCCCTGCTCCGCGTCCTCCTGGTCATCCCCGAGGCCGGTGTCGGCACGCTGCTGGAGCTGCGCGTCAAGGGGGGGGGTACTGTCACGACTTCCTCCGAGGCTGCCTCCTCTCCTTGTTCGGGCAGGTTTCGGCGTTCGTCGTCACCGGCCTTCTAGCCACTGCCGCTCCTCATCTCATCATTCCATTTGTTTTGTCTTCAGTACCTGTATAAGTGTTCCCTCTGCCCCCTTGTCTTTGTGTGTGATTGTTTATTGTGGAGGTTCGATTAGCTCGGTGGAGCTCTTTATTTTTTTGTATCGCCGGGTTGTTTTCACCCGTGTGCTTCGTTGTTTTTCCAGTGCGCCTGTTTTCCGCACTGAAGTGTTTGACGCATTTCTGCATACTACTGTGTTCGGAATAAACCTTTTATTTTGTGATTTGCCCTCCTTCTCCTGACTCCTTCAAATCACTCATCAGAGCCAAGCCATAGGCCTGCTAAATAGTCAGTTAAACAGTTAACAAATAGCTACCCAGACTATCTGCATTTACCCTTTTTGCACAAACCTTTTTGACTCATCACATACGCTGCTTCTGTGAATGATCTATTCTGTTGCCTAGTCACTTTATTCCTAGTTACCTGTATATGTACAGATCTACCTCAATTACCTTGTACCCCTGCACATCGACTCAGCACTGGTACCCCGTGTATATAGCCACATTTTTGTTACTCATTGTGTATTTATTATGACTTTTATTATTACGTGTTATTACTTGTCTTTTATTTCTCTAATCTCTCTCTCTCTGCATTGTTGGGAAGGGCCCATAAGTAAGCATTTCACTGTTAGCCTACACCTGTTGTTTACAAAGCATGTGACAAATAACATTTAAAATGATTTGAATGGAAGTACTGTACTTCTCCAGCTCATTGTGTCTCAAGATCTCCACACACTAACCCTAATTATTAAAACTCCCCTGCCTGCCATTCGGTGAAAGCCTGCCAACGGTTTCTAAATAACTCCACAATAATTACTTTACAATCAACCCACTGGGCACACACTGGTTGAATCAATGTTGTTTCCATGTCATTTCAATGAAATTATGCTGAACCAACATGGAATAGACGTTGAATTGATGTCCGTGCCCAGTGGGAACTTTGTCCGCTTGATCAGGAGTTGTTGGTTTTATGTCAGTATTCTGGTATTTATCTTAAAAGTTTAAGTGATTTATTCTTTGTCTTTCTCTGTAAAACTCCATGTCGGGTTTTCCACTTGTCAAGAATTTATGGCATACCATAAGAGTGCGTGTTGTGAACGTGTACAATATTTTGGTTTTATCTTTATCACATTGTACAGTAAACAACGAGACAAGACGTTGGTCCAAGCTTTTTGGCAGGAGACAGGCTAACATAGACCAACTGCTTTCTCTAACACTGACAAGCTGGAGATGTGTACACACACACACACACACACACACACACACACACACACACACACACACACACACACACTGAAGCCATAAAAGGCAGTGCCAATGTTTTTATTTACGCCAAGCGTAGAGGAGTAGCCAGATAGCTTCATGTTGTGCAACCTATTACAAGCAAACAAGCTCTCTGTAACAACTGTTACAGAGATCTCTCTTATTCCATAACTCATGTTGGTTGTGCTGCCTTGACCTGTCATGACTAGATACTGTCCCAGCAAAAACACCCTGAACACCTCATGGTAATGCAGTGATGTCTCAACACACAGCCATCTGTTATTCTATATTTACTGCCAACCTGATCTCCAATCAATTGCAATCAGAGTACTCTGTAGGATTTTATTTGACATATGTAAACTGTATCAATACTGAATACATTTTTATTTTACATTAAGGAATGGATTCAGAAACATGTAGGGTGTAGTTTATAATGCAGCTCCTTTGGCAATAGATGATGCAGTTAAATTATAAATGACTTAGATTGATTGAAATCATAAAGTTATTTTTACTAAAAGACAGGTCACCAGGTGAACTTTCTCTCACCTACACACCTACTCATGCAAATACTCAGACATGCTTACACACATACGCTCCAACATGTACGCACACACACACGCACGCACGCACACACACACACACACACACACACACACACACACACACACACACACACACACACACACATACACACACACACACACACTCACACACACACACACACACACACACACACACACACATACACACTGAATCAGTTGGTAGTTAATGTATTTTCCCCAGAGGAGGTTGGAGTGGGATGTGGCAAGCAGGTCTGCTCATGTCTCTGTATGTGGCCAGGTTAGGGTGGTTTGGATAGGGGTGGGGTGAGAGAAAGAGTGTGTATAATTTAGGGGAATAATTATCTTGGGGTTGGCATTAGTTGTACTAATGGTGTGTGTGTGTCTGTGTAGAGCTGTGACTTGGCCCAGGGCAGTGGTGGATGGGCATGTATCTGGCACGGTGGATGAGTATACATCCCTAATCTGGCACAATGCTGCACATGATATCTCCTAGCCTCAGGACAGACTCCACAACCCATCACATACAGGATTAGCTTTAGAAAGCCATGGTAAAGACATGGACATGTCCTCATAGGGAAGTCATCTTCATCTTTTTGTGTGCTAAATGTTGTACATTTGCAGCTTTGTAGTAATGTACAGTGCCTTAAGAAAGTATTCACACCCCTTGACTTTTTCCACATTTTGTTGTGTTACAGCCTGAATTTAAAATGGATTACATTTAGATTTTTTGGTCACTGGCCTACACACAATATCCCCTAATGTCAAAGTAGAATTGTGTTTTTCAATTTATTTTACAAATGAATTAAAAATGAAAAGCTGAAATGTCTTGAGTCAATAAGTATTTAACCCCTTTGTAATGGCAAGCCTAAATAAGTAAAAATGTGCTTAACAAGTCACATAATACATTGCAAGGACTCACTCTGTGTGCAATAATAGTGTTTAACATGATTCCCGAATGACTACCTCACCTCTGTACCCCACACGTACAATTATCTGTTAGGTCCCTCAGTCGAGCAGTGCATTTCAAACACAGATTCAACGACAAAGAAAAGCAGACATTGAATATCCCTTTCAGCATGGTGAAGTTATTAATTACACTTAGGATGGTGTATCAATACAGCCAGTCAATGCAAAGATATAGCAGTCCTTCCTAACTCAGTTGGCGGAGAGGAAGGAAACCACTCAGGGATTTCACCATGAGGCCAATGGTGACTTTAAAACAGTTACAGAGTTTAATGGCTGTGATAGGAGAATTTATCTATCTATCTATCTATCTATCTATCTATCTATCTATCTATCTATCTATCTATCTATCTATCTATCTATCTATCTATCTATCTATCTATCTATCTATCTATCTATCTATCTATCTATCTATCTATCTATCTATCTATCTATCTATCTATCTATCTATCTATCTATCTATCTATCTATCTATCTATCTATCTATCTATCTATCTATCAGATGCAACTTGAAGGTAACAGCGATAACTGTTGCCCCCCTGTTTCCACGTCATCTCCCGATGTCCTCAGACCTGGATGGACGTTGAATACTGACTTGTATCACGGGTGACCTGGCTGCTATCGATAGATACGGACGGTCTGTCCGTCCGACAATATCTATCTATCTATCTATCTATCTATCTATCTATCTATCTATCTATCTATCTATCTATCTATCTATCTATCTATCTATCTATCTATCTATCTATCTATCTATCTATCTATCTATCTATCTATCTATCTATCTATCTATCTATCTATCTATCTATCTATCTATCTATCTATCTATCTATCTATCTATCTATCTATCTATCTATCAGATGCAACTTGAAGGTAACAGCGATAACTGTTGCCCCCCTGTTTCCACGTCATCTCCCGATGTCCTCAGACCTGGATGGACGTTGAATACTGACTTGTATCACGGGTGACCTGGCTGCTATCGATAGATACGGACGGTCTGTCCGTCCGACAATATCTATCTATCTATTGTGATGTCACGAGAGGCTGTGTCCTGGAGGGACGTTACATCCCCCTGAGGTGGCTGCAAACCCAGACAGCTATGGCTCCATCTGCTGGTATGGTCGGGAACTCCACCCCTCTATGGCCAATCTTCCCACGCAGCTGAAACAAATGAGGAGCTGATGAGCTGAAGTGTGTGGGGGGTGAAGAAACACGGTCTCCAACCTGGGCTCTCTGGAGAACAAGAGTGCTGCACGTCCACTTCCATGAGGAATATAAGGATTTGGAGATACTTACCTTTGGGAAATACTCACCTTTGGATATATGCACCTGTGGAAATACGTGAGAGATATTTGGAAGGACGTTTTGCTGGGTTGGCCACTAGCTGCAACGTGGACTACAGTAAGGCTGGGGAAAAGTTATCTGAGCGAGTGAGAATTATGATTTTGGATGTGGAAGAGACATCCCTGAACTGTTAACCCTTAAAGAGCCACAAGAGAACAGAATTTTGTTATATTTGCGTTAATTTCCCAAGACCTATAATAAAATCCTTGTTTTGTTTGAACCTTGTCTCCTTGCACTACTTGAGCAATCCCGCTGAAAGCTGTGTAGCCTCTCGTGACGTCACACTATCTATCTATCTATCTATCTATCTATCTATCTATCTATCTATCTATCTATCTATCTATCTATCTATCTATCTATCTATCTATCTATCTATCTATCTATCTATCTATCTATCTATCTATCTATCTATCTATCTATTAATCTGTCTATCTATCTTTTCTATCAGTCCATCTGTGGAAGACACCTCCAAGGTCTCTCCCCTCCATTCTCTGACGGAGGAATGCATGCCCTCCGTTCCTAAAACAGAAGGGAGCAGGGTGATGCATTCTGACAACTCTGTCAAGCACAAAAGAGACCTGCCGGCTATCCCCACTACTTCTGGGTACACACACATACACACAGTCTGCTATAACTCTTTCATCTCTTTCTGTCTCCCCTTTTCTCCAAAACCTACCTCTCACCAACTCTTATTCTTTCACTTTCCATTTCCTTAATCTCCTTTCTCTGCCTCCCTCTCTCTCCCTTCCTCCCCATCTTTTGCCGCTTCTCTCTCACACTTTCTCCATCTTTCTCCCCATCTTTCGCTCTCCCCACCCCTACCCACCAGCCCATGATAGTTTGGTAACAATATGGGTTCCTGGAGGCTGCAAGTTTCTTAATGTGAGGTGTGTGTAAGCTCCTCCTTTCCTTATCTGACTGCTCATCGCTGCATGAACTCTGCCCAGAGAAGTGCACACATGCACACATGCTCACACACACACACACACACACACACACACACACACACACACACACACACACACACACACACACACACACACACACACACACACACACACACACACACAGACAGACAGACAGACAGACAGACAGACAGACAGACAGACAGACAGACAGACAGACAGACAGACAGACAGACAGACAGACAGACAGACAGACAGACAGACAGACAGACAGACAGACAGACAGACAGACAGACAGACAGACAGACAGACAGACAGACAGACAGACAGACAGACAGACAGACAGACAGACAGACAGACAGACAGACAGACAGACAGACAGACAGACAGACAGACAGACAGACAGACAGACAGACAGACAGACAGACAGACAGACAGACAGACAGACAGACAGACAGACAGACAGACAGACAGACAGACAGACAGACAGACAGACAGACAGACAGACAGACAGACAGACAGACAGACAGACAGACAGACAGACAGACAGACAGACAGACAGACAGACAGACAGACAGACAGACAGACAGACAGACAGACAGACAGACAGACATGTGTGTGCACACACATGTACACTCATAGCTGCCAGCAGGTATTACAGTTTTTCTCAGTCGCTTTGGTGCATTTCTTAGATCAAAAGTGCAATTCTTGATACTACTTGTACAAATTCCAAATCATCTAGTCACTTGTGCACATCATTAAAGCAATTTCTTATTCCTTTGAACAAATTGCAATCGCTTTTGTACATATTGCAATTGATAATGTACAAGTGTCAGCTTTTTCCCACATTTTCAATTGCTCATGTCACGTTGATCAAAATATAGTAGATGGTTCTCTGTTGAATAGTCTTACCCCTCAAAACATCTAGGCATTAGTTCCTTGCATAAGCCATTACATGCAAAATTGTTGAACTATTTGTCATAAACTGTCAAGCATAGTTTTACACATTTCTATTAGACCTTTTGTACAAAAACGTAAATTGCTGAATCGTGCAGGTGAAATTAACCCTCACTCATGAAGGAATGTAAAGTGTTAGTTCAACCAACAATCAACCAGTTGTCTAAATTGCTCAAAGGTGCATCTCATGAAGAATCAATTGGCAAGCATATATAGACAGACCACAACACAGAGTTGCAATTTTCCAATAATGGATGGACCAGGAAACGAACAGGGTCAACAGCCAAGAGGAGGAAGAAGAGGAGCAAGGATGCGTGGTGGAAGGCAAAACAGAGGAAGAGGCAGAAGAGGACATAGGCGCATATCTGATGACATAAGGGCCACTATTGTAGACCATGTTGTCAATCATGGCCTTACAATGGCTGAGGCGGGTCGAAGGGTGCAGCCGAATATTGGGAGATCAACCGTGTCCTCAATAGTACAAACGTTTCGAAGAGAGAACAGGTATGTCCACCAATGTACAGTGCACTGTTACTGTATATAAGCAGTATACTGTATACTTCCTACAATGCTTCATATTACAGTAGTCCACTTGTATTTCACAGCATACAGAAATATACTCTATACAGATACATACTGCACCTTACATGCACCCACCTGTATGTTTTACAGTAAAATGTGTGTTCGCATAGTTTTTGTCTATGTGAAAGTGTGCGATGCATCACTGCATTTTTCCACACATAGGACTGCAAGATGACCTCAAACCGGTGGCAGAGGACGCCTTTTCACACCTCAACAGGAGGAGGCTATTTGCACCATGGTCCGAGCAAACAATGCCATGAGACTCAGGGAAATACAAAGGACCATTATAGAAGACAACGATGTCTTTGAAAACATCCATACGGGTTAGCATCTCAACCATCGACAGGGTGCTGCATAGAAACCAGATGAGTATGAAACAGCTGTACCGTGTACCATTCCAAAGGAATGAGGACAGAGTTAAGGAGCTACGGTACCAGTATGTACAGGTAAAACATATATCTATGTAACTACTTTACAGCAACATTTTATAGTGTTACATAGTACAGTAAGCATAAACTGCACATATTTCCATTGCTGTGGAAGGAACATGCAATATATGTACATTTTATGTCACTCTTCCTTACCAAAACAAATTCAACTGTGTGTTCTGGGATATAGCGTATAATGGAGTTGGAATCAAGTGAACCCTCTCACAACTTTGTATACGTGGATGAGGCTGGCTTCAACCTGACCAAATGCAGAAGGCGGGGTCGGAATATCATCGGTCACAGAGCTACTGTGGATTTGCCAGGCCAACGGGGAGGAAATATCACCATGTGTGCTGCTATTTCGGAGCATGGTGTCCTAACCCATATCCCCCTTTTTAGGGCCATACAACACCCAGCATCTACTCAACTTTTTAGAGACTCTCTACAGGGCTCTCATCCCTGATGATGAGAGGGGTCTGTTTAGAGAGGATTTGCCAAAGTATGTGGTCATTTGTGATAATGTGAGTTTCCATCGATCAAACATCATAAGGCAATGGTTTGTGACCCACCCGAGGATGCTCATAGAATTCCTCCCACCTTATTCACCATTCCTTAACCCAATTGAGGAGTTATTTTCAGCATGGAGGTGGAAGGTGTACGATCGTCAGCCACACACACAGATGACCCTGCTGGCTGCAATGGATGCAGCATGTGAGGACACCACAGTAGACGCCTGCAGAGGATGGATAAGGCATTCCAAAAGATTCTTTCCACGTTGCATTGGAAGGGAAAATATCCGGTGTGATGTGGATGAGAATATGTGGGCTGACAGACAGGAACGTCTGGATGTGTAGAGACAGCACTAGAACAGTGCTGTGGGCAAAGTTGTGCCTTAGGGGTGGTTTCCTGTGTTTCTTTCTAATTTAGTTTTTTTTCCTTTGTGCCCCTTTGGGTTGTCCAGTCTCTTTCAATCAATAACCCACATACAGTAATATGTAAATAGTACTGTTGAAATTGATATATGCCATAGAAGTGCAGCCTTGTGCATTTTCAATACAGTAACTGTCATCCAAACTGTAGCCTAAGTTTACATCAGGTAATACTGTCAAAGTACACAGTTCCATTGACAACATGCCTAAACATTTTGACAACCTTGTTCGTGAACAATGACTCAATGACTTATCATTCTGATGACACTGACATGATCATTGGCATGAATATTTACTTTTCAGAGATGTACTAAGGATTTTTAGTGACTGACTAGCTTTAGAAACATATCTATTGTATATTGCAGTTTGTACAAATTGTTCTGAGAAATGCACTTATTATTTTGCACATGTTAGGGATGATGTGAAAAATGCACCAAAGCGACTGAGAAAAACTGTAATAATACATACCCTCATGGAAATCACTTATGATTTACACTTTTTCTATCGCTTTGGCACTATTTTCACAAGTATGTGGTGAATTTTCAAAACTCTTACAACAAAACTCCAAACTGGTAACACTTGCAATGCAGCCAGTCTTATATTCAAAACCTTTCATTGTGCATTGACATTGTTTGTAGACATCTTTCACCACACAACCATTGATCCAAAATATAAGTTAAATCATCAAAACACAACATAATAATATCTTCTCAATTTATTTATTTTAATAACCAGTTAACCCAATAACAAAAAAAGTTAGATACATGTTTAAAAATTGCCCTTTGAATGTAGCATGCTACAGTACTGTAAATTACAGTACATTACACTGTTTTCACATTAGGCAATACACTCGCACTACCCATTTAAATGTACTGAACAATTACCGTTTTTCCCCCCATCGCTTTGGTGCTGTTTCACTGCACCTATCGGGTGTATGTAACAATAAAACATATATTTTTATTATAATTTTCTATTTTTACAAGTATGTGGTGAATTTTCTAAACTCTTAGTACAAAACTCCAAACTGGTTACACTTGTAATGCAGAAAGTCACATATTGAAAACATTTTATTGTGCAGTTATTTTGTTTGAAAACATATTTTACAACACAACCATTGATTCAAAATACACTGCTCAAAAAAATAAAGGGAACACTTAAACAACACAATGTAACTCCAAGTCAATCACACTTCTGTGAAATCAAACTGTCCACTTAGGAAGCAACACTGATTAACAATACATTTCACATGCTGTTGTGCAAATGGAATAGACAACAGGTGGAAATTATAGGCAATTAGCAAGACACCCCCAATAAAGGAGGGGTTCTGCAGGTGGTGACCACAGACCACTTCTCAGTTCCTATGCTTCCTGGCTGATGTTTTGGTCACTTTTGAAAGCTGGCGGTGCTTTCACTCTAGTGGTAGCATGAGACGGAGTCTACAACCCACACAAGTGGCTCAGGTAGTGCAGCTCATCCAGGATGGCACATCAATGCGAGCTGTGGCAAGAAGGTTTGCTGTGTCTGTCAGCTTAGTGTCCAGAGCATGGAGGCGCTACCAGGAGACAGGCCAGTACATCAGGAGACGTGGAGGAGGCCGTAGGAGGGCAAAAACCCAGCAGCAGGACCGCTACCTCCGCCTTTGTGCAAGGAGGAGCAGGAGGAGCACTGCCAGAGCCCTGCAAAATGACCTCCAGCAGGCCACAAATGTGCATGTGTCTGCTCAAACAGTCAGAAACAGACTCCATGAGGGTGGTATGAGGGCCCGACGTCCACAGGTGGGGGTTGTGCTTATAGCCCAACACCGTGCAGGACGTTTGGCATTTGCTAGAGAACACCAAGATTGGCAAAATCGCCACTGGCGCCCTGTGCTCTTCACAGATGAAAGCAGGTTCACACTGAGCACATGTGACAGACGTGACAGAGTCTGGAGACGCCGTGGAGAACGTTCTGCTGCCTGCAACATCCTCCAGCATGACCGGTTTGGCGGTGGGTCAGTCATGGTGTGGGGTGGCATTTCTTTGGTGGGCTGCACAGCCTTCCATGTGCTCGCCAGAGCTAGCCTGACTGCCATTAGGTACCGAGATGAGATCCTCAGACCCCTTGTGAGACCATATGCTGGTGTGGTTGGCCCTGGGTTCCTCCTAATGCAAGACAATGCTAGACCTCATGTGGCTGGAGTGTGTCAGCAGTTCCTGCAAGAGGAAGGCATTGATGCTATGGACTGGCCTGCCCGTTCCCCAGACCTGAATCCAATTGAGCACATCTGGGACATCATGTCTCGCTCCATCCACCAACGCCACGTTGCACCACAGACTGTCCAGGAGTTGGCGGATGCTTTAGTCCAGGTCTGGGAGGAGATCCCTCAGGAGACCATCCGCCACCTCATCAGGAGCATGCCCAGGCGTTGTAGGGAGGTCATACAGGCACGTGGAGGCCACACACACTACTGAGCCTCATTTTGACTTGTTTTAAGGACATTACATCAAAGTTGAATCAGCCTGTAGTGTGGTTTTCCACTTTAATTTTGAGTGTGACTCCAAATCCAGACCTCCATGGGTTGATACATTTGATTTCCATTGATACTTTTTGTGTGATTTTGTTGTCAGCACATTCAACTATGTAAAGAAAAAAGTATTTAATAAGATTATTTCATTCAGATCTAGGATGTGTTATTTTAGTGTTCCCTTAATTTTTTTGAGCAGTGTTAAGTTTACAGCGAAATATCAGTTCGGTAAACCTATAGATTTTAAACTGATTGTCTACTGTATACGGATTTTGAGAACTACAGAAATAAAATGTGTGTTTGTAAAGTATCTAAATTACATGTATGATACATGATAACTGTACAAAATGACTACTCATTATTGCTAATTGATTTCACATAGAGGTAACCACAATTGGTCACCATATAAAAGGGTGTGTGTGAGATGCTTGCAATTTCTTTCAACATGGAGCAAGATAGACAGCAAGGGAGAGGAAGAAATCAAAGCGCTTGAGGACAAGGGGCCCATCAAAGAAGTCTAAGAGGTGGGCATGGGTCCCATCATAGAGGTGGGCATGGGCCCCGTCAAAGAGGTGGATATCAGAGAGAGGAGGCAGACGGCAGGGAACTGTTGTGTCTAATGAATTACGGGCCATCATCGTTGACCATTTGGTAAACACACGCCTTACCATGTCAGAGGCTGCCAGATTAGTTCACCCCAATCTGAAAAGATTAACTGCCATGTGGCATCCATCAGCCTACCAACAATCACCAGCCTTTTGAAGAGGCACCAGGTATCTATGAAACACATTTACCTGGTGCCTTTTGAGAGAAACAACGACCGGGTGAAACAACTGCTGGCTGAGTATGTTCAGGTACTGCACCATATACTGTATTACTGTTACTATTTGATGCACATGCTACTTCACAATATGATACTGGAACTATACTGTAAAAATAACTAACCAAAATATATATTTTAGAGGGTGATGGTGGTTGATGCTGCTGTGAACCATCACAAGTATATCTTTGTGGATGAAGCAAGCTTCAACCTGCCCAAAACCCAGTGCAGTGGGCGGAACCTCATCGGCCAACAGGCGAAAGTCCAAGTGCCTGGACAACTTCGGGGAAACATCTCCATGTGCACAGCTATCTCTGAAGATGGTATGGTAGGACGTAGGCCATTACTTGGATCCTACAATGCTGCACACCTCATAGTGTTTCTCAATTAAATTGAACACGCCTGTCAAGGTGAAGAGGTCACCTACAGTACATTCGGAAAGTATTCAGACCCCTTCACTTTTTCCACATTTTGTTACATTACAGCCTTATTCTAAAATGGATTAAATACAAAACAATAATCAATCTACACACAATACCCCATAATGACAAAGTGAAAACAGGTTTTTAGAAATTTTTGCAAATGTATAAAAAACAGAAATACCTTATTTACATAACTATTCAGACCTTTTTCTATGAGACTCAAAATGGAAAATGCAGGTGCATCCTGTTTCCATTGATCATCCTTGAGTTGTTTCTACAACTTGAGTGGAGTCCAACTGTGATAAATTAAATTGATTGGACATGATTTGGGAAGGCACACACCTGTCTATATGAGATCCCACAGTTGAGAGTGCATAACAGAGCAAAAACCAAGCTATGAGGTCGAAGGAACTGTTTGTAGAACTCAGAGACAGGGTTGTGTCTAGGCACAGATCTGGGGAAGGGTATCAAAAAACCTTTCAGAAGGACAACCATCTCTGCAGCACTCCACCAATAAGGATTTATGGTAGAGAGGCCAGACGGAAGCCACTGCTCAGTAAAAGGCACATGACAGCCCACTTGGAGTTTGCCAAAAGGCACCTAAAGGACCCTCAGACCATGAGAAACAAGATTCTCTGGTCTGAGAAACCAAGATTGAACTCTTTGGCCTGAATGCCAAGCGTCATGTCTGGAGGAAACCTGGCACCATCCCTACGGTGAAGCATGGTGGTGGCAGCATAATTCTGTGGCGATGTTTTTCAACGGCAGGGACTGGGAGACTAGTCAGGATCGAGGGAAAGATGAATGGAGCGAAGTACAGAGAGCTCCTTGATGAAAACCTGCTCCAGAACGCTCAGGACCTCAGACTGGGGTGAAGTTTCACCTTCCAAAAGGACAACAACCCTAAGCACACAGCCAAGACAATGCTGGACTGGCTTTGGGACAAGTCTCTGAATGTCCTTGAGTGGCCCAGCCAGAGCCCGGACTTGAATCCGATCGAACATCTCTGGAGCGACCTGAAAATAGCTGTACAGCGACGCTCCCCATCCAACCTGACCGAGCTTGAGAGGATCTGCAGAGAAGAATGGGAGAAACTCCCCAAATACAGGTGTGCCAAGCTTGTAGCGTCATACCGAAGAAGACGCAAGGCTGTAATCGCTGCCAAAGGTGCTTCAACAAAGTACTGATTAAAGGGTCTGAATACTAATGTAATTGTGATATTTCCATTTATTTTATGTGCAAATATGTCTAAAAACCTGTTTTTGCTTTGTCTTTATGGGGTGTTGTGTGTAGATTGATGAGGGAATAAAACGATTTAATCCATTTTAGAATAAGGGGCTGTAACAATACAAAATGTGGAAAAAGTCAAGGGGTCTGAATACTTCCCGAATGCACCGTGTGTCATTGTGTGGGACAATGTCAGGTTCCACCATGCAGAGGTGGTTCAGGCATGGTTTTGGGTCCATCCCCGATTCGTGACCCTACACCTACCCCCATACTCTCCTTTCCTCAACCCTATTGAGGAATTATTTTCAGCATGGAGGTGGAAGGTGTACAATCGCCATCCCCATGAGCGTGCCACCCTCCATTTGGCCATGGATGAGGCATGCGACGACATCAATGCACAACAATGTCAAGCTTGGATTCGCCATGCCAACAGGTGTTTCCCGCGGTGCATGAACAATAAGGACAATCACTGTGATGTGGATGAGAATTTATGGTCAAATGCTCAAGGCAGGCTTGATGCAAATTAATGAGTGCTAAACGTTACGTTTTATTTTCATTCATTTAATTTGTTTCATTTAATTTCTTACATTTGATTACAGACAGTACACCTATGTTGAATTTATATCAGTAAAATATATATACACTACCGATCAAAAGTTTTAGAACACCTACTCATTCAAGGGTTTTTCTTTATTTTTACTATTTTTACATTGTAGAATAATAGTGAAGACATCAAAACTATGAAATAACACATATGGAATCATGAAGTAACCAAAAATGTGTTAAACAAATCAAAATATATTTCATATTTTAGATTCTTCAAAGTAGCCACCCTTTCCTTGATGACAGCTTTGCACATTCTTGGCGTTCTCTCAACCAACTTCATAAGTAGTCACCTGGAATGCATTTCAATTAACAGGTGTGCCATCTTAAAAGTTAATTTGTGGAATTTCTTTCCTTCTTAATGTGTTTGAGCCAATCTGTTGTGTTGTGACAAGGTAGGGGGGGTATACAGAAGATAGCCCTATTTGGTAAAAGACCAGGTCCATATTATGTCAAGAACATCTCAAATAAGCAAAGAGAAATGACTGTCCATCATTACTTTAAGACATGAAGGTCAGTCAATACGGAACATTTCAATAACTTTTCAAGTGCAGTTGCAAAAACCATCAAGCGCAATGATGAAACTGGCTCTCATGAGGACTGCCACAGGAATGGAAGACCCAGAGATTTTGGAGAAATGTCCTCTGGTCTGATGAAACAAAAATAGAACTGTTTGGCCATAATGACCATTGTTATGTTTGGAGGAAAAAGGGGAAGGCTTGTAAGCCGAAGAACACCATCCCAACCGTGAAGCACGGGGTGGCAGCATCATGCTGTGGGGGTATTTTGCTGCAGGAGGGACTGGTGCACTTCACAAAATAGATGGCATCATGAGGAAGGAAAATTATGTGGATATATTGAAGCAACATCTCAAGACATCAGTCAGGAAGTTAAAGCTTGGTCGCAAATGTGTCTTCCAAATGGACAATGACCCCAAGCATACTTCCAAAGTTGTGGCAAAATGGCTTAAGGACAACAAAGTCAAGGTATTGGAGTGACCATCACAAAGCCCTGACCTCAATCCTATAGAAAATGTGTGGGCAGAACTGAAAAAGCGTGTGCGAGCAAGGAGGACTACAAACCTGACTCAGTTACACCAGCTCTGTCAGGAGGAATGGGCCAACATTCACCCAACTTATTGTGGGAAGCTTGTGGAAGGCTACCCACAAACAAATGTTTGACCCAAGTTAAACAATTTAAAGGCAATGCTACCAAATACTATTTGAGTGTAAGTAAACTTCTGACCCACTGGGAATGTGATGAAAGAAATAAAAGCTCTTTACTATTATTCTGACATTTCACATTCTTAAAATAAAGTGGTAATCCTAAATGATCTAAGACAGAGAATTTTTACTAGGATTAAATGTCAGGAATTGTGAAAAACTGAGTTTAAATGTATTTGGCTAAGGTGTATGTAAACTTCCGACTTCAACTGTAGGTTCTCATAGACATCGCAGTAAATGTCCTCATTGTTCATGCAACTGGAGAAAAACCTGTTGTCTGCTACGTAAATGGCATATATTACGGTATTACAGTATCGTATTGGCCAATGCAATTTTAGGAAAGCAGTGTGAATCCCACCCCAGCAACTTCATTTTGGATACATATTTACTATACAGGGGATGCATTTGTTACATACAGATTTTTTTTAACTTACTGTGAAGTAAAATCATAATAGTCATCATCATAATAGTACATTACAGTATATATCATACTTTATATGTTTCTACTTTACAGACATACATTCTCATTATGTAGTTCTCAAAATCTGTAGTAGACAAACCAGTTTAAAATCTATAGGTTTATACCAAACGGTTTAGTGATGATCAATTGAGAGCATTCAGATTAAGTAATAGTCAAATGCATTTTAACAAATGAGAAGAGAATGATATCAAAAGTAAAGTGAGCATTGCATTATGAATGGCAATGACCTTATATGAACATGTATTGCAATGTGAAACGTTTTTCTAGATGAAACACTGATTAAGTTTGGTGAAAAAGTGACTAAGATTTTGTGTGTTGTACTTACGCAATCGAAAATGTGCTTAGAGCTTTGCAACAACTGGCATTTTGATGATCTGTTTTGAGTTTTATACTAAGATTTGTGAAAATGTACCAAATACTTGTGATAATTTTGCCAAAGAGATTGAAAAACTGTATCTACTTATTTATTTTGAATGCATATTTTACACTTTTCTTGCCTTTACCTGAAACTGTGAACTGATCCTATTTGGTCTGGACTTGTCTACTTGGGATTGGCAGCACATCATATTATTGGACAAACAAGGGGTGCTTTTAGTTTGATATCAGTATTTGGAGAGGAACACTATGAAGTTGGAACAGGGATGCCATAAATACAAACAAATACAAAGCAAGAGTGAACTCTTCCAACTTTGTATTGTGTTCTACACACAGTGCTGAGTGCTCTACACTCTAAAGTATGGGTAGACTTGGGGCGATGCTGGTGTTAAGTGAATACAGTATGGGAGAAAGGAACATCCTCCAGCCTGCTCTTCTCTCCTATGTTCCCAATAAAACAAAAACAAGCATCAGTGATTTATCGATCCATTCTAGCAGCCTGTGTCATCGCCTGTCTCATCAGCAGACACTGGAGAAATACTAATATATCAAACTCTATATCACTATATCACAGCTCCTATCCTGTGTGTGATGATTGCATGATGAAAGATCATTACTCTAAAGACTTTATGACTTAATTCCTCTCACTGTAAGGCTGAAGCCTGTCCCAGATCTGTATGTGTTTTATCCAACTGCTCTGAGTATCATTGTCTCTCTCTTCTCCCTCCTTCCTCCTCCTCTGCTCCCAGGATTAGTGCTGTCAGGAGAAGCTTCTGCCCTGTATTTATTGCCCTGCCTGTGGGTGTGAGGAGGGGAGGAGACGGGAAGGAGGGGAGCGTCCGTGACCCCCAGCCAGGCCCTGGTCCTGTTTGTCTCCGCTACATTCCTCCTGCTGCAGTGAAACAGTACTAACTAACTGCCATTGTGTTCGCAGAGACAGACTATCCCAAAAAATATATATACTATAGTACGCTATGGTATTAATACTTAACTTTACTGTAGTATTCTTTACTGTAGTTTTCACTGTTATGTTTTTGCGGAAAAAAACACTATAGTATGTAATGTAGTATACTACAGCATACTGTAGTATTTACAGTTGTTAACTATAGTATACATGATGTAGTAAAATAAAACTGTAGTATATACTATACTGTAGTGTTTCTGCAGACTCTATAGACCATATTGTAGTATTTACTGTAGTGGTTTTGTGGACATTACTGTAGTATATTTGTTTTATTATATTTGACATAGAAGGGGAGGCTTTCTCCTTCAGGAAACCTACTTGAGAAATACTAAAAGAGCAAATGCTTGCTAGCCTAAGTTAGTTAGCTAGTTAATGTGAGCCTACTAGGCTGCATCTAGGCTACATATTGAACTTCAATCGTCTCAGGCCAGTGGCACAATATATTAATTTATGGTTAGATCAGAATTGCCGTCATAATCATTGGCCTCTACAGAGAATTAAGTCAAAACCACAAGTCCAAATCCACATCTCCATCCATGGCTTAGGAAAGGGCCGATTTAGCAAGCTAGCTAGCTACTACAGGACATAAACACAAGCAGATCAGAAACAGACATGTTTGTCTGACAATGATGTTTTGCTTAGGATATGATTTGATTGGAATGAAGCCATATCCAAACTGGCCTCCCTTGGAGGGTGTTTTGCTGCGCCAGGACAAACCACAGTTGAGCTCAGCTCAATGCTGATTGGCTAATTCGGTTATAATTTTTTTATCGAGAGGCCAAATGCTTCCTGGCATCAATCAATCAAATGCTACGGCGGCAATATATTCCAGACAGCATCAGATACATGGGGTACACATACTGAGACAGAGGGGCGCTGTTTCCCTTGCTCGGATGATTTCTCCGGTGGGATTCAGCCACTTGCAAATTCATGGAAAATATTAATATTTTTTGATTGATCAAACATTTGGGGAAGCCTGGCTTCCCTTGGGATCCATGAATACATGCCACTGATCAAAATAAAGGTGTATTTATTCTCTTTCTTGTGATGTAGGTCTAAGTGTTGAGACGATGCATTAAATGCCCGATGGAGTTTTAGCATTCTTATAGATGCAACGAAAATACAATGTTTTCCACTGACCCATTTCTGCCATTACTGGGGTGTGTTTGACAGGTCATCATTCCGAGGTCGAAATGTTAACAGGAAAAAACGACAGGCACAAGCAACAGTACATTATGAAAGAGTCAAAGGAGTCAAATGAAAGCAATCAATCCAGCGAGATTTAAGTGACAAGTGGATTTTGCACCCCTCATACACAGGAAATGGATTGCTGAAAAAGACAGCTGGGCGGGGCATGCGTGTTGCTACTACTGTGAAAACGACTCAGTGTTTATGACTAATAGGGCTTATGGCAGTGAAGCACATGAACATGGTTAATCTGGGGTGGAGGTTGATGTTTCTCTGTGAAGTCTCAGGACTGTAATATGCTGTGATTGACAGCTCACCTGAGGGCTAGAGGACCAGGTATGCACCCCTCTCTCCCTCCCTCTCCCTCTCTCTCTCCACTTGCCCTTACGAAAAAAAACACACACATACAGTATATATATATATACAGTACCAGTCAAAAGTTTGGACACACCTACTCATTCCAGGGTTTTTCTTTATTTTTACTATTTTCTACATTGTAGAATAATAGTGAAGACATTAAAACTATGTTATAACGCATATGGAATCATGTTGTAACCAAAAAAGTGTTAAACAAATCAAAATATATGTTATATTTTAGATTGTTCAAAGTAGCCACACTTTGCCTTGATGACAGCTTTGCACACTCTTGACATTCTCTCAACCAGCTTCATGAGGTAGTCACCTGGAATGCATTTCAATAAACAGGTGTGCCTTGTTAAAAATGAATTTGTGGAATTACTTTCCTTCTTAATGCGTTTGAGCCAATCAGTTGTGTTGTGACAAGGTAGGGGTGGTATACAGAAGATAGCCCTATTTGGTAAAATACCAAGTCCATATTATGGCAAGAACAGCTCAAATAAGCAAAGAGAAATGACAGTCCATCATTACTTTAAGACATGAATGTCAGTCAATGCGGAACATTTCAAGAACTTTGAAAGTTTCTTCAAGTGCAGTCGCAAAAACCATCAAGCGGTATGATGAAACTGGCTCTCATGAGCACCGCCACAGGAAAGGAAGACCCAGAGTTACCTCTGCTGCAGAGGATAAATTCATTAGAGTTAACTGCACCTCAGATTGCAGCCCAAATAAATGCTTCAAAGAGTTCAAGTAACAGACACATCTCAACTGTTCAGAGGACACTGCATGAATCAGGCCTTCATGGTCGAATTGCTGCAAAGAAACACCTACTAAAGGACACCAATAAGAAGAATAGACTTGCTTGGGCCAAGAAACACGAGCAATGGACATTAGACCGGTGGAAATCTGTCCTTTGGTCTGATGAGTCCAAATTTCAGATTTTTGGTTCCAACCGCCGTCTCTTTGTGAGACGCAGACTAGATGAACGGATGATCTCCGCATGTGTGGTTCCCACCGTGAAGCATGGAGGAGGAGGTGTGATGGTGTGGAGGTGCTTTGCTGGTGACACTGTCAGTGATTTATTTAGCATTCAAGGCACACTTAACAAGCATGGCTACCACAGTATTCTGCAGCGATACGCAATCCCATCTGGTTTGCGCTTAGTGGGACTATAATTTTATTTTCAACAGGACAATGACCCAAAACACACCTCCAGGCTAGGCTGTGTAAGGGCTATTTGCCAAAGAAGGAGAGTGATGGAGTGCTGCATCAGATGACCTGGCCTCCACAATCACCCGACCTCAACCCAATTGAGATGGTTTGGGATGAGTTGGACCGCAGAGTGAGGGAAAAGCAGACAACAAGTACTCAGCATATGTGGGAACTCCTTCAAGACTGTTGGAAATGCATTCCAGGGGAAGCTGGTTGAGAGATTGCCAAGAGTGTGCAAAGCTGTTATCGAGGCAAAGGGTGGCTACTTTGAAGAATCTAAAATATGAAATATATTTTGATTTGTTTAACACTTTTTTGGTTACTACATGATTCCATGTGTTATTTCATAGCTTTGATGTCTTCACTATAATTCTACAATGTAGAAAATAGTAAACATAAAGAAAAACTCTTGAATGAGTAGGTGTGTCCAAACTTTTGACTGGTACTGTATATATATATATACACTACCGTTCAAAAGTTTGGGGTCACTTAGAAATGTCCTTGTTTTCAAAAGAAAAACAGTTTTTTTGTCCATTAAAAAACATCAAATTGATCAGAAATACAGTGTAGACATTGTTCATGTTGTAAATGGCTATTGTAGAAGGAAACGGCTGATTTATAATGGAATATCTACATAGGCGTACAGAGGCCCATTATCAGCAACCATCAGTCCTGTGTTCCAATAGCACGTTGTGTTTGCTAATCCAAGTTTATCATTTTAAAAGGATAATTAATCATTAGAAAACCTTTTTGCAATTATGTTAGCACAGCTGAAAACTGTTGTGCTGATTAAAGAAGTTGTTAATGTTTTAAATGGCTATTGCAGCTGGAAACTGCTTATTTTTCATGGATACTCAACTAGTCCCAAGAAGGCCAGTTGTATTGCTTCTTTAATCAGCACAACAGTTTTCAGCTGTGCTAACATAATTGCAAAAGGGTTTTCTAATGATCAATTAGCCTTTTAAAATGATAAACTTGGATTAGCAAACACAACGTGCCATTGGAACACAGGACTGATGGTTGCTGATAATGGGCCACCGTACGCCTATGTAGATATTCCATAAAAAATCAGCCATTTCCACCTACAATAGCCATTTACAACATTAACAATGTCTACACTGTATTTCTGATCAATTTGATGTTATTCTAATGGACAAAAAAAAATATTTTCTTTCAAAAACAAGGACATTTCAAAACTTTTGAACGGTAGTGTATATATATATATATACAGTTGAAGTCGGAAATGTACATACACTTGGGTTGGAGTCATTAAAACTAGTTTATCAATCACTCCACAACTTTCTTGTTAACAAACTATAGACACAAGTAATTTTTCCAACAATTGTTTACAGACAGATTATTTCACTTATAATTCACTGTATCACAATTCCAGTGGGTCAGAAGTTTACATACACTAAATTGACTGTGCCTTTAAACAGCTTGGAAAATTCCAGAAAATGATGTCATGGCTTTAGAAGCTTCTGATAGGCTAATTGGAGGTGTACCTATGGATGTATTTCAAGGCCTACCTTCAAACTCAGTGCCTCTTGGCTTGACAACATGGGAAAATCAAAATAAATCAGCCAAGACCTCAGAAAAAAATGGTAGACCTCCACAAGTCTGGTTCATCCTTGGAAGCATTTTCCAAACGCCTGAAGGTACCCCGTTCATCTGTACAAACAATAGTACGCAAGTATAAACACCATGGGACCACGCAGCCGTTATACCGCTCAGGAAGGAGACGCGTTCTGTCTCCTAGAGATGAACGTACTTTGGTGCGAAAAGTACAAAATCAATCCCAGAACAACAGCAAAGGACCTTGTGAAGATGCTGGAGGAAACAGGTACAAAAGTATCTACATCCACAGTAAAACGAGTCCTATATCGACATAACCTGAAAGGCCGTTCAGCAAGGAAGAAGCCACTGCTCCAAAACCACCATAAAAAAGCCAGACTACGGTTTGCAACTGCACATGGGGACAAAGATCGTACTTTGGTCTGATGAAACAAACATAGAACTGTTTGGCCATAATGACCATCGTCATGTTTGGAGGAAAAAGGGGGTAGCTTGCAAGCCGAAGAACACCATCCAAACCGTGAAACACGGAGGTGGCAGCATCATGCTGTGGGGGTGCTTTGCTGCAGGAGGGACTGGTGCACTTCACAAAATAGATGGCATCATGAGGAAGGAAAATTATGTGGATATATTGAAGCAACATCTCAAGACATCAGTCAGGAAGTTAAAGCTTGGTCGCAAATGTATCTTCCAAATGGACAATGACCCCAAGCATACTTCCAAAGTTGTGGCAAAGTGGCTTAAGGACAACAAAGTCAAAGAATTGGAGTAGCCATCACAAAGTCCTGACCTCAACCCTATAGAACATTTGTGGGCAGAACTGAAAAAGCATGTGAGAGCAAGGAGGCCTACAAACCTGACTCCGTTACACTAGCTCTGTCAGGAGGAACGGGCCAAAATTCACCCAACTTATTGTGGGAAGCTTGTGGAAGACTACCCGAAACATTTAACCTAAGTTAAACAATTTAAAGGCAATGCTACAAAATTCTAATTGAGTGTATGTAAACTTCTGACCCACTGGGAATGTGATGAAAGAAATAAAAGCTGAAATAAATCATTCTTTCCACTATTATTCTGACATTTCGCATTCTTAAAATAAAGTGGTGATCATAACTGACCTAAGACAGGGAATTTTTACTAGGATTAAATGTCAGGAATTGTGAAAAACTGAGTTTAAATGTATTTGGCTAAGGTGTATGTAAACTTCCAACTTCAACTGTATATGTATATTAACCTTTATTTAAACAGGGAGTCACCATTGAGACCAGGGTCTATTTCGCAAGGGAGCCCTGCACATACAATTCATAGACAAAATCAAATTAAAATGCATTGATTTCATGTGAAACCATGTGTTTTTGGAACACTTCACATGTGATTATATTTCACATGATGTTTCACGTGTGGAATTTCACGTGATCACATAACCTTTCACGTGGATTCATATTTTCATGAGGTTTCACAGGGGATGCCCTGCAAACAAAAGATTTGTCATGATAGACACACACAGTGCTGTAAACATAGTGTTTTCAACGTACATATTTGACTACATTGTGTATGTTTATTTATACAGTAATTATTATTTAACATGTCCTTACCTGGGATTTGAACTCACAACTCACAACATTCCGATCATCCTGCTACGCCATCTTGTCTGTGTCAGTAATTGATTTCATCTGTATTCCTAGACTTTGGACTTCAAATTAAATCTCAGCTTTGTTAAAAATACACTCAAGAAAAACAATTCTATTTGTCATAGTGATTTGGGAGTACCAATAAAACAGAAGATCTTCAAGTTTTAATGTCACATGCACAAGTACAGTGAAATGGCTTTCTTGCAAGCTCTAAACCCAACAATGCTGTAATCAATATGAATGTAGTACTAAAAATAACAAAAGGTAGAACAAAATGTATGTGCATGTTATGTGTTTGAGCAAATTAAGTGAGTGTGTGTGTGTGTGTGTGTGTGTTGGAGTGTCAGTGTTCAACTCAGATAGTCCATGTAGCCATTTTGTTAGCTATTTAGCAGTCTTATGGCTTGGGGATGGAAGCTGTTCAGGAGCTTGTTGGTGTCAGACTTGATGCACTAGTACCGCTTGCCGTGTGGAAGCAGAGAGAACAGTCTATGGCTTGGGTAGCTGGAGTCTGTAATGATTTTCCAGGCCTTCATTTCACACTGTCTGATATAGAGGTCCTGGATGGCAGAGAGCTCGGCCCCAGTGATGTACTGGGCTATCCAGCCTCTGTAGCTCCATGTGATCGAGGGCAGTGCTATTGCCATACCAAGCAGTGAAGCAGCCAGTCAATATGCTCTAAATGGTGCAGCTGTATCACTTTTATGAGGATTTGAGGGCCCATGCCAAACCTTTTCAACCTCCTGAGGGGGAAGAGGTTCTGTCGCGCCTTCTTCACGACTGTGCGCGCGTGTAGACCATTTTAAGTCCTACTTGGACACCAAGGAACTTGAAGCTCTCGACCCGCTCCACTGCAGCCCCGTTGATGTGGGCCTGCTCGACCCCCCCCCTTTCCTGTAGTCGACAATCAGCTCCTTGGTCTTACTGATGTTGAGGGAGAGGTTGTTGTCCCAGCACCACACTGCCAGGCCACTGACCTCCTCCTTGTAGGCGATCTCATTGTTGCTGGTGATCAGGCCTACTAACGTTGTGTCTTCAGCAAACTTGATGATGGTGTTGGAGTTGTGCGTGGCCATGCAGTCGTGGGTGAACAGGGAGTACAGGAGGGGACTAAGCACACATGTGGGTCCCCCGTTTTGAATGTCAGCATGGTAGGGGTCATGTTGCCTACCCTCACAACCTAGGGTCGGCCCGTCAGGAAGTTCAGGATCCAGTTGCAGAGGGAGGTGTTCATTCCCAGGGTCCTAAGTTTGGTGATGAGCTTGGAGGGGACAATTGTGTTGAACGCTGAGCTGTAGTCAATGAACAGCATTCCCACATAGGTATTCCTCTTATCTAGGTGGGTGAGAGCATTGTGGAGTGCAATTGAGATTGCATCGTCTATGGATCTGTTGGGGCGGTATGCAAATTGGAGTGGGTCTAGGGTGTCTGGGATGATGGAGTTGATGTGTGCCATAACCAGCCTTTCAAAGCACGTCATGATTACAGATGTGAGTGCTACAGAGCGGTCCTCTGGGTCTGTGGGGTCCCTCACGGCACAGTGTTGTTTTTTGTCGAAGTGTGCATGAAATGCATTGAGTACGTCTGGTAGAGAGGCATCATTGGACAGATCACGGCTGGGTCTTCCTATGTAATCCGTAATGGACTGTAGCCCCTGCCACATGCGGCACGCGAAGGAGCCCGTGTAATATGATTCCACCTTATTCCTATATTGTCCTTTTGCTCGTTTGATGACTCTGTTGAGGTCATAGCGGGACTTCTATTACTTGTTCCTGTCCTCAGTCATAGCCTAAGGGTTGTCTGCAATTGCCCTGTGTGCGGTAGCCCTATCCTTTAGCTTCAACCTCTGTCTTAATCCAGGGCTTTTAATTGGGAAGCAGCGAACCTTCACTGTGGGGACAACATCGCCGATGCATTTCCTAATGAATGGTGGTTAGCTCGTTGATGTTATCGGCGGAGCATCTTCACTAGCAATGCAGTCCTGTAGCACAACCTTTGATATAATATGCCCCACCAACATTAGACAACTATACAGGAAACCCTAATTTTGCTGAAATAAGTAAATGACAGAATAGTCAGAGTAATGGATAACAAAAATAGCAGCGCAGATGGCACTCTCTTGCTAAGTGCAGAGATGTATTATAGACTTTGTGGCGCAGCAGAAAGATCAGCGTACCTCAAATCTAGAGGTTGTGAAATCAAATCTCAGGTGGAGTCATATTTTAGCTGAACAGCGATAATACATGAAATGTCACGTGAAGTGTTCCAAAAACACATTTTGACATGATTTCACATGTGAAATGTCACATTAGAAGTGCCCCCCCCAAAAAAAAAATTGCGCATGAAGTGTTCCAAAAGCACGTAATTTTCCACATGTGAAATCATGTGGTTCAACATGTGATAACAGGAAACTACTACACTGTTAGCCATTACTGTTAATTTTGTGGTAAATGTTACAGTCATTATACAGTAAATGTCTACAGTAATAGGATAATGTATTAGTGTTTTGCAATATATTTACTGTCAATCGCAATGCACTTGGGTCCTTTTTGGCCCATCCTGCAAATTAACTTGGCATGCCTCATTTGCAATTGCATTTAAACTTATAGCATAGCACAGAATCCTGCACTTTTATACTAAGTTACCGGCTACTGAGCTGCGGTGAAAATAGTGGAAGCAACTTTTAATGTATTTCTACATCTGAACTGCATTATTTACAGTAAATATACAACAACGAAATGTATTCAGGAACTACACACAAATTCCAATTCTAATTAAATTATTTTCAATACTGGATTTCCTGAATTTCCTGGTTTGCCACCAGGTCTGTAGCCATGACAGAGATCGGCCGCAGATTTATTGGCAAGAATACATTTTAATGCACTTTGTTAAAATTCAATAAGTGTGTAATTACAACACCAAATAAAAAGTAGCAGCGCTCAAGGACACTTGACATTAAGGCCTAGATTCATTCAGATCAATAGTGAACGCGGTAGCTGACACCCGCATGGCTGGTGTTTTGGCAGTGTCAGAGGTGTAACTGTGTTAGAGCTGTCAAATTGTTGAGCAGCTGCTCATGTGGTCATTGTCACATCTACATCGAGGTGTAGATTACATATCACATTCCAGTGTTCCAACTTGTAAGCAAGGCTGCATGGGATTTCTCTTGATGCAGCTCTGTGCAGCCAATGGCAATTTTCACTTCAGGTATAATGTCAGGAGACGCTTGTGGGTTTGTCAGCCCTAACGCAATTCCACCTCCATCACAACTGCTAGCGCGGATCTGATAGAATCTAGCCCTAAGTGTGCATAAATGCTCTAGAGATTTGAACTTGCAACCTTTTGGTCTGGAGTGCTTAATGTCTTACCAGTGCCACCAGATGGTTATTTGTTACCAAGAACATACTGTATCTCCACACTCTCAAAAATAAGAGTACAGGTACGGTACAGTGTTGTTCCATGGTGTAAAAAAAGTAAAAGGTACACATAAGGTAACTTCAGAGGTATACCTACAGGAACTCACATGGTACTGGTTGGTACCATTTAAGGTACATGTGCGGATAATGTAGTATAATGGTACATTTCTCTACCCAATATATTAAATATAAAGTTGCGTTCGTAACCATGTGGAGGAGGGAACTTATCAGTTGTGAAGTTGTTCATGTGCTTTGAAATCATTTGGAAATGCCAATTGGCTAATGGCCAAGCTGCATCAACCATAAACAAAAAGTACAGCTATAATGCTTGAAAAAAAATTATAGAGTTCAAAAACCATATTAATAGATACCTTTTTATAAACAATGTGATGATAGACATATTTCCCACTAGTAATTACCAGTTGGATGGCCGTTCAAGTGGATTTTTCCCAGTAATATGTGGTAAATTCCCAACTCCCACTTGGTTAAGAACTCAGCATTAGGTACGATTATTACTGCACTTTGAAATGTAGGTGGGGGAAATGTGCTGGCGGGGACTCATTAGCATATTGGAGGCATGGTCTAAAATATATTGTATTTGTGCCCACCGTCAGTGGAAATGTTGTACCAGTTTAAGTGGTTTATGTGCATGTTGTCAGCTAGTGATGTTACATTTGATACCAGAGCACTGTGGCATGTGTGGAAATCGCTAAGCAGTTTACTTTGAAGCAGTGTGCCGATACTTGTATCACTTTATCAGAAACACGTGATCAATGATTTCGGAAGCGTTGTTTTGTCAAATGACCACCTGATTGGTTTGGTATTGGTTTCGGTAGAAGACAAAAAGGCTACCCTGCACACGCGCTATGTGCGACGTCATCTATAATAATTTGGCTCTTCTGAAATATTTTGACCAGCAGGTGCCACTAGTGTACAACGTGTTGATCAAACCCTTGAGTAATTAACCTATTTTTGACACAATTGGCTGGAAATGCTCAATGCTTCATGAAGCTTAGTTTCCCCATCACTATTGTCAACAGAAGAGTCAGTGAAGGCACAGTAGGTTATTGGAAAGATTGCTAGTGGCAGCAAATGTCCTGTGACTTTTACAATAACTTACAGGCAAGTAGTTCCCAATTAAGAAATTATAAATTCACAACAATAAGTTGCCATTTACCTTTTACTGCAGTGGGCTAAATCAGGGTCACACAGAGTGTTTATTGGTAGTCTTAAAAAAATCTACTTTAAACAAAAGTGTACACTTCACACACATGGTTTTAGGTTTAAAAAAAGAAGACACCTGTACCATGTCAGATATAGAGTTGAAATGTATTCCATTTTGAGTTTGCATCCCAATAATACACTTTATATACATCACAGAAAAGTGAAATATAACAAAACCGTTTGACATAGAAACACTGGATATTCGGCATAAAAAAAAGAAGAAACGTTTATGAATTATGAAAAATATAAATAACCTTCCACCCATGAGGCCACTAGAGGGTTATTTGGTCAATTGACTGCAGAAAAGGGCTACATTACTGGAAAATGCACAATAACCGCTTCACACTGCAGCTCATTACTGACAATGTTTGCAGAACAGACAGCGTCAAAGGATGTGCTCTACTTGCATGGGCATAACAATCAAACACTTAAACTGCTACAAAACTTCCACCGACAGATGGCACAAATACATATACAGTGAGGGAACATTTTATTTGATCCCCTGCCGATTTTGTACGTTTGCCCACTGACAAAGAAATGATCAGTCTATAATTTTAATGGTAGGTTTATTTGAACAGTGAGAGACAGAATAACAACAAAAAAATCCAGAAAAACGCATGTCAAAAATGTTATAAATCTATTTGCATTTTAATGAGGGTAATAAGTATTTGACCCCTCTGCAAAACATGACTTAGTACTTGGTGGCAAAACCCTTGTTGGCAATCACAGAGGCAAAACCCTTGTTGGCCACCAGGTTTGCACACATCTCAGGAGGGATTTTGTCCCACTCCTCTTTGCAGATCTTCTCCAAGTCATTAAGGTTTCGAGGCTGACGTTTGGCAACTCGAACCAAAAAAGACTAAAAATTATTTGTTTCTAAATGACATTTGATACCCGGATTTTCACATGTGCTGAAATGTTGTCACGTGTAATGTCATAGTATCACATGTTGAAATTTTGCATTCCCATGTTGTCACATTTCTTTCACGAGATTGTGTTTTCACTAGCTCACATGTTGTCACGTGTAGTTTCATGTTATCATATGTTGAAATGTTGCATCCCCATGTTGTCACATTTATTTCACATACATTTCACATTAGATCATGTTCTTACGTGCTCACATGTTGTCACGTGTAGTTTTATGTTATCATGTTGCTTCACGACACTTGTTATCACATTAACTTCACATTAAATCACATGTGCAATTCATGTGGTTTTTCCGTAAGGGTGGGTTAACATCTGATAGGTGCTGACAGTCAAAGCCCTGCAAAGACTCCTCTGGTTATCTGGATGTGTATGCAGAGAAAGAGAGGGAAAGAAAAAGACAGAGAGAGAGAGAGAGAGAGAGAGAGAGAGAGAGATTTAAGGAGGAAGAGGGGAAGGGAGGAAGAGATAGAGAGAGAATCCACGTTTCAGTGTGTGTACGTGTGTGTGTTGAATCACTGTGTTTGTGTGTGTGTGTGTGTGTGTGTGTGTGTGTGTGTGTGTGTGTACAGTAGATCACTGATAGCTCCTGTGCCAGTGTCTGGGAGGTATGATTGCTGACAGACGAACGTCTCCAGTTGTGTTTATATTAGACACACACAAAGTACAGTGACGGTTAACTGTTCTCTGACTACCTCTGTGGTTACACACACTGTCTGCAGGCGCTGTAAGGATGGGCACTGAGGGATGACGTGGGCAAGAGGGAGAGATAAAAAGAGTGCAAGGAGAGAGAAGAGGGGAAGAGAGAAGAAATATGAGGGAAATATAGATGAGAAAGAGATAGAGATCCTCAGAACAGCGTTTGAATCAAAACGCTGCTGTGGCCAATCACCCTGCCCCTGGGCCTTGTCCCCTCCTCTCACAGGTGTAACAAACACAAGGTGACTGCAGTCTGACAATGCTGTGAGGATAGTCTCTTCCTCTGACATAATCCCCTCCCCTCTCCTACCCCTGTATTTGCTGAATTCATAATGGGAGCACTTCTATATTGTAGTTAGTAGAAGGTGTATGTGATATACAGTACATACTGTTTGTAGAGTTTGAGTTGACTCCTGGGGGTTCTCTAGATAGTGGGCTGAACCAACATTAATGTATTTTATGGTCATTGGGGATCCTAGGTTAACCTTTTAGAATAGAAAGATGCAAAACACCATATTTTGTGTAGTATAGTGCACCTAACCTGATATCTGGTGTTTGGAGGGTCTTTGAATGTAAACCCAATGTAAGTGTTCTGATACGTTGAATGTAGACTGAACAAAAATATAAACGCAACATGCAAAGTGTTGGTCCCATGTTTCATGTGGGGAGGGAATGGCCGGCAGGGATGTAGCTCAGTTGATAGAGCATGGTGTTTGCAACGCCAGGGTTGTGGGTTCGATTCCCACGGGGGGCCAGTATAAAAAAAAAATGTATTCACTAACTGTAAGTCGCTCTGGATAAGAGCGTCTGCTAAATGACTATAATGTAAATGTAAATGAGCTAAAATAAAAGATCCCAGAGATTTTCCATAAGCACAAAAAGCTTATTTCTCTCAAATTACATTTTACATTTACGTCATCTAGCAGACGCTCTTATCCAGAGCGACTTACAAATTGGTGCATTCACCTTATAGCCAGTGGGATAACCACTTTACAATGTTTTTTTTGTTGTGTTTTTTTTGGGGGGAGGGGTAGAAGGATTACTTTATCCTATCCCAGGTATTCCTTAAAGAGGTGGGGTTTCAAATGTCTCCGGAAGGTGGTGAGTGACTCCGCTGTCCTGGCGTCGTGAGGGAGCTTGTTCCACCATTGGGGTGCCAGAGCAGCGAACAGTTTTGACTGGGCTGAGCGGGAACTATGCTTCCGCAGAGGTAGGGGAGCCAGCAGGCCAGAGGTGGATGAACGCAATGCCCTCGTTTGGGTGTAGGGACTGATCAGAGCCTGAAGGTACGGAGGTGCCGTTCCCCTCACAGCTCCGTAGGCAAGCACCATTGTCTTGTAGCAGATGCGAGCTTCAACTGGAAGCCAGTGGAGTGTGCGGAGGAGCGGGGTGACGTGAGAGAACTTGGGAAGGTTGAACACCAGACGGGCTGCAGCATTCTGGATGAGTTGTAGGGGTTTAATGGCACAGGCAGGGAGCCCAGCCAACAGCGAGTTGCAGTAATCCAGATGGGAAATGACAAGTGCCTGGATTAGGACCTGTGCCGCTTCCTGTGTAAGGCAGGGTCGTACTCTCCGAATGTTGTAGAGCATGAACCTACAGGATCGGGTCACCGCCTTGATGTTAGCGGAGAACGACAGGGTGTTGTCCAGGGTCACGCCAAGGCTCTTCGCACTCTGGGAGGATGTTGTGCGCAAATGTGTTTACATCCCTGTTAATGAGCATTTCTCCTTTGACAAGATAATCCATCCACCTGACAGGTGTGGCATAACAAGAAGCTGATTAAATAACATGATCATTACACAGATGCACCTTGTGCTGGGGACAATAAAAGGCCACTCTAAAATGTGCAGTTTCATCACACAACATAATGCCACAGATGTTTCAAGTTTTGCGGGAGCGTACAATTGGCATGCTGACTGCAGGAATGTCCACCAGAGCTGTTGCCAGAGAATTTAATGTTCATTTCTCGACCATAAGCCACCTCTTACATCGTTTTAGAGAATTTAGCAGTGCGTGCAACCGGCCTCACAACCGCAGATAACGTGTAACCACGCCAGCCCAGGACCTCCACATCCGGCTTCTTCACCGGCGTGATTGTCTGAGACCAGCCAACCGGACAGCTGATGAAACTGTGGGTTTGCACAACTGAAGAATTTCTGCACAAACTGTCAGAAACCGTCTCAGGGAAGCTCATCTGCATGCTCGTCGTTCTCACTAGGGTTTTGACCTGACTGCAGTTCGGTGTCGTAACCGACTTCAGTGGGCAACTGCTCACCTTCGATGGCCACTGGCACGCTGGAGAAGTGTGTTCTTCATGGATTTATCCATGGCAGATGGTGTTGTGTGGGCGAGCGGTTTGCTGATGTCAATGTTGTGAACAGAGTGCTCCATTGTGGAGGTGGGGTTATGGTATGAGCAGGCATAAGCTACAGACAACGAACACAATTGTATTTTATCGATGGCAATTGGAATGCACAGAGACACCTTGACGAGATCCTGAGGCCATTGTTGTACCATTCATCCGCCGCCATCGCCTCATGTTTCAGCATGATAATGCACGGCCCCATGTCGCAAGGATCTGTACACAATTAAAGCTGAAAATGTCCCAGTTCTTCCATGGCCTGCATACTCCCCAGACATGTCACCCATTGAGCATGTTTGGGATGCCCTGGATCGACGTGTACGACAGTGTGTTCCAGTTCCTGCCAATATCCAGCAACTTTGCACAGCCATTGAAGAGGAGTGGGACAACATTCCACAGGCCACAATCAACAGCCTGATCAACTCTATGTGAAGGAGATGTGTCGCGCTGCATGGGGCAAATGGTGGTCACACCAGATACTGACTGGTTTGCTGATCCACACCCCTACCTTTTTTTATTAAAGGTATCTGTGACCAACAGACGCATATCTGTATTCACAGTTATGTGAAATCCATAGATTAGGGACTAATGAATTTATTTCAATTGACTTGATGTCCTTATTTGAACTGTAACTCAGTCAAATCTTTGAAATTGTTGTATGTTGCATTTACATTTTTGTTAAGTGTATTTCAAAAACGAATGGAAGTACTCTGAAACACCCAGTGGTTTTTCAATCTGAATAATTGTATTTTTAAGAGAGTGTTTCAGTGCATGTAAAAGGCACCATCAAAACACAAAAATAAGGTTTTGTCAGACTGTTGCTCATACAATCAAATTGTTTCACCTTTCAAATGATTTATAGCATACATATTGATTGATGATGATTTTTTTGTCAATATTTTGATTAACATTTTAAAGAAGACACTGGGAATTGAAAACTTTTCCTAGGGTAGACTTTGGCACTAACTGAAGGCTACAGTTGCCAGGCCCATTGTGAGATTATAAATATTGTTACAATCAAAATGTTTCGAGCTATGTAAGTCATAGCAGAGTTAACATGTGTAAAGTGGGCCATCACAGGTATTCATGTGAGAAGGTGTATGTGAACCTGTGTCTCCTGCTTGTCAAAACACTGCCTTAGTCCACTCAGACAGTTCTCAGGAGTGAACTGTTGTCCTGAACCACCCTTGTTACACAGAATGCATAGGGCCAGATTCAGACAAGTAGACCTAAGTCCATGTTAAATCAACTTATCTCAAGTCTGAAAGGGCCTAGGGAGAAAGTTATTTCTGAAACTCAATATTACATACATTTGTATCCGTGCTTTGTTTAGACAGATTACAAACAGGAGGCGACAGAGAAGGAGTGAAAGTTGGACAGGCAGAAGTAGGAATTGAACCCCTGAGGCAGTAAGATGGCAAATTTTTTCTGAATTTGACCCACTCAACCACACAGCCACGTACCGTGCAAGGAACTTGGGCACCAATATCAGAAGACAAATGTTTAAATTAATGGAAAAATGTGAACTTCAAATTCCCCCAGTCTGAGGCATGGAGGTGGAGAGAGGGCATTCGTGGCAGGTGTGCGCTCTAACAAACTCTTTGGTGAAATGTAAAAACAGGCAAGTTTGTGGGCGCCTCCCCTGTATTTGGCTCCTTCACGAACTCAGTCAGGTGATAGCACACCGAACGCTCAGATGAAACTTTACAAAACAATCCAAGAAAGTATGAGTCAATGAAAACGTGAGAAAAAAATGTTATCACATTTAAGACGGAAACAGAAAAGGAATTTACTCAACAAGAACATTTGTTTTGTGTAGCATTTCAGCTGCTAATGTTAATAGTCCAAGTCAAACAGCCATTTTGAATTATTGACCAGTTTTCATGATGCTACATGTAAGTTGCCATTGTTTGCATCTTTCCTGAACTTGTTTTCTTTCCTGAATATTGTTATCTTGTTGCTATATTTGCATAGCTTTATCGATTATGCATTTTCTATATTGCTATTGATATGTTTAATAATTGTATATTCATATTGCAATTTATTAATATTATAGCATTAAATAACCTAATTATGCATTCATGTACTGTCATTATTGGTTGTTATTATTTGCAATTTCTCTGTCTCCATGCAGAAAAACATACATACTATGTTACCAACCTGCTTGCCAATCCTAACCAAAGCCAATCAACACAAGAATCACAGACTAATGCCAACTGAACAGTCAACTGTCAATCATATCATCTAACTCATCAGTACTGTGATTAAATCCAACCTTCCACCGGAGCGGTGTATTTTATTTGTGCATGTGCCAGCACCAGCAGCTAAATTTAGTTATTTTTTTCGGTTGTTAAACAACTAATTGGCCAACGTCAGTTCGATTACTTGAATTACATTTATTTTTTATTTGTTTTGCCCAAAACGCCATTTCTCTGGAGAGAAATCAAATCGTTCACAAGAGAAATCAAGTCAAGAACTATGTGGAACATTTTACATTTACATTTTAGTCATTTAGCAGACGCTCTTATCCAGAGCGACTTACAGGAGCAATTAGGGTTAAGTGCCTTGCTCAAGGGCACATCGACAGATTTTTCACCTAGTCGGCTCGGGGATTAGAACCAGCAACCTTTCGGTTACTGGCACAACGCTCTTAACCACTAAGCTACCTGCCACCCTGGAACGCTGGGCTGGGCTGAAGGGAGTAGTAGTTTTCATTAAGCAAATATTCAACCTAGTTCAGCGCAGGAACGTGGTAATTAACTACAATGACCATAATCGATTGCGCCTGTTCTTTACAGCTCGGACAGAGACGGATACACTTTTACACCTGCTACGTTAGGTTAGATCAGGTGTCTCCAACCTATTCTAGAATGAGAGCTATTTTAAAAAATAAAATATGTAGCAAGCTACAATTTTTTTCTAGTTATCAAATAGGCACATTCTTCTCTTCTCCTCTCCCCTGCAACTCTTCCCCGGGTCCTTAGTGTACAAGAGAAAGTAGTGCACTATGTTTTCTGTCACTATACCTGGTAATAATAAATAATAAAATAATGGTTAATAAACAACCCTAAGGGGTTTTGTAAACCAAATTCAGTTTTATATTTTCCCAAATTATGTTTTCTCAGTAAAAGAATGCTGGTCTTAGATTATTTATTTATTTTCACTCTCAAAATCACAATTGTTCATAGTGAAACAACGAAATTGGATGTTCTGAGTCCATGTCAGTGCTTAAATCACACTTGAAAACCATTTTTACTTGGTCTGGAAGACACACATTTAGATTATTTTTGGCCCTTTAATTGCGAATCTAGCTGGTTCTGTGCTGCTACCGCTCATTTCATGGCAAAGTTAGCAAATTACAAATAATAGATAAAAATTATATACTTACTGATTATATACCTCTGCCAGGTAAGTCAAGTTTGCAGTTAACATTTAATTGAGAAGGTTTTAGAGAAAGTATTTCTGTCATCCCACAAGATGGTTATCTCATCAACTGACTACACAGACAGACAGGGGCAATATTGCTGGAAATGAATTGGCAGATATTGTGTTAGGTTTGGCTTTTTAAGCCAATAGTGGCTAACCAGGGGTGGGATAATGTCAGTGTTGCGTTGATTAGATAGTAGCTGGGAGCTTGCGGTGTCTGATACTTGTGAGATTTGTTTATGACAGTTTGTGGTGGAACATGTGAAAATTGCATGTACATTCAGAATTGTTTGGCGAGCTACTCATAGGTGGGCTGCGAGCTACCGGTAGCTCGTGACTTGACCTGTTGGAGACCCCTGGGTTAGATTCACACAGACCGCAAAGACAGCATGAGAGAGGAATGTACAGGATGAGATGAATAATGACAGTTTGTGAAAGTATGCCTTATCTACCTTGAAGAACTAATAAAATGATTTATTCAGATAGCTCTGCAGCATATTTAGGCACGCTAGCCTAGCTAAATAGGATGACTAAAGACAGTACAGTATGGGGAGCACAGAGATAACATTAGGTGGTCAGACTGGCTGGCTGCTACTGCCTGAGCAGAGATGAGATTATGATTTTAAGGAATGAAAAAGTATAAAGTCATCCAATAAAAACAACTGAAATATTTCCTATTTTTCTACTGATGTGGACCTGACAGAGACAATGGAATATTTTCAATGTTTTGGCAATTGAATGTTCATTATTCTTGGCTTTGGAATTTCCATGAAAAAGTTATAAAATAATTTTGTCATTATTTCATTATGCATTTAATGTTAAAATAAATAAAAAACTGTGATTATTGTTTAATAAGTGAACCAAAACTGAACCCATCTCAAAAAGCACTAATCGCTCAGCACTATCAGCAGCACAAGCCTCCCTGTATGCTTATGCTCGAGTGAAGTGAGTTCAGAAAAACTGAAAGTATGCATATTAGAAATAGTTTTCACATACAAACTTTATACTGTAAGTCCGAACCCAGAATCAAATAGCCTTCCCAAAAATAACATGGTCGCAGTGGTAGAACATTTATTTTGATTGCCGATTTTGTCCGTTTATCAAAATCCCATCAGGTAGCTTGATTTCAGATGTGTCATGTAAACAACATTATTAGGGAAATTGTTCTTCTTGCAAAGCATGTAAATGTTTAAATCAAACTATTATATTAATCAGACTTTTCACCAGGGGTGAAAGTAAGGTGATATGGTCCGGTATGGCATCCCAGCAAAATAAATAGTGGGGGTACCCCGTACCGATAAAACGTGAGCCTATCACAATTAATACAACATGCCCAAAAAACTATAGGCTATTACACCATTATTTAACATTACTGCATGTCAACCACATGAAAAATTAGTGAATTGACCGTAAACCGGGTGGTATACCCTCCAAATTGCGTTAGGGTTTGTGGAGAACACTTACATTTTGTCAAGGCGGAGAGGAAATGAGTGGCCGAGACCTCGTGGACAAGGCAGAGACCAACAGTGGATGCATCAATTCAGGCTACAAGTGTAGGCCTAATGACAATTGCAGAATGTCATAACAATACATGTAGGTGTTTTGTGTCACACTGAACGTTATGTAAAAATATATATATATAATACCCCCAAAAAATTGGGGTCTCAGGAGGATAAAGCATTTCAAGTTTCAAAATCATGTCTTGATCTATTATCCTGGACAAACGTATTAATTTGTGTTTTCTTGTGTCCTTTGTTTGAGCATAATACTGTACATTCAACCTTTTGGAATTACCAATGAGGAGTTTATAAACACACCATATACTGTAAGAGCAGGGAATATACATAAAGAGGAGGGACTCCCATTTACAGTATTTGGAAACTCCAGAAGACGGGATCTAATTCTGCACTAGACAGGATTCGGAACACCATCATAGTGTTTAGGAGCTATAGAGAGAGGAAACAACACCAAAAGAGAAGGGATCTAATTCTGCACTACACAGGACTGAAATAGTGTTTTCAACCTTTTCCGGGTTAGTGCTCCCAGTCTCTGGCAAGGTGTTGCACAACTCTTGATTATGTGGTGTTACAACACACCATGGTTCAGAACACTTTAGGATGAATGTTTCAGTACACCTTAAATTCGTTTCAGTACTCCAGCAAAGGCAAGGATGTGTCTCCTTTAAGGTGGTGGCAGCTCAGTTGCCACTAGTTTTAGTGTTACAAAGTACTTAATTTTAACAGTGTAGAGGTGCTCTGATTTGTATTTGCCCCAGCAGCCCCGGGCACCATCGTAGTTTGAACCTGGTGTGTATGTATGCATATGATCATGAGTGTGTGTATCTGTGTTTATGTGTGTGTGTGTGCATGTGAGGGCACGACCTTACTGCCCAGCCCCTTAAGCTACAGTAAGTGCTCATCAGTATAATCCAACAGAAAATAGAAAGGAGAAGAGTGGGGCATGGAGAGAGAGGGAGAGAGGGAGACAGAGAGGTATGAGGCAACTTTTGTGCTCCACTGCTTGTAACTGACATTCATTACCAAGGCTGGCAGTTGGCCAACGGGGAGGGGGAAAAAATTTGTGTGTGTGTGCGTGCGTGCGTGCTTACGTCCGTGTGTATCTGTCTGTGTATTTGTAAGGTGCTTGTACATTGTGAAGCTTAGGTTTTCTAGACAACTGCCATGGAGGAGACGTCTACAGTAGTTAGTTGTTGGTGACATCATGATGTATGAAGGACAGGTAATGATGAATACCATTGACAGAGAGGAGAGGTGAGAACGAGAACTCACTAAGTAAAGTTCCTATTCCCCTCATGGAAAGGATGACCTTTCAGAGCGCCTCTCCGGGGCAGAATCTGTCATACCTCTGTCTAATTTAGTGTGCGTTTTAACCTGAGGGGTGCTGTTTAATGGTTTTCTACCTGCCTGACGCTCTCTTCTCAAAGCATATCACACATCCTATCCTGGCTGCTACTCCACTGTATATGGGGTTAACTAACTGTCTACACCTACAGAAAATGTTGAGTAAAGGAATAAACTGTCTTGCAAAGTCATTTCACCTGACTCTGCTTCAGCCTAATCCTAGATATCATTCACATGCAGCAATCGACATGCAATGTCATATACACCAAAGTCATCTAGCTGTGTGCTTAGTGTGGATAACATGCAGTTCTCTCTGGTCTTCCTGGATGATTGCCTCAGCAAAGTGACACCACGTGTGTCTGCTCCCTGCCCTGCTCCCTGTCCTGCCCGGCACTCCTCTCACAGTACGGAAGGACCTTTCCCGGGAAGTCATTAAGAGCTTTCAACACCTGGATTGTGCAACATTTGCCAATTATTATTTTCCAAATTCTTCAAGCTCTGTCAAATTGGTTATTAATCATTGATAGACAACGACTTTCAGGTTTTGTCATAGATTTTCAAGTAGATTTAAGTCAAAACTGTAATTCGGCCACTCAGGAACATCCACCGTCTTCTTGGTAAGCAACTCCAGTGTAGGTTTAGCCTTGTGTTTTAGGTAATTGTACTGCTGAAAGGTGAATTCATCTCCCAGTGTCTGGTGGAAAGCAGACTGAACCAGGTTTTCCTCTATGATTTTGCCTGTGCTTCATTCCGTTTAGTTTTTATCCTGAAAAACTCCCCAGTCCTTAACGATTACAGTCATACCCATAACATGATGCAGCCACCACTATGCTTGAAAATATGGAGAGTGGTACTCAGTAAAGTGTTGTATTGGATTTGCCCCAAACATAACACTTTGTAGTTAGGACAAAAAGTTAATTCCTTTGCTGCATTCTTTGCAGTATTACTTTAGTGCCTTGTTGCAAACAGGATGCATGTTTGGAATATTTTTTATTATGTACAGGCCTCTTTCTTTTCACTTTGTCAATTAAGCTAGTATTGTGGAGTAACTACAATGTTGTTGATCCATCCTCCGTTTTCTCCTATCACACCCATTAAACTCCGTAACTGTTTTAAAGTCACCATTGGCCTCATGGTGAAATCCCTGAGTGGTTTCATTCCTCTACGGCAAAAGACGCCTGTATCTTTGTAGTGACTGAGTGTATTGATACACCATCCAAAGTGTAATTAATAACTTCACCATACTCAAAGGGATATTCAATGTCTGCTACCAATAGGTGCCGTTCTTTGCGAGGCATTGGAAAACCTCTCTGGTCTTTGTGGTTGAATCTGTATATGAAATTCACTGCTCGACTAAGGGACCTTACAGATAATTGTATATGTGGGCTACATAGACGAGGCAGACATTCAAAAAGCATGTTAAACATATTATTTCACATAGAGTGAGTCCAATTAACTTATTATGTGACTTGTTAAGCACATTTTTACTCCTGAACGTATTTAGTCTCGCCTTAACAAAGGGGTTGAATAGTTATTGACTCAAGACATTTCAGCTTTTCATTTTTAATTAATTTGTAAAACTTTTGAAAAACACAATTCCACTTTGACATTATGGGGTATTTTGTGTAGGCCAGTGACAAAAATGTAAATTTAATCAATTTTAAATTCAGGCTGTAACACAACAAAATGTGGAAAAAGTCAAGGGGTGTGAATACTTTCTGAAGGCACTGTATCATATCTGTACTGTACCTATGCTATCTCATCAGGACATAAGCAAACACGTTATGGTGGAATCTCTGCCGCCATAAAGATAGCTGCAGCTCATCACTGACTCTTTACGATACTATGGCTGAACTTTAGTTAAAGTTTGATGTATTGAGAAGTGTTGGCATTCTGTGGACAGTGGGGCCATGGCGTAAACGTGAGGGAGTGCTGACATTGTGTTGCCAAAACGGAATTCCTTATGACTGAAGACTAAAGGTGAGAGTTGAATTGGAAATGTGTCATTATTGTATTTCTGAAAATAACAATTTAGAAATCCCAACCACAATGTGTTTTACGATCACGCTTGTAATACGACTTTTAAAGGCAATTTTACCGTGTTTGCGGAGTTCACTCATTTTGGCTCAATTGGAAATTACCTTTAAATGTCAAACGCGCCATAGTGCGGTTTCAGATTGAATCCTGGCCTTAGTCTAGGTGCTAAAGCCTTTACCACTGTTTTTAAACCTCTATTTTCACACAGTAACATCCTCTAAGTCTAAGTTAAAGCTGCTGTACTGTGGGTATCCCAATGCTCCAACCACAGTGGTTAACCTCTCGCCGCACACTGTAGAGTTGTCTCTAGTTGTGGAGTACCATGGAGCAGCTTGGTTTTCCCCAAGCCTTTAAAATCAGTCCAACTTCTGTTGGGATCTCCTAGGAATAACACAGCTACTCCTTGGCGGGAAGGGAAGAGGACTACTCAGCCAGACCAGAGAACGGGATACAAGTTTTAAAACAGAACAATGAAAATGTAATACAAATGTAAAAGTTTCCTCCTATTTTGCGCTGAATGTGTTCCTTTTGGAACATCAGGAAAGTGATACATACATACACACATATACATACACATACACACGCACGCACACACCCACCCACCCACCCACCCACCCACCCACCCACCCACCCACACCCACACACACACACACACACACACACACACACACACACACACACACACACACACACACACACACACACACACACACACACACACACACACACACACACACACACACACACACACACACACACACACACACACACACACACACAAACACACACATACACACACACACACACACACACACACACACACCTCCCCCTCTGTGTGTCTTTGATGGTGCTGATGTGAAATAGTAGACAGATGGGGCTGGCAGTGACTCAACAGGCTGTTCGTCCTCAGCGTCTGTTCTTCTCCCCTTTACTTTCTCTCCACTCCATCCCCCTCTTTCTCCCCTCTCTCCCCTCTCTCCCCTCTCCCCCTCTCCCCTCTCCCCCTCTCCCCCACCTCCCTCTCTCTGTCGCCTTGCGGCCCCATGCCTCGACCTGTCTTCATTAAATGTCAATTATATGCCACAGAACACACAGACCATGGACACGACACAAATGATTTTCTGACCCCAAAAGGTCACCATGCTCTCACGGAATGGCAGAATGCTGAGGCTAGGTATGGGGATTCCCCCCGACCAGGGGTTGGATCAAAGGTTTAGTAACACAGAGAAACAGATCCTTCTATCATATCCCTGTTGGATAATAATATTCTGCTGGATGTACAGATGCAATGTTATCACATGTACTGTTTGTCCATCAACAGCACGCCAATGAAGCACACATCTCCCCAGTGCACCCTGTGTATTCTTTGGGTAGCAATATGATCTCTGTGCCCTCTCCTCTGATGCTTATGCATGATAATGTGGATGAGGGCTTGCATGTATGGATGTCCTGGTATGAATTTGTATGTGTATGAGGGGCCCCGCATTTGATCATGCACGCATGTGTGTGTGTGCGTGCCTCAGTGAGTTAGTGCCTCTGTGTGTGTGTCTGTGTGTGTGAATATTTGGTCACACATCTGTTCAGTCCCCTGCTCGGTGCCAGGCCTCTATACGCGGGGCCCGGGTCTCCTACCTTGGCGTGGACAGGCCAGATGGTGCGTTTTGGCTGGGGGCAGGCCACATGTTGTGTCTCTCCATTCAACTCTGCATGGCTGCAGCGTCCACTGGCTTCAACACTAAATACAACTATGATAACACCCAGGGTGCAGAGAAACACAGAGAGGACAGGAGTGGCAGAGGAAGGGAGGGAGAGGGAGAGAGAGAGAGAGAGATAGGAGAGGAAAGGAAAGGAGAGGATAGAAGGGAGTTTGTGAGGGGACACAGCAGGGGCTTGCGGAATGTCAATTCCCATTTTACTCTCTCTTTCTCCACCTTCTCCTGACTGTTAGGTCATTCTCCTCACTCCTTCACCTCCATCTCGCTCCTCTCTCTCCCCTCCCTCCCTCCCCTCCCTCCCCTCCTTCCCTCTAGACTACCTCCAATCCTTCCTTCAGAATGGATGTGAATGTTATTTTACAATAAGAGAAAACGTTCAATGTATATTGCACCAGATAATGCTAAATGATAACTGCTGTTGAGAAAGGGAGAGCGAGTGAGTGAGTGTGAGAGAGAGAGAGAGAGAGAGAGAGAGAGAGAGAGAGAGAGAGAGAGAGTGAGTGAAAAAGTGAGAAAGTGAGTGAGAGAAAGACATTAAGAGCCAGACAGTGAGAGAATGAAAGATAGATAAAGCGAGAGAGGGCCATCTGTCAATGTTCACCCCTCCACTGTGAGAAAAGGGGAAAAGGGGTACAGAGCATCAAGCAGCCCACAGAGCTAGTGCAGTCAGTCCATTGAAGAAGTGCAGGCCAGTGAGAAGTGTAGCCTCCAGATAGATAAGATGTCCATTATCACTGCAGCATGGTGGAACAGTAACAGAAACAGGAACAGTGAGAGGGAGTGGAATGTAAAGAAACGTCCTCCCTCTCCTTTACACGCTCTTTGTATCCCAAATGGCACCCTATTGCCTTCATAGTGCTCTATATAGGGCACGTGTCAAACTCATTCCACGGAGGGCCGAGTGTCTGCGGGTTTTAGCTCCACCCTTGTACTTGATTGATGAATTAAGGTCACTAATTAGTAAGATACTCCGCTCACCTGGTTGTCTAGGTCTTAATTGAAAGGAAAAACAAAAAAAAACGCAGACAGTCGGCCCTCCATGGAATGAGTTTGATACCCCTGATATAGGGTATAGGGTGCCATTTGGGACACTGCTAAAAACCCACCTTCACAGCACTTTTATCTCCCCTTCTCTCCTTCCTACCAGGGGCCTGATGCATGTCCCTGTCAGCGCTGGCCCAGAATAGGTGAGCAGTGACCTAGATAATCATGTTGGGACTGACCCCTCACTAAGGTGAGAACAAACGTTTGAACAGGAGCTGCAGGAATGCCTCAGATGCTGTGGGAGAGGACTTCCTACTAATTGGCCTGTGTCCTCTCAACTGAGAAGAAAGCCTTTAATATGATAAAGCTATGTTGACATTGCTATTAATTGGTTTAGCATTACAACACAAAAGGTATGAAAATGAAGGTCATCTCCTTGTGTTCCACTTTGCATAGGTATGGTAGTTTGTTTAGTCGCATAGCTTTGGTGGAGCTGATGGGGTTTTGCTATGTTGTCTTCTAAACGGTGAGAACAGTGACAGAGAGTGACAGAGCATCAAGCTGAGGGAGATTCTCATGGGAGACTGATGGTTAAGTTCAGCCTCACCCAATGACCCACGTCCACCCCCTTCTGTCCCCCTCTGTCCCACCATGGCCCCCTGGTTCATCCCCTCTGGCCCTCCTGTCCAGCCTTTGTCCGTCCATGTCCACCCTCTGTGTCCAGCCAGTGTGGCCTGGGCCCTGGGGTCAGGGCAGCAGCAGCCAGGGGGAAACAGGTCCTTTCTTCAGGCTGTTTGCTCAATGCCTGCCTGCATTCCCCTGCTGCCTGTGTGATCAGGCAACCAAGTTCAGCTCCAAGGCAAACAGCATCATCCATTATCCCCCCCTCATCTCCCCAGAGAGATCTAACCTAAGACCTATGTCCTCCCTACTAGTCCCCCCTTCATAATACTTTCCGTACCTAACTCTCTCCCTATGGCAAAGGTTCTAGTGGTCTATCCCTCACCCATATAGTCTCTCTCTCTCTCTCTCTCTCTCTCTCTCTCTCCTACAACTTTGCCTTTGACTCTCAACTTTCTTCCCATTTCCCCCTCCACTCTTATTCACATCTCATCTTCTCTTTCTCCTCTCCTCCCTCTCTCAATCTCTCTCTTCTCCTTTCCTCACTCCTTATTTCTCTTCTTCTCTCCTCCCTTCCCCCTCTCCATCTCTCTCTCCTCTCCTCCTTCCATCCCTCTCTCCCAGTGTAGCCTAGACACCCAGCAGTCTGGAAGCTGTCCACCCGGGCCCTGTCCCTGAGGCCCTGCCGCTAGGCCCCATGGGTAATGGCTATTGTGTGTCCTCAGTGATCCCTGACGGGGCCATATTGTGGCTTGGAGGGATGTCAGGAGCACAAAGACACAAGGCCTGCCGCATTGTCTCACACTCCAAATGAAGAAGTTCCTCCTCTGGCAAAGAACTGAGCCTGGAAATGTCAGAGGAGAGAAAGAGAGAGCGAGAGAGAGAGAGAGAGAGAGAGAGAGAGAGAGAGAGAGAGAGAGAGAGAGAAAGAGAGAGAGAGAGAGAGAGAGAGAGAGAGAGAGAGAGAGAAGAGAGAGAGAGAGAGAGAGAGAGAGAGAGAGAGAGAGAGAGAGAGAGAGAGAGAGAGAGAGAGAGAGAGAGAGAGAGAGAGAGAGAGAGAGAGAGGAGGGTATGGGTGGGATTGGAGGGGGTGTTTTTGAAAGGCTGCTGAACAAAAAAAAAAAAAAAAGGCTGGGGGGTAAGGGGGTGGGAGGGTGGGCAGAGGGGTTATTGTTGGAGATGAGGGGTGTGTGTTACTCATTAATGAACCAGCACTCATTAATGCACCAGCAGATCCAAATCCCAAATGGCATCCCTCTAACACACACACACTTGTGAGAAGGCGTACACAGAGTTATCCACATGCACTCTCACAACCACACGCACTCACCCGCGCATGCACACACAAACACATTCCCGTAGAGATGTATTCCCGTAGGGATGTATTCCCGTAGAGATGTATTCCCGTAGGGATGCAGTTCAAGTGTGGACATGTGAACAAGAGCAGAGCTGCAGCTTCTATTCCAGTGGCATCATTCTGCCAGCTATGAAACTGATGCTAGTGTTAAACAGGTTATTAGTAGAATCACTCCCTAATATTAGTCCGTAATATTGTAAAATGAGTGATGATCACCAACACAGATTGATACACTTCATGTGTCTTTACTGTATGTTTACATCTTGCATTGTTGTAATAGAACAGTGCATAAAGATGTTATAAGCTGAAGTTACTTCGCTTCACTTCGGGGCTGTGGAAGAACACCACAGAAGGATAAGTGTGTGAAGTTGAATCAGACCAGAACCTCGGCCCTCGACGCCAAATAGACTGTCACTTATTAACTAAGGACACAAGTTCACTGGCAATATACCTCCCCCACAGTGATGACCCTGTTGTGTGGACAGGCAGTTCACACAGAGAACACCTTGTAATTGTCAATCTTATGATGCCCATGGCTTTGATGTGGAGGAAGGTCAACCGAAACCAGTTTGTAGGCTGTGCTGTACCTCTGGGTATACCTCTGACGTGGAGTGATGGGTGGGAGACGTGCCTCTCAGGCCTCTGTGTCTTTCTGTCTGTCTTTCTGTTTGTTGGGGAGGTCAATATTAATTGTCTGACACCAATATGGCTACGGCTTTCTTTATTTCCTGTCCCTTGGGTTTCATTCATCGATGCTAGTTTGATCTCATCTCTTACTGCTGTAAATAAAACTGGGATGTGGACAAGAAGCTAAGGTTAGGGTTAGGGTTGTGGTTGGGCCTATGGTTAGGGTTGAACTGGGATTTGGACATATAGCTAGGGTTAGGGTTAGGGCTAATCCTAACTCTAGCCATAACCCAATTTAATGTTTAATCTTGAGACTGGACGAGAGCCAAAATCAATATAAACTTTATGGGAGCTCTTGTCTTATTGGACAAGACTCCTTCACATTGTAACCACAGACCTACAGTAACTGTCTGGGGAAATATAATTTACCTCTGAATGGTCCACACACATCAAAAGCAATATCACCACTTCATCAAATATCCCTGACATTTCACAATGCACTACCTGTGGACTATTTGTCCCTCTCATGCATTCATATTGTTCTCCTTTGCGTTCCCATTTCCTCCTAAGTCCATTTGGTGTGTTGATATTTCCATTACACTTACAGCACATAGTTTCTGTATATACACTGTGTAATTCCCAGTAGCTGAATGGAGGAAGGGTTCATGTTCATATTTGTGTTGCACTTGCATTTAAACACAAATATACCCAAACACTACACTCCTCCCAACATAGTATTGAAGTGGTTGTGTGTATTTGCTCCGTGGAGGCTGGGGGGTAGGGGGGGTCAAGAAGCCCAGCCAACAGGTTGAGCAAACTGCCCCCTGTGAATAATTTTTGAATCCTCTGTCTTGGCTGTTGACACTGACCACAGTCAGATTGGCCATGGCTGTAATGTGGACATGGCCAGGGCACGGGGTGTAGTGTGTGTGCCCCTACGGAGTGTGTCCAGCTTTCATTGAGTATCTGTAATCTTTCAGTCTAAGCCCTGCCAGCTCCTCTCTCTCTCTCTCTCTCTCTCTCTCTCTCTCTCTCTCTCTCTCTCTCTCTCTCTCTCTCTCTCTCTCTCTCTTTCTCTTTATCTCTCTCTTTCTCTCTCTCTATCTCTCGCTCTCTCTCCCCATGCTCCTTCAGTTGTCCATCCTTTATCCTTCTCCCTCTCTTTCTCTATCTGTCCTCCAATCATCCTCCCCCTTTCACTATCTCCATCTTCATTCAACTCTTTTCCAGTCATCCTCCCTCTCCTCCTCCTGTCTCTCTATCTCTTTCTCTCTATTCTGCAGTAATGAGCGTGCTCTAGCCACAGGCCCGGCCGTGGTGTTAGTTAATCCTTCCATTCATCTGTAGGGCAGTTTAGAGCAGGAGCACCCAGAGCCCCTTCCAACATTTAATTAAACATTCCTGCTGCCGCCACGTTACCATCGTCGCTTAAAAACACTCCCCCTTACCACTCCCCTCCAAACCCAACCTTCCCCCTTTGGCTCCTCTCCCCTTTCATAATCCTTCCCCCTCCCAAAACAATGTCCTCTTACTCCCTCATTCACTCCCCGTTCATGGCTTCTCTCCCTCCTCCATTCCTCCCCCACCTCCCACTCCACACCCCTCCAAAACCAGCCCACTGTCTTATTCCCTCACCCCTTCATCCCTCTTGCCTCCTCACCCCCTTCCAAACTTCCCATCCACACCCTTCCCCCCCACATGCCCTCATTTCTAAACACAACACCACACCATCCTGCCTAATTGGGTCGTTTTGGGGGTTCTGAATGCCCATGCTTGTTTACATTAAACCCAGGCCACAGTCACTGCTCCCTGGCTGCTGAATGGTGGAAGGGAGAGGGCTCTTGATTAATGACACTGCAGTGACAGTTCTCCTCAGCCAGGTGATGCTCTGTATGTTGGTGAAATGAAGAACAGTGTGTGTTAATTTCATTACATTTCCTCCATTAGGTTGCCATTTTGTGCTATTGTCAGATCAACAGCTAGGGAATATTGACATACTTGTATCAAAAATGTGCAAAGAATCACAATCCTTTTGGATCAGTTGAAACACGCTGGATGTGCCAGAACAGACCACAAGGATACGAAGGAGCTCAACAGAATAGCTGTCACTCACTACTCACCACTAAATCACAACAGTTTATCCTTCCTTTCAGAGAGTAAACCACATAATCAACATGATGATGACACAAGTGTTTAAAATGTAAATGAATGACTTAAAATTGAGAAAACGTTAATGACTTATTGCAGACATTATGAATTATTTAGCAACGGGTGTGTTATTTTTTTACTTCGTGATTAGAAGGGAACATTTTATATTTTATTTGACTGTAAGGACTTCGCTGAGGGCTTCTCTGCACCCTCATTCAACTGATAAAGTCTCTACCTCATAAATTACCTCTGTCTCACCCTCCTTCACCCAAACAGCTTTGAAACACCACAAATACACCACTAATAAAACATACATCTATTTGATTCTTTATATTTGGGGCAACTCTTCTCTTTTTCTCATCTACCTTATTGTCATTTATGTCAGAGGTCATTGTCATTGAACTAACTGCTAGCTTGATTAAGTTCTGTAGTAGCTTGCCTTGCCCCCCCCCCCCGTCTGTATCAGTCAGACTGTGGAAGTCTGGCAGGTTGTCACGGCTTAATGGCCAGTCTCTCTCACAACTCAACTCTCAACTTTAATCACAGAGCAGCAGGCCTTTCTATCCCGCTCTCTTTCTCTTTCTCTCACTTCACAGCATAGCTCGACAGGTGTAAAACCAGACCCAGTCAGTTATCCAATCAGCCAACCAGGGACAAGCAATCACACAAGACCAGTGTCTCCTTGCCAATCAGATCAGGCGTGGGGCAGAATGGCTTGGCTGCGTCCATTCCCGTTGCAGCAAGCGAGTGTGTGTTTGAGTGTGTTATCTTCAGACGCACTAACAGAGCCCCTCATTCATACTTAGGCCTTTATAACAGGCCATAGAAAGAGTAATTTGGGTGGACTTCTCTGGTGGACGGGGTTGTGTGGGGGGAGTTGTATTGTTTGACTAATCCGCAGTGACTGGGAAGTTGTACACTGTGCAAATAGTGCAGACCTGCACCGCAGTAAAGCCCCTTCTGGGTTTCCTAACATTGAGATAAGGACTGGGCTAGCAGGGGAGTCCCCCTCTTAACGGTCTGCAGTTTGAATGTTGCTCCATCTTATATGGCTGTACTGTGTCGGGTTAGGGTTAGGGTTGTACTGTGTACCCGGTTTCAGCATTATGGCCTGCCTCCTATAGCAAACCGTCTGACAGAGAGAGATAGACGGTTTCAGCATTATGGCCTGCCTCCTAAAGCAAACCGTCTGACAGAGAGAGATAGACGGTGAAAAGGAGAGGGAGAAAATGAGAATGCGAATGAGAGATGCAATGAGAAACAGAGAGAAAGATAGAATGAAGGGCAGGAAATAGTTCAACCTCCAACTCTCTCTCTCTCTCTCTCTCTCTTTCTCTCTCCTCTCATCCTCACTCTCTCTCCTCATCTGTCTCTCTCTCCTTCTCTGTCTCTCTCTCCTCTGTCTCTCTCTCCTCTCTTTCTCTCCTCATATTCTCTTCTCTTTCTCTCTCTCTCTCTCTCTCTCTCTCTCTCTCTCTCTCTCTCTCTCTCTCTCTCTCTCTCTCTCTCTCTCTCTCTCAATCTCTCTCTCTCTCTCGTGCTGTCTCTCTCTCCTCCCAGCTACCTGAGCTTCACCTCAGAGAAATGTTCCAGAGAGAAGAGACAGAGGCTTCTGATTAATCTTGTTGCCCTCAGATATCCCCTCAGTGAGACGTACAGGCAGCGCTGTGATTTATGATGGCTGAATTACACTCTAATTCAGATATGAAGAAGCCCTGAGTAGTCACTCACTCAGTCAGTCAGGGCCTTGGCTGCGACCCAGACATAGGAAATATAGACATACACACACATGCACACATACGCAAGCATGCAGGCACTCACATACAGATGTAGGATCTTTATTTGATCACTCATTTATTGCTGATCACTCATTTATTGCTGCACAGCAGTGTATTCAAGGTTGAGAAAGGCTTCTAAAGTATTACATTTTAAGGTTTATTTCAACTCCCATTTTTTATGATGATGCCAGTGGAGGCAGCAAAGACAGAGGGGCAGTAAAGACAGACGGGTGAGGAGAGAAGGAAGGTTGGTTTCTCTGACTGTCTGTTGGCAGTTTGATGGCAAAGACAGGACCAGTGAGATGTTTGACTTGCGCAGAGGTTTGTAACCCTAACCCTCAGGCTGCATGTTGAGTGTTTTGATGCTGCATGCGACATGCATGATGTAAACGTCTCTACACAAACGTTGCCTTCTTCAGGGAGTAAACTATCGCCCAACACTATAATTGCCTGAGGTGGTGAACGTTCACATGAATCATTACCAATCATAGAGCTGGACTATTGGAAGATTTTGTTATTTCAAGAAATTGTCCCTTTGCTTACAAAACCTGTTGGAAACAGTGGGAGATTGGCTTGAAAGTTCAAATTCTTATCTCAAATGAGAGTAGGGAAAATTATGAGGTTTCTGGTGGGACACCTTGCAGAGCCAGACATCAGCTGCATGTGTTGGGAGTCTTTGCATTCAGCCACTGTGTGTGATTCTCTGTAGCATTGCTTTAGACAGGGGCCTGATACAGAGGCCTGCTACATAGTCTCCATCCTGATCTGAAGGCGCATTAGAAGATTTAAGGCCTGCTAAATCCAGACCCTGGTAATCTGCAAGTCATCTACATAGAACTGGATAAGACCAGCGCTCACAATGGAAACAGAGATTGAAAGCAACAAGGAAAACTTGTCCAACAAAATGCTGCTTTATTTCAGCACCCCTTAAAAACACACATGCATAATCTATGGGGGTTTAAATTGGGGCTCTGAATATCCCAAAATACAGAGCTCCCCTTTTTTCCTGTTGTTTGTATTGAGGAATTCCCTTATCTCGCCACAGCAGGGTCACTTGACACCCCTCACACGTACACTCATGCATGAAAGCACAGGCACACACACACATAAATGCACACGCGCACAGACACGCACGCACACACCAAAAAATAAATAACCATCCTACCTACCCCCTCTACTGGTTGGTCAAAATTTGAAAAAACTAGGTCTCCCCCACAAAACAAGATATATTTCTCTTGGAGTCAATTAATCAGTTGGCTTGCCACCCAGCTCCATCAGGTAAAAGGATTAGGAATGGGTAGACTCTTCCTCGGGGTGAGCGAGAGGGAAATGACAGTCAAATATTTATAGATGAATAAGCAAGGATTCATTTTCTCTCATGACACTGTACAGGCTTGCTTCAACAGACTTGCATTTTGTCAGGTAACAGACACAAGATAAAAAGCTCCACAGCCAATCCAATCCCAGTTTGTCTTAGTTAACAGTCGTCAGATATAAACGTCAACCAGCCCACATTGCAGACTGGGGAGGGAGAGGGAGGGAGGGAGGGAGGGAAGGAGGGAGAGAGAGAGAGAGAGAGAGAGAGAGAGAGAGAGAGAGAGAGAGAGAGAGAGAGAGAGAGAGAGAGAGAGAGAGAGAGAGAGAGAGAGAGAGAGAGCGAGAGAGAGAGAGAGAGAGAGAGAGAGAGAGAATTATAGTGACCTTTTGCAGAGTCACCTGACAACACCAGGCAGCAGTGACATGTGGTCGTTATTCCCTCAAACTGTACTTCAAAGATACCGGTTGCTAGGGCAATGTGTGGGGGTATGTCTTAGTGGCAGGGGAGACAAAGCAACATGTGACAGAGTGACCGTCCCCCACAGCTGTGACCTGTCTCCCACCCCAGAGAGACGGAGAGAGAGAGGAAGAGAGGAGAGAAACAGAGGGTAGAGGGGAGAACAGTAGAGGAAGAGAAGGGAATGAAGGACACAGAGTGCAGGAAGAAGGGAGAGGGACGGCGAGAGGAGAGAAGGATGGAAATAGAGGACATTTCTTCACACCACTTCCTTCCATCCCTCCATCCAGGAAACAAAGATGTTGTAAAATATCACAGCGTCGTAAAAAACAATCACCCACAAAACCTGCTGTAAAAGTGAGGGGTAAGAGAGGCAGGGCGCTGAACTCTTGACCTCAGAGGTGACCGGGGGACACCACCCAATTAAAACAATACACTTATTATCTTCTCTCCTCTGTGTGTGTACATGTCTGTGTGTTTGTATGTGTGTGTGTGCACGTGTGCACCAGCGTGTGTGTGAGTACCGGGTTCCCTGTGGCCATAATGTTCTGAAGATCTAGGATGTTCTCAGTCCTATAACACCCGACCTCCCAGGCCCTCCCCTTTTCATCTCTCCTCCTCCTCCCATCTCCTACTCCTCTCTGGCTAGGCTTGAGTGGGTTCCCTACCCCAAACAAAAGAGGACTTCTTCTTCTTGTCCTCCCTCAGACCAGGAAGACAGATGGAGGGATGAGGAGATAGAGGAGTGTAGGATCATACATAATCCACAGATAGAGAGGGAGACGGAGAAAGAGAGAGGCTCTCCAATGAAGAGGTGACAGATCCACTGATCAGGGTCTTAGGACACGATCTCTCCAACCTCTACAATGGTCCAGGGGATCTGAGTGGGTTCATCACAGCAGGAGCGCACACCATATACCATACAAACACACTAATACCACAGATTAGAATATATGGTGAGGCTAACACATACCAACACACACACACACACACACACACACACACACACACACACACACACACACACACACACACACACACACACACACACACTATGGAACACACACTATATACAAGACACACATACACACCATACACTATGAATGTGATGAACCCCCTGTATATAACCTCGCTATTGTTATTTTTACTGCTGATCTTTAATTATTTGTAACTTTTATTTCGTATTATTTTATATTGTATTTTTTATTTTTATTTTTTTGGTCCTCTTTCTTAAAACTGCATTTTTGGTTAAGGGGTTGTAAGCATTTCACTGAAATATCTACACCTGTTGTATTCGGCGCATGTGACAAATAACATTTGATTTGATTTGATTTTATGTTTGTGTGAGTGCTTGAGCCTGCATATACAGAAGTGCGTGTGTGTGCACAGTCGTACTTGTGTGTATCTCTGTATATGTGTCTGTGTGGAAGTATGTGAGGCAGTGTGTGTTTGTATTATTCTCCAAGCAGCAGTGGCTAATGAGTGGTGGACCACCTCTCCAGCCATTCTCCAGAGGCTCTCCTCTTCTCTCTCCTCCCTGGCTGTGCACTGCAGGCTAGAGCTGGATGTTTTCTCATGCTAATCAAACACTTTGTCCCTAGATGGATAATCCTGCACTGCCTTTTGTCTGAACCCACAGCCCAACCCCACAAGGTCGACCCTGTCTCACACACACGCACAAAGACCCAAACGCAGCACCCCACTCAAGGCCTGCCGTACCCCAACACACACACACACATACACACACACACACACACATACACACACCCTCATTAGTTATGCTCAATTCCTCCACTCTGACTGAGAGGCCCATGGTAATTAAAGCTGACTGCACATCCCCCAACACACGCACGCACACATACACACACATACCAACTAAATCAACACAGAGTTGCGTTGCACAAAGAACGCTAGCTAGACAGCTACACTTTTTTCTATACAAACCAGTTTCTGCGAATCACAGTATGACAGTATATAACTGTCTATGACTCAGTATGTAACTGTCTATGACTCAGTATATAACTCAACAGAAACAAACTAAATATTAAACTAAAGACCAACTAAGAAATAAACCCCCTGAACTCTCTACTATTCTGAAGCGGTCCTCGGTTTCTATCAGATCACTGTTGGACCTATCCTAATCGCCATAAGAGGAGAGGACAAGCTCCCACTGGTGTCCACTACGTTCCATATACAGTTTAATTGCAGATTTATCAATCCCTGGGGAGTGTAGCCAGATTTGGGTCTATACTGTACATGGAGGATGACCTTATCACAGTCACTTACAGTTCAGCCTACAGTCACACCACAGGTTCGGCAAAGAAGAATTAGGTAATACACATGCAAAGTTAAAACATCAACATAGTATACTTGTTTCCTGGGAAACAATGATGTAAGAGAGTTAAGAATGTGAAATAATCAGCATTTAGTCTGCACTCTCTTTCCCTATATCCCTGGGCCATGGTGGGTTGTGGAGGATGATGCTAGATGACTGGGCCTGGTGTGGCTGAATGTGTCCCACTGGGTCATTAGCTAGCTATAGGGAGGAGAGGGACTGTGAGCCAGTGTGAGGAAGCAAAAAGAAGGGCTCTGTCATCCTCACTGGGGATCAATGGGACACTACCAAAGACCTGTCTGTCTGGTTGGTAGAGCATGGTACTTGCAACGCCAGGGTTGTGGGTTCGATTCCCATGGGGACCAGTATGGAAATGTATGCACTCACTACTGTAAGTCGCTCTGGATAAGAGTGTCTGCTAAATGACTAAAATGTGAAACGCATAAGCACACACATGCATAAACTCGCACACACACACCATTCCAGAGATCTCTTCCAGTCTAGTGATTCTCATTCTCTATTCCCTGGAGTTTTGCCTGGGGAACAGTGGACACTGAGTTGACAGACAGAGAGAGAGAGGGAATGAGTGAGGAAAGCAGACAAAAATACTTCCTCCGCTCCCCTAGCCGTCATTGGTTGATGACACGGGTTCTTTTCTTTCCTTTCTGCTAATTGGCCACCCAGGCAGTGACTCCTTCGTGAGTCCCCTTCAAAACACATTTGAGTCCCTGTGTCCCCTGCAGTACATGGCCCTCCCTGGCCATTCCCCTTTTACCTCCACATTTAAATGTCCAAGGATGCCACTGCAGCAATGGCGAGAGACCACAAATGAAAAAAGGAATGATATACGCATATTCGAAGGTTAGCACGAATGCAAGGTGCTGTAGAAGAATGCATAAGATAGCATTATTACGCTGGTGATGTACTGTGAAAATGCATATTGTATGGGAAAGCTCTATCTTCAGTGCTTTATGTTTGTCAGAGGAAGTTATGCAGCTTAGCATCATAAGTAATTGAAAACACACACGCTCCTGCAGTGAGAGACCTAGGCCTAAAGTGATGTATTGGTACATGTGTATCATGTGAAAAAGTTAAATATAAAACGCTGAGTAGAGAAACATAATTTAATCAGCCTCTCTTCCTGTGTTCTTCTTCACATCCATTATGTGAGCTAGCAGCACAGTTGTTCCTGGTGAAATCTATGTCTCTGGCCCCCAGGGGTCCTCACCTTTAGAGCATGCCGTTGCCCCCACAATCCTTTCGGGTGATAGATGGGTGACGGATAATGTCATTATTTCATTAACTAATTAGGAGCAGCGGAATTCAGTCAACCCCCCCCCCCCCCCTTTCTTGGACCAACTCAAAGGGTTGTGATCATTTCTAAAAGAAAAAGAGAAAAGGGGGGAGAGGAGGAGAGAAGAAAAAGGTAATTTGATTGTCTGGAGGCTCCATATGGTTCCCTGGCTGTTGGGTTCACCCTGCCTCGCTGCTACCAGGCTGGGGCCTTTCAGGGTTTCACACCAACCACAAACCTCACGTACCCCCCTACACCCTTACCCCCTTACTCCCCCAGGATAGATAATAAACAGTAACAGCAGCGTATGTGATGAGTCAAAAGAGTTAGTGCAAAAAGGGTGAATGCAGATAGTCCGCGTAGCTATTGGTTAACTATTTACTAACTATTTAGCAGTCTTATGGCTTAACTAACTATTTAGCAGTGTTATGGCTTGGAGGTAGAAGCTTTTCAGGGTCTTGTTGGTGCATCGGTCCAGACATGGTCCATTGGTACCGCTTGCCGTGTGGTAGCAGGGTGAACAGTCTTTGTTCACCATTTTGAAAAGAAGGTTGACGACATCCGATCCTCGTTTGTTAAGTCAAATGACACTGCTGGTCCTGCTCACACTGCCCTACCCTATGCTTTGACTTCTTTCTCCCCTCTCTCTCCAGATAAAATCTTGCGACTTGTGACGGCAGGCCGCCCAACAACCTGCCCGCTTGACCCTATCCCCTCCTCTCTTCTCCAGACCATCTCCGGTGACCTTCTCCCTTACCTCACCTCGCTGATCAACTCATCCTTGACCGCTGGCTATGTCCCTTCCGGCTTCAAGAGAGCGAGAGTTGCACCCCTTCTCAAAAAACCAACACTCGATCCCTCCGATGTCAACAACTACAGACCAGTATCCCTTCTTTCTTTTCTCTCCAAAACTATTGAGCGTGCCGTCTTTAGCCAACTCTCTTGCTATCTCTCTCAGAATGACCTTCTTGATCCATATCCTCACATGGCCTCTCCTATCATTGCTACGCTGACGACACACAACTAATCTTCTCCTTTCCCCCTTCTGATAACCAGGTTGCGAATCGCATCTCTGCATGTCTGGCAGACATATCAGTATGGATGACGGATCACCACCTCAAGCTGAACCTCGGCAAGACGGAGCTGCTCTTCCTCCCGGGGAAGGACTGCCCGTTCCATGATCTCGCCATCACGGTTGACAACTCCGTTGTGTCCTCCTCCCAGAGTGCGAAGAGCCTTGGCGTGACCCTGGACAACACCCTGTTGTTCTCCGCTAACATCAAGGCGGTGACCCGATCCTGTAGGTTCATGCTCTACAACATTCGGAGAGTACGACCCTGCCTTACACAGGAAGCGGCACACGTCCTAATCCAGGCACTTGTCATCTCCCGTCTTGATTACTGCAACTCGCTGTTGGCTTGGCTCCCTGCCTGTGCCATTAAACCCCTACAACTCATCCAGAATGCCACAGCCCGTCTGGTGTTCAACCTTCCCAAGTTCTCTCACGTCACCCCGCTCCTCCGCACACTCCACTGGCTTCCAGTTGAAGCTCGCATCTGCTACAAGACCATGGTGCTTGCCTACGGAGCTGTGAGGGGAACGGCACCTCCGTACCTTCAGGCTCTGATCAGTCCCTACACCCAAACGAGGGCACTGCGTTCATCCACCTCTGGCCTGCTGGCTCCCCTACCTCTGCGGAAGCATAGTTCCCGCTCAGCCCAGTCAAAACTGTTCGCTGCTCTGGCACCCCAATGGTGGAACAAGCTCCCTCACGACGCCAGGACAGCGGAGTCACTCACCACCTTCCGGAGACATTTGAAACCCCACCTCTTTAAGGAATACCTGGGATAGGATAAAGTAATCCTTCTACCCCCTCCCCCTTTACTCCAACCCCCCAAAAAAAAAGTGGTTATCCCACTGGCTATAAGGTGAATGCACCTATTTGTAAGTCGCTCTGGATAAGAGCGTCTGCTAAATGACGTAAATGTAAATGTAAATGTGTGTGTGTGTGTGTGTGTGTGTGTGTGTGTGTGTGTGTGTGTGTGTGTGTGTGTGTGTGTGTGTGTGTGTGTGTGTGTGTGTGTGTGTGTGTGTGTGTGTGTGTGTGTGTGTGTGTGTCAGGGTTGGGCTCAATTCAGAATTGAATTGAGAATTACTCATAAATTCCCATTCAATTATTGAATTTAAATTGAAATGTGATTGAATTCTGTGACATTAAAATGCCTCTTCTATTCTATATTAGTTGTAGTCTATACAAATATACATCTTGTACATAAAACATGAAACATGTCGTTATATACATACATATAAAATATAGCTGAAACAATTGATTTTCAGGACAAACTCTTAAAACGGATGATCAAGGAAAAACAAAACCTGTATGAGAATATCAGTTATTATATTTCATTAATCACTTAAATTTTGCTCAATATGGGGAAAATACTAGATTTCCCAGAATGCATTAGTTTAACCCTCAAGTTGATCCAGAGGCCTTCAAAAAGAAGCCAAACAAATGAAATGGTTGGTGGAAATATAATTGGCTATTTTAAGCACTATGGTTAAAAGAGTATATTAACATCGTTTCCAGAGAAAAGTGATATATACTGAACAAAAATATGAATGCAACATGCAACAATTTCAACGATTTTACTGAATTGCAGTTCATATAAGGAAATCAGTCAATTGAAATAAATGCATTAGGCCCTAATCTATGTATTTCACATGACTGGGAATACAGACATGCATCTTTTGGTCACAGATACCTTAAAAAAGGTAGGGGCATGGATCAGAAAAGCAGCCAGTATCTGGTGTGACCACCATTTGCCTCATGTAGCGAGACACATTTCCTTCGCATAGGGTTGATCAGGCTGTTGATTATGGCCTGTGGAATGTTGTCCCACTCCTCTTCAATGGCTTGCTGGGTATTGACGGGAACTGGAACACACTGTCGTACACGTCAATCCAGAGCATCCCAAACATGCTCAATGTTTGAACAACGTCTGACGTCATCAGAGTGCGCAGCTGAACACTGTATGCTGGAAACACTTGGTTTGTTATTTTAACTAAAACATAACCAATCTTTGTTAAACATAAATACTGAACGTGTTTTTGCATGGATTCCGCATCGCGGTTAGCTTTTAACAGCTAGGACCTCTATCTCTTGTCCCGGAATCTCGCTTATCTGACAGGTTAAAGTCTGCTTGAAAGAGCCGCTAACCTAGCTAAGCTGCTAGCCATCAAGAGACAGCTTGAAGCCTGCTTAACAGAGACGCTAAGCTGCTAGCCATCGAAGTTGGTACCAGATTAGTTTTGCAATGGAGCCCTCTTTGTCTGGAGAACTAAATGAACGGTTCCCGCGCTGTAGGAGCTGTATCTATTACGCTTTGTTTAGGGACAAACCGGATCACTCGGAGTTCCAATTTGGCAGTTATTTACTTGCCGAGGATATATGCTTGAGGTGGCTTCCTTTGATCACACAGGTCGCCAGCCTACGTAAGAAACTGGGGAACATGCAGAGTGGAATTTTTACATTTTCTACGCCGGTGGCTGGACGGCGTTCGCGCTTGTTGGATGCATCTCCGCCTTGTCGTTTGTCGTTATCCGACTGGCCGGTGTTGCCCGGAGCTCCACCATCTGATGGAGTACAGCATGAGGAGAAAGGCAATCAACGATGGTCGCATGTCACGAGCTGTGGAAGCCGAAGACAGCGACCTCCCACAAAGCAGTCTACACTCCCAACGACAGGCCCGGAGCGGATACAAACAATGAATAGTTTTGCCGTCCTGGAGCCTGATCTTCCTGCACCTTAGTCGCTGGGGGTGCCTGTGTCTGCAGCCGCAGTGCCTACTACTACGATTTCGAAGTCGACGTCGGCAACCTTTCGTCCCTGCTCTGGATCGAGCAGGGCTTCTCCATCTGTCGGAGGCCTGCATCCTGTGAAGCGTGGGAGTGGGCAAATTTCCTCGTCCTTCTCACCAGCCGTGATTTTGGGCAGCTCCATGGTAAGAAATGTGACCGTTCCTGGTGCAAAAACAATGTCCTATCCCGGAGCTCGAGTAAATGACATTACTAAGCTGCTCCCGAATGTACTATGTCAGAACATGGAAATCGATTCTATCGTAGTCCATGTGGGTTTTAATTACATTATGAAGGGCAGCTCTGAACAGTTGAAACTGGATTTTAAAGAGCTGATTGACTCTCTGCTAGACACTAACAAAAAAAACATCATATCTGGCCCTGTGCCCTCTCTAAATCGTGGCATTGAACGCTTTAGCAGGATTCTTGTTCTTCACAACTGGCTACGTGAATATTGCAGCTCAATGGGTGTAACCTTTGTTGACAATTTCGATACCTTTTGGAAACAAAACATGTTTTATAAGGAGGATGGGATCCACCCAAATCATTTGGGTTCCTGGATCCTTTCACAGCATTATAAGGCTGCGTTGAGACAATGACTTAGCAATGACCCAAGCCCAGCTCAGCTAATCCCTACCATTGTGACGAAGAGTTGTCAAAATGCTTCAGAAAATGTACATTACATCAGGGGCGTCGGTAGTCACAATATAAGTAACCTAATGTATGTTCCTCTACCTACCCTGAATGCCACCGCTGATCCTACAGCTATTGTGTGCAGTAATCATGTGCCTAAGAACCAGATTTTTTCTGTTAGCACTGAGCCGGTGTGCCCGAGGTGGCAGTCCACTGTGTGCACCTCACCGTGCACTAACATAAAGAACATGAGCACATCTACTGCTGCTAAGCTTCCCAGTAAAGCAATGAAAACAAGTAAGCATCCTAGAAGAAAAGTGGTCAACATAGCCCAAGTTAACATATGTAGCTTAAGAAACAAGGTTCATGAAATTAATAATTTGCTAGTAACAGATGACGTTCATATTCTGACTATCTCTGAAACTCACTTAGATAATACCTTTGATGATACATTTGTAGCAATACAAGGTTATAACATTTACAGAAAATATAGAAATGCCAATGGTGAAGGTGTTGCTGTTTATATTCAGAACCACATTCCTGTGAAGATTAGAGAGGATCTCATGTTAAATACTGTTGAATAAATATGGCTACAGGTTCATCTGCCTCACCTAAAGCCAATTCTGGTGGGAAGCTGCAATAGACCACCAAGTGCTAACAGTCAGTATCTGGATAACATGTGTGAAATAATTGATAATGTATGTGATATCAATAGAGAGGTACACTTTCTGGGTGATTTAAATATTGACTGGCTTTAATCAGGCTGCCCACTCAAGAGAAAGCTTCAAACTGTAACCAGTGCCTGCAACCTGGTTCAGGTTATCAGTCAACCTACCAGGGTGGTTACAAACTGTACAGGAATTAAATCATCAACATGTATTGATCATATTTTTACTAATGCTGCAGAGATTTGTTTGAAAGCATTATCCAAATCCATTGGATGTAGTGATCACAATATAGTAGCCATATCTAGGAAAATCAAAGTTCCAAAGGCTGGGCCTAATATTGTGTATAAGAGGTCATACAATACGTTTTTTAGTGATTCCTATGTTGTTGATGTAAAGAATATATGTTGGTCCGTGGTGTGTAATGAGGAGCAAACAGACACTGCACTTGACACATTTGTGAAATTGCTTATTCCAGTTGCTAATAAGCATGCACCCATTAAGAAAATTACTGTAAAAACTGTTAAATCCCAGTGGATTGATGAGGAATTGAAAAATGGTATGGTTGAGAGGGATGAGGCAAAATGAATGGCAAATAAGTCTGGCTGCACAACCGATTGGCAAACATATTGCAAATTGAGAAATCATGTGACTAAACTGAATAAAAAGAAGAAGAAACAACACTATGAAACAAGCATAAATTACATAAAGAATGATAGTAAAAAGCTTTGGAGCACCTTAAATGAAATTTTGGGAAAAAAGGCAAACTCAGGTCCATCATTAATTGAATCAGATGGCTCATTCATCACAAAACCAACTGATATTGCCAACTATTTAAATAATGTTTTCATTAGCAAGATTAGCAAACTTAGGCATGACATGCCAGCAACAATTGCTGACACAACACATCCAAGTATATCTGACCAAATTATGAAAGACAAGCATTGTAATTTTGAATTCCATAAAGTGAGTTTGGAAGAGGAGAACAAATTATTGTTGTCTATTAACAATGACAAGCCACCTGGGTCTGACAACTTGGATGGAAAATTGCTGAGGATAATAGTGGACGATATTGCCACTCCTATTTGCCATATTTTCAATTTAAGCCTACTAGAATGTGTGTGCCCCCAGGCTTGGAGGGAAGCAAAAGTCATTCCACTACCTAAGAATAGTAAAGACCCCTTTACTGGCTCAAACAGCTGACCAATTAACCTGTTACCAACCCTTAATAAACTATTGGAAAAAATTGTGTTTGACCAGATACAATGCTATTTTACAGTAAACAAATTGACAACAAACTTTCAGCATGCTTATAGAGAAGGACATTCAACAAGCACAGCACTTACACAAATGACTGATGATTGACTGAGAGAAATTGATGATAAAAAGATTGTGGAGGCTGTTTTGTTAGACTTCAGTGCAGCTTTTGACATTATCGATCATAGGCTGCTACTGGAAAAACGTATGTGTTATGACTTTACACCCCTTGCTATAATGTGCATAGGGTGTTCTTTAATGGAAGCCTCTCAAACATAATCCAGGTAGAATCAGGAATTTCCTAGGGCAGCTGTCTATGCCCCTTGCTTTTTTCCATCTTTACTAATGACATGCCACTGGCTTTGAGTAAAGCCAGTGTGTCTATGTATGCGGATGACTCAACACTATACACATCAGCTACTACAGCAACTGAAATAACTGCAACACTTAACAAAGAGTTGCAGTTAGTTTCAGAATGGGTGGCAAGGAATAAGTTAGTCCTGAATATTTCCAAAGCTAAAAGCTTTGTATTTGGGTCAAATCATTCACTAAACCCTAAACCTCAACTACATCTCGTAATGAATAATGTGGAAATTGAGCAAGTTGAGGTGACTAAACTGCTTGGAGTAACCCTGGATTGTAGACTGTCATGGTCAAAGCATATTGATACAACATTAGCTAAGATGGGGAGAAGTATGTCCATAATTAAGCGCTGCTCTGCTTTCTTAACAACACTATCAACAAGGCAGGTCCTACAGGCTCTAGTTTTGTCGCACCTAGACTACTGTTCAGTAGTGTGGTCAGGTGCCACAAAGAGGGACTTGGGAAAATTGCAGTTGGCTCAGAACAGGGCAGCACGGCTGGCCCTTAAAAGTAAACAGAGAGCTAACATTGATGACATGCATGTCAGTCTCTCCTGGCTCAGAGTGGAAGAGAGATTGACTTCATCACTGCTTGTTTTTGTGAGAAGTGTCGACGAGCTGAATGTACCGAGTTGTCTGTTTGGAATACTTTTACACAGCTCGGACACCCATGCATACCCCACAAGACATGCCACCAGAGGTCTCTTCACAGTCCCCAAGTCCAGAACGGACTATGGGAGGCACACAGTACTAGATAGAGCCATGACTACATGAAACTCTATTCCACATCAGGTAACTGATGCAAGCAGTAGAATCAGATTTAAAAAACAGGTAAAAATACACCTTGTGGAACAGCCGGGACTGTGAAGAGACACACACACACAGGCACATACACACATACATATAGACACTCACTCTACAGACACGTACACATGGATGTTGAATTCTAAATATGTGATAGTGGAGTAGTGGCCTGAGGGAACACACTAAATGTATTGGGTATAATGTCATGTAATATTTTAAATTGTATATAACTGCCTTAATGTTGCAGGAACCCAGGAAGAGTAGCTGCTGCCTTGGCAGCAGCTAATGGGGATCATTAATAAATAGAAATACAATTACATTACATTTTACATTTACGTCATTTAGCAGACGCTCTTATCCAGAGCGACTTACAAATTGGTGCATTCACCCTATAGCCAGTGGGATAACCACTTTACAAATGTTTTTTGTTGTTTTTTGTTTTATATATATTTTTTTAGTTTAATAATTTTTTTATTTTTTTATTTTATTTATTTTTTAGGGGGGTAGAAGGATTACTTTATCCTATCCCAGGTATTCCTTAAAGAGGTGGGGTTTCAAATGTCTCCGGAAGGTGGTGAGTGACTCCGCTGTCCTGGCGTCGTGAGGGAGCTTGTTCCACCATTGGGGTGCCAGAGCAGCGAACAGTTTTGACTGGGCTGAGCGGGAACTATGCTTCCGCAGAGGAAGGGAGCCAGCAGGCCAGAGGTGGATGAACGCAATGCCCTCGTTTGGGTGTAGGGACTGATCAGAGCCTGAAGGTACGGAGGTGCCGTTCCCCTCACAGCTCCATAGGCAAGCACCATGGTCTTGTAACAGATGCGAGCTTCAACTGGAAGCCAGTGGAGTGTGCGGAGGAGCGGGGTGACGTGAGAGAACTTGGGAAGGTTGAACACCAGACGGGTTGCGGCATTCTGGATGAGTTGTAGGGGTTTAATGGCACAGGCAGGGAGCCCAGCCAACAGCGAGTTGCAGTAATCCAGACGGGAGATGACAAGTGCCTGGATTAGGACCTGTGCCGCTTCCTGTGTAAGGCAGGGTCGTACTCTCCGAATGTTGTAGAGCATGAACCTGCAGGATCGGGTCACCGCCTTGATGTTAGCGGAGAATGACAGGGTATTGTCCAGGGTCACACCCAAGGCTCTTCGCACTCTGGGAGGAGGACACAACGGAGTTGTCAACCGTGATGGCGAGATCATGGAACGGGCAGTCCTTCCCCGGGAGGAAGAGCAGCTCCGTCTTGCCAAGGTTCAGCTTGAGGTGGTGATCCGTCATCCATACTGATATGTCTGCCAGACATGCAGAGATGCGATTCGCCACCTGGTTATCAGAAGGGGGAAAGGAGAAGATTAGTTGTGTATCGTCAGCGTAGCAATGATAGGAGAGGCCATGTGAGGATATGACAGAGCCAAGTGACTTGGTGTATAGCGAGAATAGGAGAGGGCCTAGAACTGAGCCCTGGGGGACACCAGTGGTGAGAGCACGTGGTGCGGAGACAGCTTCTCGCCACGCCACTTGGTAGGAGCGACCGGTCAGGTAGGACGCAATCCAAGAGTGAGCCGCGCCGGAGATGCCCAGCTCGGAGAGGGTGGAGAGGAGGATCTGATGGTTCACAGTATCAAAGGCAGCAGACAGGTCTAGAAGGACAAGAGCAGAGGAGAGAGAGTTAGCTTTGGCAGTGCGGAGAGCCTCCGTGACACAGAGAAGAGCAGTCTCAGTTGAATGACCAGTCCTGAAACCTGACTGGTTTGGATCAAGAAGGTAATTCTGAGAGAGATAGCAAGAGAGTTGGCTAAAGACGGCACGCTCAATAGTTTTGGAAAGAAAAGAAAGAAGGGATACTGGTCTGTAGTTGTTGACATCAGAGGGATCGAGTGTTGGTTTTTTTGAGAAGGGGTGCAACTCTCGCTCTCTTGAAGACGGAAGGGACATAGCCAGCGGTCAAGGATGAGTTGATCAGCGAGGTGAGGTAGGGGAGAAGGTCACCGGAGATGGTCTGGAGAAGAGAGGAGGGGATGGGGTCAAGCGGGCAGGTTGTTGGGCGGCCTGCAGTCACAAGTCGCAAGATTTTATCTGGAGAGAGAGGGGAGAAAGAAGTCAAAGCATAGGGTAGGGCAGTGTGAGCAGGACCAGCAGTGTCATTAGACTTAACAAACGAGGATCGGATGTCGTCAACCTTCTTTTCAAAGTGGTTGACGAAGTCATCCACAGAGAGGGAGGATGGGGGGGGGGGAGGATTCAGCAGGGAGGAGAATCTGGCAAAGAGCTTCCTAGGGTTAGAGGCAGATGCTTGGAATTTAGAGTGGTAGAAAGTGGCCTTAGCAGCAGAAACAGATGAAGAAAATGTAGAGAGGAGGGAGTGAAAAGATGCCAGGTCCGCAGGGAGTCTAGTTTTCTTCCATTTCCGCTCAGCTGCCCGGAGCTCTGTTCTGTGAGCTCGCAATGAGTCATCAAGCCACGGAGCTGGAGGGGAGGACCGAGCCGGCCGGGAGGATAGGGGACACAGAGAGTCAAAGGATGCAGAAAGGGGAGGAGAGGAGGGTTGAGGAGGCAGAATCAGGAGATTGGAGGGAGAAGGATTGAGCAGAGGGAAGAGATGATAGGATGGAAGAGGAGAGAGTAGTGGGAGAGAGAGAGTGAAGGTTGCGGCGGCGCATTACCATCTGTGTAGGGGCAGAGTGAGTAGTGTTGGAGGAGAGCGAGAGAGAAAAGGATACAAAGTAGTGGTCGGAGACATGGAGGGGAGTTGCAGTGAGATTAGTAGAAGAGCAGCATCTAGTAAAGATGAGGTCAAGCGTATTGCCTGCCTTGTGAGTAGGGGGGACGGTGAGAGGGTGAGGTCAAAAGAGGAGAGGAGTGGAAAGAAGGAGGCAGAGAGAAATGAGTCAAATGTAGACGTAGGGAGGTTGAAATCCCCCAAAACTGTGAGGGGTGAGCCATCCTCAGGAAAGGAACTTATCAAGGCGTCAAGCTCATTGATGAACTCTCCAAGGGAACCTGGAGGGCGATAGATGACAAGGATATTAAGCTTAAATGGGCTAGTGACTGTGACAGCATGGAATTCAAATGAGGAGATAGACAGATGGGTTAGGGGAAAAATTGAGAATGTCCACTTGGGAGAGATGAGGATTCCTGTGCCACCACCCCTCTGACCAGATGCTCTCGGGGTATGCGAGAACACATGGTCAGACGAGGAGAGAGCAGTAGGAGTAGCAGTGTTTTCAGTGGTAATCCATGTTTCCGTCAGCGCCAGGAAGTTGAGGGACTGGAGGGTAGCATAGGCTGGGATGAAGTCAGCCTTGTTGGCAGCAGAACGGCAGTTCCAGAGGCTGCCTGAGACCTGGAACTCCAGGTGTGTGGTGCGTGCAGGGACCACCAGGTTAGAGAGGCAGCAGCCACGCGGTGTGAGGCGTTTGTGTAGCCTGTGCGGAGAGGAGAGAACAGGGATAGGCAGAGGCATAGTTGACAGGCTGTAGCAGATGGCTACAATAATGCAGAGGAGATCGGAATGAAATGAACTAAACATCTGGGAAAGGAGAGAGCGGGGCCTCCCTCACCAAAACTCCCAAATATAACTCTCCCAACTTCCACCTCAGAAACTATAATTGTTTCACTGAAACACCCGAATAAAACTCTCCCAACTTCCACTTTAGAAATTAGAATTGTTGTAAACTACAGCGGTTCAATGTTTCAAGGAATAGACTCAACTTACTTTATTCAGCTAGCTAACTATGACGCCATAGCTAACTAGCATGCTAGCATCCAATAACACACAGTTTAGCACCAATACTTGGTTACAACAAACTACCAATAGTGTGTTAACACACTAAACAGATAATTCGTGTCCGTGTCTAGTTCCTTTCATAACGCAGCAATAATTAAACGTTGGCTAGCTAGCACAAAGATATTGTATTTAGCTGCTACAGTACTGCTAGCTGGTAGTGTTGGCTAGCTAGCAATGGCTGCTGTGTTGACTTTGTTTGAAAAACGGCGTCGCTGCGAACGAATGTAGCTGGCTAAAATTATATTGTATTTAGTTGCTATAGTACTGCTAGCTGGTAGCGTTGGCTAGCTAGCAATGGCTGCGGTGATGACTTTGTTTGAAAAACGGCGTCACTGCGATCGAATGTACTGGCTAAAAGGATATTGTATTTAGTTGCTACAGTACTGCTAGCTGGTAGCTGGTAGTGTTGGCTAGCTAGCTAGCAATGGCTGCGGTGTTGACTTTGTTTGAAAAACGGCGTCGCTGCGAACGAATGTAGCTGGCTAGCTAACCTCGATAGTTACTCTATACTACACCTTTATCTTTGATACAAATACAACTATGTAGCTAGCCAACATTACACTAATCAAATCGTTCCATTGTAATGTAATGTGTCATATTACCTGCGGAGCGAAGTACAGCATGACTACTCACCTCGCCACCTCGCCACCACTGTGACCACTGTGACAAATACAAATGGGTGACATGTCTGGTGAGTATGTAGGCCATGGAAGAACTGGGACATGTTCAGCTTCCAGGAATTGTGTACAGATCCTTGCGATATGTGGCCGTGCATTATCATCAGGTGATGGCGGCGGATGAACGGCACGACAATGGGCCTCAGGATCTCATCACGGTATCTCTGTGCATTCAAATTGCCATTGATAAAATGCAATTGTGTTCATTGTCGGTAACTTATACTTGCCCATACCATAACCCCACTGCCACCATGGGGCACTCTGTTCACAACGTTGACATCAGCAAACCGCTCGCCCACACGACACCATACACGTGGTCTGCAGTTGTGAGGCCGGTTGGACGCACTGCCAAATTCTCTAAAATGATGTTGGAGGCGGCTTATGGTCGAGAAATGAACATTACATTCTCTGGCAACAGCTCTGGTGGACATTCCTGCAGTCAGCATGCCAACTGCATGCTCCCTCAAAACTTGAGACATCTGTGACATTGTGTTGTGTGACAAAACTGCACATTTTAGAGTGGCCTTTTATTGTCCCCAGAACAAGGTGCACCTGTGTAATGATCATGCTGTTTAATCAGCTTCTTGATATGCCACACCTGTCAGGTGGATGGATTATCTAGGCAAAGGAGAAATGCTAACTAACAGGGATGTAAACACATTTCTGCACACAATTTGAGAGAAATAAGATTTTTGTGTGTATAGAACATTTCTGGGATCTTTAATTTCAGCTCATGAAACATCGGACCAACACTTTACATGTTGCGTCTATATTTGTGTTCAGTGTATTATTTGGTATCTGGAAGTGTAACCTGTCAGATTCAATGAAACTCTCATGTTCTATGATAGTGGAATTTATTTGAATTGCACTGAATTAAATTCTACTTCTTGTCACTCAAACTGAAAGTCAAATTCCACATCCTCTGGGGTATGGCCAATTCAATTAGAATTTCAACTCATGAGTTGAATGGGAGTCAATTCCAAAGTTCTGAATTGAGCCCAACACTGGTGTGTGTGTGTGCTTGTGTGTGTGTGTGTGTGTGTGTAGGCCCTATGTGTGTGTGTGTGTGTGTGTTTGTGTGTGTGTGTGTGTGTGTGTGCGTGCGTGTGTGTGTGTGTGTGTGTGTGTGTGTGTGTGTGTGTGTGTGTGTGTCTGGCCCATGTGGAGTGTTTGAGGAGGAGCCTATGGATGCTATGAGATGGTCTGAGAGCAACACAGATGGTCTGGGGTCCTCACGATGACAGCACTGCTAATTTATAACCATCAGAGGCGGAGGGTGCACCCCTGTCCCCTGCCCCAACACCCTACCCTTGTCCCCTAGCCCCCACTGGCTGCACTCTGCCTAGCAACGCTCAACACTGAGTGGGGTCACACTGGTCCATCACAATACACTATACAGCAGTGGTACACAACTTTTTAAAACCGTGGCACAAAGAAATTCTGCGGCACATCTAAAATGTTCCTTTTAATTTATTTAGTGGTAATAACCTCCATCTCATCTGATCCATACTGCAAATCATCAATATTCTGTGACATTTTTTTTTTTACAGATTAAATATGATTTATTTGACCTATTTTCATAGTTTCTTACTCCTGATGATTAATTTGTGTATACCGCTTTAAGAGCGTCCCGCAAACCCGCGAATCTGCTCTAGAAATGTTTACTCCGTTAGGTCATTGTTTTCTAAAGGTTTGGGCTAGAGGCAAGCGGTTATCTGCATTGTAAAGGTGCAACCACGGACACAAAGCCATTTTCCGTTTGTTTCTATGGTAGAGGCTGCGGTTCAGCTAAGCCAGCTCAGACTGGCTTGTGCTAATGGTTCTCACAGGCGAGGTAAAATGATACAAACGACGTTGCTCGTGATGCGCGCCACTCATCATGCACGCCATACCCCAAGGGCAGGCCACTCATACAAAAATAACAACAGCCTGAGCGCACCAGACTTGAAACAACAATACAGATGTTACTTACCATCTGTGGCAACCCGTCATTCAGGGCAGGTGGGGCAGAGCCACCTGTTTTTAGCCCCACCTGTTTAGCCAAAAAATATATATATTGGAATGACCCGGTATTGTGTTCTGTGTTCGTGGGTGTGTTATTGTTCTCATGGGTGCTAGCAGGGATTAAATATGCCAGGACAGACGGAATGGTTGGCGGGGTATGATGGGTAATCCCGCTGGGTTTTGAAATGCATAAAGAGGGGCTACTGTCTCATCTCTCTCTCTTTTTCTATTCAGGATCCTGATCTACTCCTATGAGTCTGCCACTTAACTTTACATTGTGTATTTGTGTACGTTCGGAATTTAGCGGCGTGGGCTGTGGCCTGAACAATAGCCCAGTTTAGAAATAAA